>NC_052087.1:9838242-10180742 GCF_015852505.1 Tachyglossus aculeatus
GTTGAGAATCCCCAGGGAGTGAGAAGAAGTGTGGCCTGGTGGATAGAGCCCAGGCCTGAGAGTCAGAGGCCTGTGTTCTAATCCCGGCTGAGTCACGTGTCTGTTGTGTGACCTTGGGCAAGTCACTTCACTTCTCTGAGCCTCAGTTCCCTGTTCTGCAGAATGGGGATTCAATACCTGTTCTCCCTCCTACTTTGTGAGCCCCATGTGGGACCTGATTATTTTGTATAATAATAATAATGTTGGTATTTGTTAAGCGCTTACTATGTGCAAAGCACTGTTCTAAGCGCTGGGGGAACACAAGGAGATGAGGTTGTCCCATGTGGGGCTCACAGTCTTAATCCCCATTTTACAGATGAGGGAACTGAGACACAGAGAAGAGAAAGTGACTTGCCCAAGGTCACACAGCAGATATGTGGGGGAGGCGGGATTCGAACCCATGACCTCTGACTCCCAAGCCCACACTCTTTCCACTGAGCCACGCTGTATCTTCCCAAGTGCTTAGTAGAGTGTTTAGCATATAGGAAGCACTTAACCTGATCACCTTGTAACCTCCCCAGCGCTTAGAACAGTGCTTGCACATAGTAAACGCTTAACAAATACCATCATTATTATTATTATTATTACTTAACAAATGCCACAATTACTATCATTATTGTTATTAGTGGTCGTTCAGGTGTGTGAGAGGCTGGTTACCTGCAACTTGGTGCTGTGTGTGGGTGTCTGGGGATCCCCTTCTACCTCCCCATTATACTTTCAGGCCACTTATTATTATTATTATCATCATGAGTAATAATAATGTAATTGTGATATTTAAATACTACTATATTTTAAGACCTGTGCTAAGTGCTAGGGAAGATAGGAGATAATCAGGTCGGGTGCAGTCCTTGTCCCACATGGGGCTCACAGTCTAAGTAGGAGAGAGAACTGAGTTTGCATCCTCATTTCTCAGATGAGGAAACTGAGGCACAGGGCAGTTAGGTGACTTGCCCAAAGTCACACAAAAGGCAAGCGGCAGAGGCAGGATTAGCACTCAAGTCTCCTGATACTTAGGTCTGTACTCTTTACACTAGGCCATGCTGCCTCTCATTCCAAAGTCTAGCGTCAGTGAGGGGAAGTGTGAGCCTGGCTTTCTGTGTCTCTTAGGTGGCTGAGGCAGGTACATGAATGGCCAGCTGAATCACAGGCAGAAGTTAAAGGTGAATGAACAGTTGCCCTTTCCCTGGGGAGAGAGAACAGTCCCAATCCCTGGAAGTTGGCGGGAAGCAGGAACTGGATTTCCTCAGAGGGAGATCTTAATAATAGTTGTGTTATTTTTAGTGCTTACTAGGTGCCCAAAGTGTACTAAGCGCTGGGGTAGATACAATACAAGCAGATCAGCCATAATCCCTGGCCCACACAAGACTCAGACTAAGGGGGAGAGAGAACAGGTATTGAATCCCCATTTCACAGATGAGGAAACTGAGGCATAGAGAAGTTAAGTGAACTGCCTAAGATCTTACATAAGGCAAGTAGCAGAGGCAGGATAATAGTAATTATAATATTTATGATATTAGTCAAGCACTTACAGTGCTTTGCACATAGTAAGCGCTTAATAAATGCCATCATAATTATGTACCAGGGACTGTCCTAAACACTGGGGCGGATACAAGCAAACTGAGTTGGACACAGTCCATGTCCCACATGGGGCTCAAAGTCTCATTCCCCATTTTACAGCTGAAATAACTGAGGCACAGAGACTTGCCCAAGGTCACACAGCAGATAAGTGGCAGAGCCGGGATGAGAACCCAGGTCCTCTGAGTCCCAGGCCGCTGCTCCCCCTCTAGACTATAAGATCCTTAGAATAGTGCTTGGCACATAATAAGTGCTTAATAAATACCATTATTAATTATAATTATTATTAATTATAATTATTAATTATTATGATTATGATTTATATCAGGGAACGTGTCTACCACCTCTGTATTGTACTCTCCCAAGTGCTTAGTACAGTGCTGTGCACACTATAAGCACTTAATAAATACCATTGACATATTGATTTCCAGAGTCGGAAGCCCAGTGGGCAAACTCCATCAGCAACTTGGCTGGACTGAGAGGGAGTGCTCCCTCTCCACTGTCTGGTCAGTGCTCTCCCGGCCCCTGGCAGCTGGACAGGGCCCAAAGTAAGGGTTGAGGTAGCTGGAGGGTTAATAATAATAATAATAATAATAATAATGATGATGATGATGATGGCATTTGTTAAATGCTTACTATGTGCAAATCACTATTCTAAGCACTGGGGAGGATACAGGGTGATCAGATTGCCCCACATGGGGCTGATAGTCTTCATCCCAATTTTGCAGATGAGGGAACTGAGGCACAGAGAAGTTAAGTGACTTGCCCCATGACACACAGCTGACAAGAGAAGCAACGTGGCTGAGTGGAAAGCGCATGGGCTTTGGAGTCAGAGGTCATGGATTCAAATACTGGCTCCGCCACCTCTCAGCTGTGTGACTTTGGGCAACTCCCTTCACTTCTCTGTGCCTCAGTTACCTCATCTGTAAAATGGGGATTAAGACTGTGAGCCCCACGTGGGACAACCTGTTCACCTTGTAACCTCCCCAGTGCTTAGAATAGTGCTTGGCACATAGTAAGCCCTTAATAAATGCAACCAGCGCTTAGAACAGTGCTTTGCACATAGTAAGCCCTTAATAAATGTCATTGTTATTATTATTATTAATTGGCATAGTCGGGATTTGAACCCATGACTTCTAACTCCCAAGCCCGTGCCCTTCCAACCCAAAGCCCTCCATTCCCCTGCTTCCCCGCCCCACCCCCTCCCACCGGGCCTGTCCAGCTGGCTCCTTCTCTGCGGCCTGGGCGGGGAGGCGGGTCTGAAACAGCCAAGAACTTGCACGAATCCAGGAAAGAGGAAATCAGGGAGCCACGTTGCCCTGGCAGTCCCACCGGGGTCTGCAGGGAGGGGAGGAGGCGGTTAGCTTTGCCTGCGACTCAGTCCCGGTCCAGAGTGGGACTGCAGGTGCTCCACTGGGCATCTTGAAACCCATATTTGTCTCCAATATGCTGCTGGCTGGGGGAAGGAGAAGGGCAAGGTGGCCGGAGGGGAGGGAGAGAGGGAGAGAGTGTGTGGGGGAGAGAGAGAGAGAGAGAATATGAGCAGCAGCGTGGCTCAGTGGAAAGAGCCTGGACTTTGGAGTCAGAGGTCATGGCTTCAAATCCCAGCTCTGCTAATTGTCCGCTGTGTGACTTCAGGCAAGTCACTTCACTTCTCTGTGCCTCAGGTACCTCATCTGTAAAATGGGGATGAAGACTGTGAGCCCCCTCCTGCCGTGGGACAACCTGATCATCTTGTAACCTCCCCAGCATTTAGAACAGTGCTTTGCACATAGTAAGCGCTTAATAAATGCCATTATTATTATTATTGTGTTGGCGGGGAGGGAGGAAGGAGGCACTTGCTGTCGAAGTACAGGAAGGCTCTTTCAGGTTCAACCCTGGAAAAGCCATTTTGACCTGTATATATGTATATATGTTTTTATATATTTATTACTCTATTTATTTACTTATCTTACTTGTACATATCTATTCTATTTTATTTTGTTAGTATGTTTGGTTTTGTTCTCCGTCTCCCCCTTTTAGACTGTGAGCCCGCTGTTGGGTAGGGACTGTCTCTATGTGTTGCCGACTTGTACTTCCCAAGCGCTTAGGACAGTGCTCTGCACACAGTAAGCACTCAATAAATACGATTGATTGATTGACAACAAAATTGGCAGGTTCTTGGACCTATTTTCCTCCAGGGGCTTTATTAGGTGGCAGTTTTTTGTGTGTTTTGGTTTAATTGTATGCGTTAAGTGCTTACTCTGTGCCAGAAACTGTACTAAGCACTGGGGTAGGTAGAGGCTAATCAGGTTGGACAGGTCCTTGTCCCACAAGGGGCTCAGTCCTAATCCCCATTTTACAGATGAGGTGACTGGAGCACAGAGAAGTGAAATGATTTGCCCAAGGTCACCCAGCAGACAAGTAGCAGAGCCGGGATTAGAACCCAGGTCCTTCTGACTTACAGCCCCATCCTCTATCCACAAGGCAACGCTGCTTGGAGCTAGAGTGCGGCAGACTAAGGAACGGTATAGATACAGAATGGTTTTCCTCACAGGGCTGGCGGACTCTTCCTTTTCCTCCATACAGCCCAGAAACCAATTATAATTATAACTGGGACATTTGTTAAACACTTACTATGTGCCAGTCACTGTACTAAACACCTGGGGAGATCAAATCAGATCAAACATAGTCCTAGGGCTCAGTCGAAGAGGAAGGAAAAACAGGTATTGAATCACCATATTACAAATAATGATAGCATTTATTAAGCGCTTACTATGTGCAAAGCACTGTTCTAAGCACTGGGAAGGTTACAAGGTGATCAGGTTGTCCCACGGGGGCCTCACAGTCTTAATCCCCATTTTCCAGATGAGGTAACTGAGGCCCAGAGAAGTTAAGCGACTTGCCCAAAGTCACACAGCTGACAATTGGCAGAGTCAGGACTTGAACCCATGACCTGCACATAGTAAGCGCTCAATAAATGCGATTGATGATGACCTCTGACTCCAAAGCCTGTGCTCTTTCTACTGAGCCATGTGAGGAATCAGAGGCACAGATGTTTAGTGATTTGTCACAGGTCACACAGCAGGTAAGTGGCAGAGCCAGGATTAAAACCCTGGGCTCCTGTCTCCCAGGCCCTTGCTGTTTCCACTAGACACCCTGCCCCCTCAATAGTAATCAGTCATTTGTATTTACTGAGCACTTAGCTGTGTGCAGGGCACTGTACTGAGCCCCCCCCCCCCTTAGACTGTAAGCTCATTATGAACAAGGAATGTGTCTGTTTATTGTTATATTGCACTCTCCCAATAAATACACTTCATAAATACAGTCGACTGACCTATCAGTAGTATTTATAGAGAGGCTTACTGTGTGCAGAGCACTGCACTAAGCGCTTGGGAGAGTACAATATAGCAAAACTGTTAGCCCTCTGCTACTGTATTTATATTCAACCAGCTTGTGGTTCGCAACCTCCCAGCCAAAGCCAGAACTCAGCAGGACTGATGCTGAGGTGATAGGTCAGTGAGGAGCATGTGATGGGGAAGAATTTGCACAGTCAACAAACCCTGTTGATAAGGGGCTGCCTCCATGTACCAACCAGCCAGAGTTGGAATCCACCCCTCTGATATGGGAGGAATGCCAGGGAACCAAGTCAGACTCCACCCGTGACCATGCCAGGCCCCGGGCACGGGACGAGGCAGCACCCGCCCCGAACTTGCCTAAGACGGTCACCACGTTCATCGCCGTTAACTGTGCAGAAATCAGACTGGCACACGCTCTGGGGGTTGGAGCTCACCGCCCGTTCGGCTTGAGGAAGCGTGCGTTATCCTGGCATCGAGCGGCAGACTGAGCTGCTGTCTGGAGGAACTGAGAGGTGGGGAAAGGTATGTATGCCCTCCCGATCATCCGGTCCCTGTCGGATGCTTCCTTCATAGCCACCCGCCAAGGCCAGGGAGGATTGACGGGGAAGAGATGGGTTCCGTTCTGTGGGGGGTTGTCATCGTGACGGACTTGCCCGGATGGTTTTCCGAGTCTGTATGCTCCCTGCCCCTTCTCCCGGCCCCAACTCCTCCCAGAGAGGGACCGGGAAGAGTTTGTTCCAAGAAGCCCCCTCCTGTGCTCTCAGTTCCTGGTAGGGAAAATACAGGGAGAAGGCAGGACAGGAAGTGGTGGCTTCCGGAAAGATTCATCACCCAGCCAATTGGCAGCCCTCTGAAATGCAGCATAGAAGCAGGGACCTCATGGCTGGACAACTGTGAGGATGGGGTGGGGGGGGAAGGGGAAGGGGTGGGACCCTGTGGCCCTCCCTGCCTCACTCTTCCCCAATTCCCCTAGAGCAGAGAGTACCACACGGGTCTATTGCAATTTCAGCAGATGGAGTACTCCAGGTCGACATCTCCCCAGACGCTGAAATTTGGAAGGACTCGCTCTCCGGAGACCAGAAGCTGTTGAGGGAAGCAGTGTGATTTAGTGGAAAGAGCATAGGGCCAAGTGCCAAGAGATCTGGGTTCTAATCCTGACCTCTCCATTGCCTGCTGTGTGACCTTGGGGGAGTCACAACTTCTGTGCCTCTGTTTCCTCATCTGTCTGTTAAATGGGAATGAAATACGGGCTTTTCCTCCCTCTTACACTATAAGCCACATGTGGGGCAGGGGTGGTGCCTGATATTATTGCATTGTATTTATCCCAGCACTTTACTTCTGTGCCCTGCTTCCTCATCTGTGAAATGGAAATGACATAAAAATAATAATACTTGTGGTATTTGTTAAATGCTTACTATGTGCCAGGCATGTACTAAGTCTGTGGTAGATACAAAGTAGTTGGGTTGGACACAGTCCCTGTCCCACAGAGGGCTCACAGTCTCAATCCCCATTTTATAAATGAGGAAACTGAGGCACAAGAAGTGAAGTGACTTGCTCAAGGTCAAACAGTAGGCAAGTGGTGGAGCTGGGATTAGAACCCAGGTCCTTCTGACACCCAGGCCCATGGTATATCCACTAGGCTATGCTGCTTCTTGAAATACTGGCTCTCCCTCCCTCTTACTCTATGAGCCCCATGTGGGACAGGGATTATGTCTAATCTTAATGCACTATATCTACTTAGGCACTTACTACAGTGTTTTGCACATAGTAAGTGTCATGATATCACAATTATTATTATTGTGTAAATTAACCTCAGGAATGCCCTTGCAGTTCACCCTCTCCAATACCACTACTCCTACTAATAATAATGATGGCATTTACTACTACTACTACTACTAATTGTGGTGTTTGTTAAGCAGCTTTTTATGGTATTTGTTAAGGCCTTACTATGTGCCAGGCACTGAGGTAAGTGCTGGACTAGATACAACATCATCAGGTTGGACACATTCTACGTTCCACGTGGGGCTCACAGTGTTAATCCCCATTTTAGAGATGAGGTAAATGAAGCACAGAGTGTCAAGCACTGTACCAAGTGCTGGGGTAAATACAATATAATCAGGTCAGATGTAGTTCCTTTACTTCATAGGGCACAGTCTAAGGGGGAGAGGGACAAGGGAGCCCGTTGTTGGGTAGGGATTGTTGCTATCTGTTGCCGAATTGTACTTTCCAAGCGCTTAGTACAGTGTTCTGCACACAGTAAGCACTCAATAAATGCAATTGAATGAATAATCTAGGCCATGAGAAAGTCTTGAGCCTTGCCTCAGATTCACCATTAGTTCTTCCCTTCCCTCAGCCGCCCCCCTCTGCCTCTTATCAGCCAAGCCCAAATGAATCAATCAGTGGAATTTACTGAGAGCTTACTGTATGCAGAGCACTGTATTAAGCTCCTGGGAGAGTACAATCCAACAGAGTTGGATCCAACAGAGTCTCCACAAGGAGACAGGGAACTGACATTAATATAAATGTCACAGAGAAGTACATAAATGCTGTGGGGCTGAGGGTGAGGTGAATATCCAGTGCTTAAAGGGTAAAGATCTGAGTAGGGGGAAAGAGAGCTTAATCAGAGAAGGGCTTCTGGAGAAATGATTTTCATAAGGTTTTGAAGGTGGGTAGAGTGGTCTGAAATATATATATGTTTGTACATATTTATTAATCTATTTATTTATCTTGTACATATCTATTCTATTTATTTTATTTTGTCAGTAAGTTTGGTTTTGTTCTCTGTCTCCCCCTTCTAGACTGTGAGCCCGCTGTTGGGTAGGGACTGTCTGTATGTGTTGCCGACTTGTACTTCCCAAGCGCTTAGTACAGTGCTCTGCACACAGTAAGCGCTCAATAAATACGATTGATTGATTGATTGATTGATTGATCAGAGGTAAGACGTGGGAAAGTGGTTGGTGATGAGATGGATTCATTCATTCAATTGTATTTATTGAGTGCTTACTGTGTGCAGAGCACTGTACTAAGCGCTTGGGAAGTACAAGTTGGCAACATAGAGAGACGGTCCCTACCCAACAGCGGGCTCACAGTCTAGAAATGAGATGGAGGTATGGTGAGTAGGTTGGCATTAGAAGAGCCAAGTGTGCAGGCTGGGCTGTAGAAAGAGATCATCCAGGAGAGGTAGGAGGGGGCAAGCTGATTTGAATGCTTTAAAGGCGAGAGTAAGGAGTTTCTGCTGGATGCAGAGTTGGACAGACAACCACTGGAGGTTCTATAGATGTGGGGAGATAAGAACTGAACGTTTGTGTAGAAAAATGATACTGGCAGCAGAGTGAAGTATGGACTGGAGTGGGGAGAGGCAGGAAGCGGGGAGCAGCCAGAAATGTTTCCTTCCTTCTGAAATCTGGCCGCCCTCCTTAGAACTGTGTTAGGCACATAGTAAGTGCTTAACAAATACCACTGCTGTTGTCCACCCTGGACTCCAGCCCCAGTTCGGACCCAAACCGACTTTGTGATCACAGAAGAGTCATCAGAATGGCTTAGTGGAAAGAACATGGGCTTGGGAGTCAAAGGTTGTGGGTTCAAATCCCAGCTCCGCCGCTTGTCAGCTGTGTGACTTTGGGCAAATCACTTAACTTCTCTGTGCCTCAGTTACCTCATCTGTAAAATGGGGATTAAGACTGTAAGCCCCACATGGGACAACCTGATCACCTTGTATCCTCCCCAGCGCTTAGAACAGTGCTTTGCACATAGTAAGCGCTTAACAAATGCCATCATTATTACTATTATTATCTTCCCTCCGCCCGCTTCCAACCCCTCCCCACCCCTTTTCTCTCCTGCCATGTGACTGTGGTTTAGGGAGAGAGATGTCCCTGGGGCCCACGTCTGCTCCCGGCTGAGGCCCTCACGTGAACCACGGGCATGGGGCCAAATCCATGCCAACCCTACGTTGTTCTCGATCAATCATGCAGCATTTGGTCTCTAACTTTCCCCCAAGCTAGGCTCACCCTGCACACATGCCCATCATCAACTCCCAGAAACCTCAGAACAAAAGGGAGATCAAAAACACATGGTCTGGTTTTGTCCTGGCATTTTTTTTATTTCTTTTTTTTTACCTGGGAGGATTTCTTTTTAAAAGAAAAAGATTCTGGGTGGAGAAGCCTTCCCCTCAGGGCAATGACTGAGGCTTTTGATGTGTCTGAGCAGCCCAGCACACCGTGGGTGTTTAATAAGTGCTAAATAACCATCTGGGAGGCTCCAGGTAGCTGCAGCCCGAAGAGACTCACTGGAAAACAGAGAAACTTGTGCCCATCCTGGAAAAAAGTGAGCTCTCTTAGGCAGGTCCCACTGTGGGAATCAGTCAGTCAGTCATATTTATTGAGCGTTTACTGTGTGCAGAGTATTATACTAAGCGCTTGGGAGCATACAGTATAATCATAAACTGACACATTCCCTGCCCACAACAAACTTAAGGTCAAGAGAAGAAGGCAGACGTTAATATAAATAAATTACAGATAAGGGAGGAGGATGAGGACAGGAAGACAAGGGGGTCCAAGTTTTGAGCCAACTAGAAGTTGGGTGAAGCTGAATGGTACTTAAGTACTTACTCTGCTCCAGGCACTCTTCTAAGCACTGAGGTCGATACAAGATAATCAGCCTGGACACAGCTTCCATCCCACATGCAGCTCACAGTCTTAGAGAAGCAGCGTGGCTCCATGGAAAGAGCCCGGACTTGGGAGTCAGAAGTTATGGGTCCAAATCCTGGCTCCACCAATTAATTTTCAGCTGTGTGGCTTTGGACAAGTCACTTAACTTCTCTGTGCCTCAGTTACCTCACCTGTAAAATGGGGATTAGGACTGTGAGCCCCAATGGGACAACCTGATCACCTTGTATCCTCCCCAGCGCTTAGAACAGTGCTGTGCACATAGTAAGCGCTAAGTAAATGCGATTGAATGAATGAATGAACAAATGCCATCATTATTATTAATCCCCATTTTACAGACGAAGGAACTGAGTCCCAGAGAAGTGAAGTGACTTGCCCAAGGTCACACAGCAGGCAAGTGGCAGAGCCGGAATTAGAATCCAGGTCCTTCTCACTTCCAGGCCTGTGAGCTAACCACTAGGTCATGGTCCGGGGTCCTGCTCCTGCCGGACGCTTCCTTGAGCCCCAACTGTATGGGCAGTTCCCAGCCAGGGGCGTGGAGGGTGGAAACGCTGCCCGGGGCATCGGGGCATGGTGTGTGCCCACCCCTGGAATGTGGAGTGACAGAGTATGCTTGGTTCCAGGGAGGGGCAGGCACACATCAGAATAACCTGTGATTTGTGGAAGCCCCTCCCTGTTTCATCCAGCTCTCTCCCCCTCTCTGGGCCGGGCCAGGCTAGGTAACACAGGAAGCTCATTGTGGTCAGGGAATATATCTGTTTATTGTTGTGTTGTGCTCTCCCAAGCACTTAGTACAGTGCTCTGCACACAGTAAATGCTTAATTAATACAATTGAATGAATGACAGAGGACTCCACATATAGTGGATGGGGACTCCAGGCTCCCCTCGATTCCCTCCAAACCACAAGTGAACATCTCCCCCCCCTCCCCCACCTTTTTTTTTTGGTATGGTATTTAAGTTCTTACTACGTGCCAGGCACTGTACTAAGTTCTGGGATAGATATAAGATGATCAGGTAGGACACAGTCTTTGTCTCACCTAGCGCTCACAGCCTTAATCCCCATTTTACAGATAAGATTAACTGAGGCACTGAGAAGTGAAGTGACTTGCCCAAGGTCACACAACAGGTAAGTGTGGGGAAGCAGTATGGTGTAGTGGAGAGAGCACGAGCCTATGAGTCAGGAGGTCATGAGTTCTAATTCTGGCTCTACCAATTGTCTGCTGTGTGACCATGGGCGAGTCACTTCACTTTTCTGGGCCTCAGTTACCTCATCTGTTAAAGGAGGATTGAGACAGTGAACCCCACGAAGGACAGAGACTGCTATTCAACCTTATTTGCTCATTCCCACCCCAGCACTTAGTGCAACGTCTGGCACATAGTAAGCACTTAAATGCCATTATTGTTATTATTATTATTATTACTAATAATAATAATAACCCCATGAAGGACAGAGACTTTATCCAACCTTATTTGCTCGTTCCCACCCCAGTGCTTAGTGCAATGTTTGGCACATAGTAAGCACTTAAATGCCATTATTGTTATTATTATAAATAATAATAATAATAAGCAGCAGTGCTGAGATTAAAACCCAGGTCTTTCTGTCTCCCATGCCCATGATCTTGCCATTAGGCTATGCTGCTGCTCTTGCTCGTTTCAAGGCTCCTTCCATGGGGCTTCTTGGCTTCCAGAGGACCCTGTCCAGGCTGAAGAAGTCCTCAAGCAGCACCTAGGCCCTGACTGTGTCTGTCAACAGGAGCCCAAGGTCCACTCAGTCAAATGGGATTTGCAAATCTCTTTCTCATACTCACATGATTCTCGCCCCTCCTCTGTATGCCCTGCATCCACAGGCCCTACCACGCCCACATCAAAGATAACTTTGCTGGGTAGTGCCTTCCTTAATAAGCAAATAGCTAAAGGCTGTAAATTAAGAGGGCAGGGCAGGGGAGAAAAGGAGGTCTCCTGTCAGGGAGATGGGAGGTGGGAAAGACAAGAGAGAGCAAAGTAGCTGCAGAGGATAAGACTCTTGCCCAGAGAGCAGCAGAGAGGGCAGTGAAGCATCTTTCCCAGGTGAGGGAACTGCATGACCAGGTGGAGAGAGGCTGGGAGCCTGACTGACTCCTTGGGGGTTGGGTCTGGCTGGTTTCCATCGGTGAGGAACGCCAAGCTCACTTTCACCTGTCTTCTGGCGGTTTAAAGGAGAACCCCAGCAGCGTGTTTGGAAGCTGGTTTTAGTCTTAGACCTGAGGAGTTTGGTGGAGGGGGCACTAAGTTGTCCATCTTCTCCCTGCCTGGGAGTATCACTCCCTTAGATGGGAAGGGATCCTTTAGGGCAGGCTCCTGGGGAGAAAAATCTACTTTGGGTTAGAAGAAATTGCTGTGACATTGAAGCTTGCTCTTGCAAAGCTGTGAGTGGCTGGATCGTATCGCCGGGGGTGGGTGGGAAACTATGTGAAACTTGGAAGTCGATAGCTGTAGTAGATGCCTCTCGGGTGGAAAAGCAACAACGATTGTCTGCCCGTTACCCTACCCTTCAGTGATGGTCCCATCATCTCGATGAGGGGAGGGCAGAGTTGAATGTGGGGGAACGCAAAGAACGCCTGCAAAGAACAGTCCCTCGCTTCAGGACTCCGATCTCCCCGAGCAGGAGTAAAGTGGGAAGCCCAAGAGTATTACCATGAAACACTGAGCAGAACTGAGACAGGAAATCGAGGTCTTTGGGTAATGACTTCCAGCTACTCTTGAAACAGAAAACCAGCAAAGGCATTTCTGGAAAATAGTTTCCCTCCGACAGCTAAGGAAGTTTTAGCCTCTTTTTTTTTTCCCTCTTAGCAAAGAAAGCTTCTGGGTTCCTTGATTACCTTTTTCAGAGGCCCAGATGGCCCAGTGGAACTCAGAATCACGGCATGAAAGCTAGCCACAACTAGACCCCCTGAGCTGAAAAACAGATGCTTAGGGAATTGGGGGGGGGGGGGGGGGGGGGGGGAAGAGAGCAGGCGGAAGAGGGGGAGAGAAGGGGGGAGACAAGCAAACTTAGCAGTTGTGTTAGTGCGTCAGTTGGGAGAAGCTGTAGGGGACAGTGGCGATGAGGATGAGGAAAAAGTGATCGCAGCTTCACCTTCCTAAGGAGAGAAGGGACAAAGGAAGACTTTGATGTCAGCGGAAGGAAAGTAGCAGTGCCCCCAGCCTCCCCAAACCCCTTTTAATCCAGGACGCGTATCTGCTGCTGCTGTGATGGGCACAAAGCATGGATGGGGAGATTGATATTTATAAGCATTTCACGTGGCTGCAACGGGTAAGTGACTAGTTCCTCTCTGTCTCTTTAAAGCGTATGCATGGGGGAAGGCGGCACTTGACAAAGTTTTGGCTTTGGGTGGAGAAAAACAGATTTAGGACATCAAACCCCAGTCACTGCCAAGGTCTTCACGAGACTCTAATTATAGACCCGTCTCTCCGGAGCGGAGAGATGGCATCAGCTGTCTCTGTTTTGAAAGGGAAACACTGATTTTGGGGACTCCGAACAGAAAAGCGAAAGAGGCTGCTTTTCTGTTGGCATCCAGTAAGCGCTCAAGGGATTTCCAAGACCCCTGTAAGTATAAGTCTCCCCCTGGGAACTTCTCCATCAAATAGCCAGGCACCTCTGGGGGCTTATTTAATCCTTTCTTGCTTGGTGGATTTCTCTCCCAACTGGCTTAAACAGTTGCCCTGATCCCTCTGGACTGTAAGCTCATTGTGGGCAGGGACTGTGTCTGTTGATTGTTTTATTGTCCTTTCTCAAGTGCTTAGTACAGTGCTCTGCACACAGTAAGTGCTCAATAAATACAATTGACTGACTGAATGTCCCAAGGAGGAAAAAAGATTATTTATATTTTTAATGGTATCTATTAAGCTCTTACTACGCATCAGAACATTGTCCTAAGTGCTGGGACAGATACTAGTCAGGTTGGACATAGTTCCAATCCCACTGGGATCAACAGTTTAAATAGGAGGGAGAATAGGTATTAAATCCTCATTTCGTAGTTGAGAAAATTGAGGCATAGAAAAGTGAAGCAACTTGACCTCACAGAGCAGGTAAATGGCAAAGCGGGATTAGAACCCAGGTCCTCCGACTCCCGGGCCCCTGCTCTTTCTTCTAGGCCACATTACTTCATGGTATGAATAGAGCCACGTGGGTTTAGAAGATGCATTTTAAATGTCTGTCTCCATTAATTGTGATATTTGTTAAGTGCTTACTATGTGCCATGCACAGTACTAAGCACTGCAGGGGAATACAAGCAAATTGGGTTGGATATAGTCCCTGTCCTACATTGGGCTCACTCTTAATCCCCATTTTACAAATGAGGTAACTGAGGCCCAGAGAAATGAAGTGACTTGCCCAAGGTCACACAGCAGACAAGTGGCAGAGCAGGGATTAGAACCCATAACCTTCTGAATCCCAGGCCTGTGCTTTATCCACTAGGCCATGCTGCTTCCATTAGACCTTTGGGTAAAGAAAAATATCTTCTGCTGTTCTTTTTTTGAAGTAGATTTGTCCTGAAATGTTCCATCAGCCCATGTGACCAGAGATTTCTTCCTTGATTGTTTAAGTGATTTCTTCCTGGTGGCTGTTTGATCTCTCCTCACAGGGGTACTTCACAGACCAAAGTGTTGACCCTTTGAGGAGTGGTCAGAGAAGGAGTCTTAATTGTAGTGAGTTAAAAATAAAAAAGAGGGCCTCTGAAAACAGCCTGGCTTCAGCAAAGGGGTAGGGTCTGCTCTTCCTCAGACAACAGCTCAATTCTGGGATGTCAAGCAGCGTGGTCTAGTAGAAAGAGCACAAGCCTGGGAGTCTGGGGACCTGGGTTCTTATTCCAGGTCTGGAATTTGTCTGCTGTGTGACCTTGGGCAAGTCACTTAACTTCTGTTCCTGGACCTCAGTTTCCTCATCTGAAAAATAGGGATGGGATACCAGTTCTAAAACTCTGAGCCTCGCATCTGACCGGATTATCTTCATCTTGCATGTATCCCAGTGTGCATTACAGCACACTGTAATGTAATTATATAATAATAATAATAATAATAATGGCATTTATTAAGCACTCACTATGTGCAAAGCACTGTCCTAAGTGCTGGGGAAGTTACAAGGTGATCAGGTGATCACGGGGGGCTCACAGTCCCCATTTTACAGATGAAGGAACTGAGGCCCAGAGAAGTTAAGTGACTTGCCCAAAGTCACACAGCTGACAAGTGGCGGAGCCAGGATTTGAACCCATGACCTCTGACTCCAAAGCTCTTTCCACTGAGCCAGGCTGCTTCTCTATATAGTAAGTGCTGAACAAGTACCACAATTATTAGGGCAGTGAAAACTCCATTTCACCCAATAACATTCCTCAGCACCCCTGCAAAACTCTGTCATCTGTTTTCCATTTGCCCTTATTGTCCCCCAGGTAAGTTGAGGACATTTGCCAGTTGTTTTTGACTACTACAGGGGCTGTATCTTCTGCAAGCTTAGTGGAAAGTATTGATTAGATTGGCCTTTCTCAACTGCAGGGCTCCTTGAGCGGAGCTACAGAAGAAACCTTGCAGGCATATCCCTGTCATTCAGCACTCCCCAGTCAGCAGTGTGTGAGGGGGCCACAGGCTTCCAGTTCTTTTGGTAAATATTTACATTTCTTTAAGCTCTGAGAAAGAGGAGAAGGTGGAGAAATTGGGGTCAAGTCGTTAAAAAAATAAAGTGGGGAATGTGTCTTGAGGGGCAGGCAATCCTGAGGAGTAGAAACAGGAAATGGCTGTTTGTGGTACTCCTGCTGCCCAAAGTTAACCTGTGCTTGAAATCACTAAAGCAGAGATGATTGTGCTTTTATAGCTCTCTCCTCCCTTTTCAGAATCGACTCATATTTTGAAACTACATTAAAGGGTGGGATGTTTTCTCATGGAAATACTTAACAGAGTGGTAATAAGAATTGTGGTATTTAAGTGCTTCCTTTGTGCCAAGCACTGTACTAAGCACTGGAGTAGATACAAGATAATCAGAATGGACACAGTCCCTGTTCCACATGGGGCTTGGCAATCTGAGTAGGAGGGAGAACAGGAATTGAATCCCCATTTTACAGATGAGGAACTGAGGCACAGAGGAGTTAAGTGACTAGCCAAGTTCACCCAACAGGCAGGGGGCACGATCAGGACTAGAACCCAGGTCCTCTGGCTCTCAGGCCCATGCTCATGGGTATTCCGACATTTGCGTCACGCCACTGATTTATCTTGGGGAAGAACAGGCGGTAACTAAAGGTGCGGGTCTGTGATCTCTGGTGAGAGAACTCCAGTTTCCAAGATCCCTTACAAGGCTTTTGGGAAAATACTTTTTAAGGGGGCATTCTGCCCTGGTCAGCTTGGATCTGTGAAATGTTTGTGGGGAAGCGGGTTGTGTGTAGCAGCGGCTGTTCCCAGTTCAGGTTGGTAAAGTGTGGTTCTTTGCTGTGACCGTTGGTTGCTGTGAAGTGAAAGTCAGAGCTCCGCAGCATCTGTTTGGTGTTTGCCCCGTTGAAGCTGGTTCATTTTTCTGTTGCCGCTCGCCTTCCTCCTTCCCCCACCCTCCAACCCCCTCCTTACCTTTCTGCCAGGGAACTTGGAGGAGTTGGGTTTTGGGCACGTTGGGGGTGGAAGGAAGGGGTAACGAGGAGCAGGAGGCGGAGTGCCAACCAGCCAGCACCACGGAGCTCTCGTGATGGTCTGAAATCCACGGGCCCAGGCTCTCCAGGGCCGGTCACATGCTCCCGCATCGGCCCCTCTGGTATGTGGAGATTTCAGATCTGGTAATCGTAAACCGATGCATTCGGCTGACTTTCCAAGAGACTGCTCCCCTGCATCCGCTCCGAGAGGAAAGTTCAATGGACAGACAGTGGCTACAAGAGCAGGGGGCTCCCATTCCCTGAGGAGCTGAACCCTGCAAAAGGGAAGGCTTCACACTCAAATGAGGTGGGTGGATTCGCATTCAGGGCCAGTTGGATTTGAGTTGAGCTGAGAGCAGGGAAGTGAGTGGCTGAGGGCAAGGACAGCAGAGCAGCTGGGACTTTCTGGGTCTGGGGAAATGTCATCTGGCCTTTTTTTTTCTGGTATTTGTTAAGCGCTTACTATGTGCCGGGCATTATATTGAGTGCTGGGGTAGATACAAGTGAATCAGGTTCCTGTCCCACGTGGGGCTCACAGTCTTAATCCCCATTTTACAAATGAGGTAACTGAGGCCCAGAGAAGTGAAATGACTTGCCCAAGGTCACACACCAGACAAGTGGTAGAGCCGGAATTAGAACCCAGGTCCTTCTGACTCACAGGCCTGTGCTCTACCCACTAGACCATGCTGCCTCTCTGCTTGAAGATGGCTACGTCTTTCATTCAATCGCATTTATTGAGCGCTTACTGTGTGCAGAGCACTGTACTAAGCGCTTGGGAAGTACAAGTCAGCAACATATAGAGACGGTCCCTACCCAACAATGGGCTCCATCGGGCTCCGGATTGGGGGGTGCCTGCAAGATGAAGGCCCAGAGACCGCTTGGACTTGTTTCTAAAGAGGCCAGGGACCATCTAGCTCTCTTCCTCCCTTCAAAGCCCTACTGAGAGCTCACCTCCTCCAAGAGGACTTCCCAGACTGAACCTCCTTTTTCCTCTCCTCCTCCCCATCCCCCGGCCCTACCTCCTTCCCTTCCCCACAGCACCTGTATTTATGTTTGTACAGATTTATTACCCTATTTACTTGTACATATTTACTATTCTATTTATTTTGTTAGTGATGTGCATTTAGCTTTAATTCTATTTATTCTGACGACTTGACACCTGTCCACATGTTTTGTTTTGATGTCTGTCTTCCCCTTATAGACTGTGAGCCTGTTGTTGGGTAGGGACCATCTCTATATGTCGCCAACTTGTACTTCCCAAGTGCTTAGTACAGTGCTCTGCACACAGTAAGCGCTCAATAAATACGATTGAA
The DNA here is from genome assembly GCF_015852505.1 of Tachyglossus aculeatus. Taxonomy (NCBI): domain Eukaryota; kingdom Metazoa; phylum Chordata; class Mammalia; order Monotremata; family Tachyglossidae; genus Tachyglossus; species Tachyglossus aculeatus. The sequence continues at coordinate 9,855,816 of NC_052087.1, forward strand.
TGAATGAATGAATAAATGGATCTTCAGGCCTGGGCATTTGGGCTCAGGGAAGAGAATAATTGAACCAGAACCCCGTTAGTCATTCCTGATCCACTGGGGACCCGGTCCAGGCGGGTCTAAGCTTGAGGTTTGAGAGAGATTGGGGGTCCCCAGCTACAGTCCTATGAGCTGTCTGGCCTGGGCATGCTCCCTGGCATGTCTCTGATGCCTTCTGACTGCTGCTTGCACCTAGGGTGGGGTGGTGAGGGGGGGCGTCTGACTTTTTAAATTTATTTTTATGTCAGGGATACCTCAGATTGCAGTAGGATGGACAAGCAGAGCTCTCTGAAATGAGGAACTGAAATCCACGTTCTTGGTTTTAAACACCAAAGACACTTAGCTCTGTAGCCCCAACCTCTGAGAAGATGTGTTAGCTGGTTGGCTATGGTCTTCCCCCACAACGGGGACTCTGGGGGCTCATGTCCCTTCTTCATTCCCACAGAGGTTGAGATAACAATAGTTAATATTGTTATCATTATTATTATAATGCTTTTAATTAAGGGCTTACTATGTGCCAAGCATTGGGGTGGATGTATACGAGATAATCAGATCAGGCGCCATCTCCATCCCACACAGAGCTCATGGTTTGAGGGAGAACAGGTACTTTGTCCCCACTTTACAGTTGATGAAACTGAAGCACAGAGAGGTTAAGCGACTTGCCCAAGGTCACACTGCAGGCAAGTGGCCGAACGGAAGCTAGGGCGCTGCCCTGGTCTTCCTCCTGCCTCTCTAGCATTCACAGGCCTAGTGTATCGGTGTTAATCTGCCTTCATCCAGACTGGGCCTCCAGAAGCACATTTCAGAGAGCTGCTTTGCCCCTGCTTCACTCTTTCCTGGCCCTCTTATCCCTGTGACCTGGATCATGTGGTGAAATCATCCCCCCTCCACTGACCAAACATTGTGGTAACCAAATATAAGCAGAGCTTTCAAGCCAGCCTTGGTGGCTTCCTGCTTACTCGACTCCCACCGGGCACTTAGGCTGGTAGTCTTCGGAAAGGAAGACCATGGGAGACAGTGAAGCAGGTGGCCTAGTAGGAAGAGCCTGGGCCTGAGAATCAGAGGCCCTGGGTTCTATTCTCAGCTCCTCCACTTACCCGCTGTGTTGTGATCTTGGGCAAAATGGAGATTTGTTCTCATCCTATTTACTGTGAGCCCCATGTGGGACCTGATTATCCTGATAGTCTATCCCTGCAGTTAATACAGTGCCTGGCAAATAGAAAGTGCTTAACAAATGCCACAAGAGTTGAAAAATCAGTGCTCAGGAAGCAGGATCTCAGACTAGGTTAGGTTTCCAGGCCCCCTGGGCTCTTCTTCCATGTCTTGGAAAGACATCAAAGACTTGACTGTAAGTGTCTACCCCCTCTTTTGCATTGTACTCTTCCAAGTGCTTAGTACAGTGCTCTGCACACAGTAAGTGCTCGGTCAAAACCATTGATTGACCAGGGGCAAGTGGCTGCAAGGAGTTGGAGATCCCAGGAGGACTGTGAGGAGAAGCGACTGTCTATGTGCTTAGTCTGAGCACTTGGTAGGGAGCAAGGGAGCAATGGAGCAGCAATGTGGGGTGTAGCGTTGAAGCAGGACATAGGGAAGGGGCTTCCAGTATATTCATTCGATCATATTTATTGAGCACTTACTGTGTACAGAGCACTGTGAGTGCTTGGAAAGTGCAATTCCTCAACAGATAGAGACAATCCCTACCCAACAAGAGTTTTGTTTATTTGTACCGATGTCTCGCTCCCCCTCCTTTATTTATTCATTCATTCTATCATATTTATTGAGCTCTGACTGTATGCAAAGCACTGTACTAAGTGCCTGGAAAGTACAATTCATCAACAAAGAGAGACAATCCCTGCCCATAATGGGCTCACAGTCTAGAAGGGGGTAGACAGACATCAAAATAAGTAAACATGCGTCATTAGCATTAATATAAATAGATAGAATTAGAGATATATATTCAAATCAGAACAAGTGAAACAGGTATTAATATAAATGAATAGAATTAGAGATATGTACATATACACAAGTGCTGTGGGGTGGTGGGGTTGGGCAGAGGGAGGGAGTGGGGGTGATGGGGAGAGGAGGAGAAGCAGAGGAAAAGGGGGGCATAGTCTGGGAAGACCTCCTGGAGGAGGTGAGCTCTCAGTAGGGCTTTGAAGAGAGGAAGAGAGCTAGCTTGGTGGATGTGTGGAGAGAGGGCATTCCAGGCCTGAGAGAGGATGTGGGCCAGGGGTCTATGCGGGACAGGTGAGAACGAGGCACGGTGAGGAGGTTAGTGGCAGAGGAGCGGAGGGTGCGGGCTGGGCTGGAGAAGGAATGAAGGGAGGTGAGGAAGGAGGGGGCGAGGTGAGGTGGCAGTGGTTATCACTTGAAGTGTTCCTGTGATTATTATTGCTGTTGTGATTATAATCATTGTTATTATGATTACTGTGTATGTATCTGTAATTTTATTTATAATAATAATGATAATGATGGTATTATGTGCTTACAGTGTACTAGGCACTGTCCTAAGCATTTGGGTAGATACAAGCAAATAGAGTTGGACAAAGTCCCTGTCCCATGTGAGGCTCACAGTCTCAATCCCACTACACAGATGAGGCAACTGAGGCACAGAGAAGTGCAGTGATCTGCACAAGATCACACAGCATCCCTTTGCTTTTCTCAGATGGACAGAGGGTTGGAAGGATGGACAGATGGACATTGGGACAGATGGATGGACAGACAGATGGATGGACAGGCAGATGGACAGACAGATGGACATTAGGACAGGTGGATGGACAGACGGACAGACAGATGAAGAGACTGATGAACATTAGGACAGAAGGACAGACAGATGGACAATAGGACAGACAGATGGACAGACGGATGGACATTAGGACAGATGGGCACTAGGGTGGACAGACAGATGGATGGACAGACAGACGGACATTAGGACATGCTGTGGGGAAGAGCCCAAGCCTGAATGTTCCAGGGAACAGCATTCCACAAGACAGACCCCGTCCTGAGCTTCAGGCAAACCTTTTCTGTCCCTGACCTACCTACCCATCTCTCTGGTGGCAGATGCAGCATCGGTTCGGATCCAAACGATCCACCATATTTATTGAGCATTTACTGTGTGTAGAGGACTGTACTGAGCTCTTGGGAGAGTACAATATAATGGGCGGTAGGCACGGGTCACTACCCGCGAGGAGCTTACAGTCTAGAGGAGATAGACATTAATGTAAATAAATTATGGGTATGTGCATAAATGCTGTGGGGCTGATGGAGGGGTGAATAAAGGCTGCAAATCCAAGGGCAAGGGGGATGCAGGAGGGAGTGAGAGAAGAGGAAATGAAGGCTTATTTGGAGAAGGCCTTTTGGAGGAGATGTGTTTTTAATAAGGCTTCAAAGGTGGGGAAAGTGACCGGATATGAGGAGGACGGGAGTTCTAGGCCAGAGGTAGGATGTGGGCAAGGGGTCAGTGGTGAGATAGACAATATTAAGGTACAGTGAGTAGGTTGGCATTAAAGGAGTCAAGTGAGGTGGTAGAAAGGGAGGTGACTGAATGCTTTAAAGTCGATGTTAGAGGAGTTTCTGTTTGATGTGGAGGGGGATGGGCAACCACTGGAGGTTCTTGAGGAGTGGGGTGACATGGATTGACCCCTCCCAGTCCTTGAGTGGTGCCCATTCCACTGGGAGGGAGAATTCTCTCTGGAAAGCAACGCTCATTTCAATTGACTCCCATATCCATTGCCCCCTCCAATCATTCCAGATCTTTAACTGCCTTTAACGCCTTCCTGAAGCCTCCAGTGTTCCCCACATACCCCTGATGACCTTGTCAGTTACTTTGTTGACATCAAAACCATCAAGCATGAGCACCTCAAAGTCTCCTGTTCACCTCCCCAAAAAACTCTCAGCCCCACATCCACTCTCTAATCTTTCCCAGGTAACTCTCAACAGGAGATCACCCTTCTGCTTTCAAAATCTGCTCCCTCTTCCTGAGACATTCCTTCCTTCCCTTTCCCTCCCTTCCCCTCCCCTTCCCTTCCTCCCTCCTTCCTCCCTCCTTCCTTCCTCCCTCTTTCCTTCTCCCTCTCTCTCTCTCTCTCTCTCTCTCTCTCTCTCTCTCTCTCTCACTCTCAGCTGTTAGTGCTAAGTACCAGACACTGAACTAAGCACTAGAGTAAATACAAAATAATCAGGAAGGACACAGTCCATGCCCCACATGGAGCTCACAGTCTTAATTCCCATTTTACAGATGGGGTAACTGAGGTCCAGAGAAGTTATGGCTTGTCTAAGGTCACACAGTAGACAAGTAGCAAAGCTGGGATTAGAACCCAGGTCCACGCTTTTACCACCAGGACATGCTGCTTCTCTCTAGGTCACACTGCTTTCCTTCCAGAAACACTGTGCCCACTCGTCTTCCCTCCCTCCCCACAGATAGCTCCTTCCCCCCTTTCTTTAACATCATGACATTTCCCCAATCCCCCCCAAACCTTCTCTAAATCCCACTGCGCCCTCCAGCTATTCATCCCATCTCCCTCCATTTCCTGTCAAACTCCTTTTTTTTCCAGTGGTATTTGTTAAGAGCTTACAATGTACCAGGCACTGTACTTAGTACTGGGATAGATACATTGAGAAGCAGCATGTGTAGTGGATAGAGCATGGGCCAGGGAATCAGAAGGTCATGGGTTCTAATCCCGGTTTTGCCACTTGTCTGCTGTGTGACCCTAGGCAAGTCATAACTTCTCTGGGCCTCAGTTTCTTCATCTGTAAAATGGAATTGACTATGAGCGGGACAGGGACTGTGTCCAACTTGATAAGCTTGTATCTACCCCAGTGCTTAACACATAATAAGCACATCATTATTATTTATTATTATTAAGCTTGTTGTGGGCTGGGAATGTGTCTGTTTATTGTGGTTTTGTACTCTCCCAAGCATGGTGCTCTGCACACAGTAAGTGCTCCATAAATGTGACTGATGACTGACTCACTACGACCTCAGCATTTCCGTCCCACCTTATGCAGCCTCCCTTAGTGTTTTTGCATGTCTCTTTATGCCTGATTACTAAAGCACTAAACCTGATACCTATCCCCTTTCCCTTCTTCCTTCCATTTGTAAGTCATTATTTTCATGCCTATCCCGATCTAGGTTGATCAGTTTTACTGACTGATTAATAACGGAAAGGAGAAAGCCAGGGAGCACATGGCTTCTTCGGCAGCGCGGGTGGTCTGAGTCAGCACCCATTTTCTCCTAATGATCTTTCGCTATTTCTCTATTTGTCCTGGGCGGAGGAGGTAAGGCTTTGCAGTGACAGGAAATCCAGGGCCCGTCCGGGCCTGCCCACACCTAATTTGGGTTAGTCACAGTCCCGGGGCACCTCCAAACTGGAAGGCAACGGAAAGTCACTTCCAGGCAGGTATGTAAGGGGGATTCTGACCTTGAGCCTTCAGATACATGGGGTTTGGCAGCCCCGTCCTCAGGCGTCCGACTTGGCTTTGTGCCCATCCCCGGTCCAGACCCTGGGTCTGTCTGCAGTTGGACCGTCGGGGCTGTGAGCGGGCCGCCCCGTCCCCCAGCTGCCTCTTGGATGCCGACAGCTTCTTTGGAGGAAAATGGAAAATTGGATGGATCTTTCGGCAGGAGCTCAAAGACAAGAACTCTGAGACAGGAAAATGGGATAATGGGAATGGAAGATGCTCTGTTGAGTATTTGTCGGCCTTTATGAAAACCTGAAGTGGGCCAGAGCTGCCCCGGGAGGTGCAAGTTGCCCTGGGTGACCCCGAGATTTTCCCTGTGTCCATCATCTTCCATTTCCCCACCTGGGTCTGGGAATGCGTATGCGCCCGGAAATGACCAAACTAACAAAGACGACGACACCACGGACAAGACCTTCCAACCGGTCAGTCAGTCGTATTTATTGAGCACTTACTATGTGCAAAGCACTGTACTAAGCGCTTGGGAGAGTACAGTACAACAATAAATGCATTCCCTGTCCACAACAAGTTTACAGTCTAGAGAGGAAGGCAGACATTAATGTAAATAAATTTTCAAGACTTATGACTTTCTCTGAGAACTAGTCTGCTAATAGCCGAATGCTTTTTGGCTGTTCAGAGAGCCTACACATAAGTTGCACCATTCATTCATTCTTTCAATCATATTTATTGAGTGCTTCCTGTGTGCAAAGCACTGTACTAAGCACTCAGGAGAGTACAATATAACAATAACCTAAGAAGGTTTGGAAAGTCTGAGCGAGAATTGTTGTTCAGTAGAGTCAGTTTTTAAATCCCCCAAGCCCTGATTTATGAAAACAATTTTGTGATGAATTTAGGTATTTGTTAGGCACTTACTATGGGTCAAGCAGTGTTGTAAGCACTTGCAGAGACAAAAGTTAATAGAGTAAGGCCCCCTGTCCCACATGGGGCTCACAGTCTAAGTAGGAGAGAGAGCAAGTTATTGAATTTCCATTTTACAGTTGAGGAAACGGGCACAGGGAAGTGAAGTGACTACAGGCAGGTGACAGAGCTGGGATTAGAACCCAGGTCCTCTAACTTCCAGGCCTGTGTTCTTTCCACTAGGCCACGGTAGCAGAGCCATCGTGGGTTTATATCTAGACTGGGTGCTTGTTGTAGGCAGGGAATGTGTCTGTTATTGTTATATTGTACTCTTCCAAGCACTTAATACAGCGCTCTGTACATAGTAAGCGCTCAATAAATATGATTGAATGAATTGGTCGAACTCTGGGTGCAGGAATTATATTGGCCAGCACTGTTCTGCTGTGCAAGGCATCACAGTTAGGAATTGAATTATTCTGAAAATAATTTCCAGATTTATTCTCCCTTTCAGGGACCTTCAAGGATAGGTCTCAAGTACCATAGCGTAGTGGGAGTCAGAAGGTCATAGGTTCTAATTCCCCCTCCAGCACGTGTTTGCTGTGTGGCCTTGGGCAAGTCACTTAACTTCTCTGGCCCTCTGTTCTGTCATCTGTAAAATGGGGATGAAGGCTGTGAGCCCCACGTGGGACAACGTTGATTACCTTGTATCCCCCCAGTGCTTAGAACGGTGCTTGGCAATAGTAAGCGCTTAACAAATATCAACATTATTATTATTATTTCTGTAAAATGGGGATTATTCATTCATTCAGTGGTATTTATTGAGTGCTTATTGTGTACAGAGCACTGTACTAAGCACTTGGAAAGTACAATTCAGCAACAGAGACAATCCCTGCCCACACCGGGCTTACAGTCTAGAAGGAGGAAGACAGACATGAAAACAAGTAAACAGGCATCAATATAAATAAATAGAATTATAGATAAATATAAATCAAAACAAGTAAACAAGCATCAAAATAAAAGTAGAATTAGAGATATATGCATATATATATATAGAGAGAGAGAGAGATATGCATATATATATATATATATACATATATATATATATATATACATATAAACACAAGTGCTGTGGGGCCGGAGGGGGAGAGCAAAGGGAGCAAGTTGAGGTGATGCAGAAGGGATGGGGAGTTGAGGAAAAGGGGGGCTCAGTCTGGGAAGAAGTTTTGGAGGAGGTGAGCCTTCTCCAAGCGGGAAGAGTGATTGTTTGGTGGATTTGAGGAGAGAGGGCATTCCAGGCCAGGGGGAGGTTGTGGGCCGGGGGTCGATAGCAGGACAGGTGAGAACAAGGCACAGTGAGGAGGTTAGCGGCAGAGTAGCGGAGGGTGTGGGCTGGGCTGGAGAAGGAGAGAAGGGAGGTGAGGTAGGAGGGGGTGAGGTGCTGGACAGCCTTGAAGCCAATATTAAGGAGTTTTTGCTTCATGTGAAGGTTTATAGGCAACCACTGGAGATTTTTGAGGAGGGTAGTGACATACTCTGAACGCTTCTGCAGAAAGATAATTCGGCAGCAGAGTGAAGTATGTACTGAAGTGTGGAGAGACAGGAGATTGGGAGGTCAGAAAGGAGGCTGATGCGGTAATCCAGGCAGGATAGGATGAGTGATGGTACTAATGTGGTAACATTAAGATAAAGGATTAAGAGTGTGAGCCCCATATGGGACTGGGACTGTGTCCAACCTGATTTACTTGTAGGTACCCCAGCGCTTAAAACAGTGCTTGGAACACAGTAAGCACTTAACAAGTACCATAAGCATTATTATTACCTTTCACCATCCACTTCAACAAAGCTGCTTAAGGAGCACTTGGCTCCTTATCCACCCTGTGATATTTCCGTCAGCATCTGCTCTGTCTGCATTTACAGCTAAGCCCTGCTGTTCCAAAATTTCAGGCTTCCCTCAAAGGAGCCATCATTCTTTTGATCGGATTTATTGAGCACTTACCAGAGGCATCCAGTGGACCAAGTGGACAGATACATTAACCCTTGCCCCTCCCTGTGTGGGAGGGGAGCTGACTGTCCTCAAATAATAATAATAATAATAATGATGATGGTATTTGTTAAGCGCTTACTATGTGTGAAGCACTGTTCTAAGCGCTGGGGAGATACGAGGTGATCAGATTGTCCCACGTCAGGCTCACAGTCTTAATCCCCATTTTACAGATGAGGACACTGAGGCACAGAGAAGTGAAGTGACTTGCCCAAGGTCACACAGCTGACAAGTAGCGGAGCAAGGATTCGAACTCATGACCCCTGACTCCCAAGCCCGTGCTCTTTCCACTGAGCCATGCTAAATATCTCTCTGGACCCCAAGGAACTAGAGCCTTGACTTGAAGCCTCCAGTTCTTGGTCTGCCAGATGCCTCCATCAGGCTTGGATCATTTTCCTTGAGACGAGTGCTTTTTGCAGCCTATTGTTTCCAAGGTCCTCACGCACCGGTCCCCGTTGACCAGACATCCCGACTCCGCCACTTGTCTGCTGTGTGACCTTGGGCATGTCACTTCAGTTCCCTGTGCCTCAGTTCCCTCATCTGTAAAATGGGGATTAAGACTGTGAGCCCCACGTGGGACAACCTGATCACCTCGTATCCCCTCAGTGCTTAGAACAGTGCTTGGCACATAGTAAGTGCTTAACAAATACCACCTTGGAGAAGCAGCATGGCTTAGTAGAAAGAGCCCAGGCTTGGGAGTCAGAGGTCATGGGTTCTAATCCTGACCACCACTTGTCAGCTGTGTGACTTTGGGCAAGTCACTTTACTTCTCTGGGCCTCAGTGAGCTCATCTGTAAAATGAGGATGAAGTCTGTGGGCCTTATGTGGGACACCCTGATTACCTTGTACAACACCAGCACTTAGAACAGTGCTTTGCACATAGTAAGCACTTAAATGCCATTATTATTATTATTATTATTATTATTATTATTATTATTATTATTATTATCTGCCATTTTTGTTTGACTCCAGAGTTGCTCCTATCTACCTCGGGCAGTTGTTAGCTTTAGAAAGCTACATGTAATTAAAGAGCAACCCACTGGTAAATGGGCAGACTGACTGAGGATTATAAACCTGTTACGGATAGTTCCCTGTATTATAATAATAATAATAATAGCATTTGTTAAGACTTTGTGCAAAGCACATACGAGGTGATCAGGTTGTCCCACGTGGGGCTCACAGTCTTAATCCCCATTTTACAGATGAAGTAACTGAAGCACAAAGAAGTTAAGTGACTTGCCCAAAGTCACACAGCTGACAATTGGCGGAGCCGGATTTGAACCCTCGACCTCTGACTCCCAAGCCTGTGCTCTTTCCACTGAGCCACACAATAATTGCAGTATTTGTTAAGTGCTTACACTGCACCAGGCACTGTACTAAGCACTGGGGTGGACACAAGTAAATAGGGTTGGATGCAGTCCCTATCCCACATGGGGCTCACAGTCTCCATCCTCTTTTACAGATGAGGTAACTGAAGCCCAGAGAAGTGAAGTGACTTGCCCAAGGTTGCACAGCAGACAAGTGACAGAGCTGGAATTAGAACCCATGACCCAACTCCCAGGCCCGTGCTCTATCCACTACGGCTGTACCCCTTATCAGGCTCTGGAAATGCTCTTGTTTATAATTATAATGGATAGAGCACAGGCCTGGGAGCCAGGAGGTCATGGGTTCTAATCCCAACTCTTCCTCTTGCCTGCTGTTTGATCTTGAACAAGTCTCTTCACTTTTCCGTACCTCAGTTACCTCATCTATAAAATGGGGATTGAGATTGTGAGCCCTGGCTGGGACAGGGACTGTGTCCAACCTGATTTGCTTGTATCCACCCCAGTGCAGAGTACAGTGCCTGGCACACAGTAAGCGCTTAACAAATGCCACAGTTATTATTATAATTGCATTGCCTGGATTCTAAGCAAGGAGTTTGCTGGGTTCCAAATTCATCCTAAAAGAACTCAAGTCTCAGTGATTTAGAAAACGTGGGTCTGATGATGGAAGGGAATAGTGTGTGGGAGCTTGTTTTAGTGCAACAATTTTTTTTTAAGAAGCTCTAAATTCTAAGTTCCTTGTGAGCAGGGATCCGGCCTACCAACACTCTTGTATTGTTCTCTCCAAAGCGCTCCTCAAGGGACAAGGACTGTTCCTAATTCTCACCTGTGTATTCTCTCCCTGTGCTCAGTGAAGTGCTCTGCATGCAGAAAGTGCTTAATACTGGTGCAATTATGACCACACCTAGTCCAGTGCTCTGCACACAGTAAGTGCTCAGTAAGTACCATTGACTGATTGCTCAAAAATAACAATTAAAAGATGCCTGGACAGTTTGCGTTATGACATAAAAGAAGGTAGGGAGTGATTCTTGGGATAAAGCAAGAAGATCAGGTCCTCCTACCTTAAAAGAATCAGCCTAGTGGAAAGAGCACGGGCCTGGGATCCAAGGTGCCCAGTAAAAGGATCTGGGTTCTAACCCCAGCTCTGCCTCTTGACTGCTGTGTGACCCCGGGCAAGTCACTGTACTTCTCAGGGCCTCAGTTTCCTCATCAGTGAAATGGAGATTCAGTACACAGTCTCTCTACCTCTTAGTCTGTGAACCCCAGGGACGGTCTGATTATCTGTATTCATTCAATCATATTTGTTGAGCGCTTACTGAATACAGAGCACTGTACTAAGTGCTTCGGAGAGTACAGTAAAACAACAGACCCATTCCCTGATGACAATGAGCTTGCAGTCTAGAATGGGGATGACAGACATTAATGTAAATAAATAAATTACAGATATGTATGTCCCCCATTGCTTAGTTCAGCATTTGATACATATCAATCCATTAATTATTGTGAGAAGCAGCATGGCCTACTGGGTACAGCACGGGCCTGGGAATCAGAAGGACCTGGGTTCTATTATTGGCTCTGCCACTAGTCTGCTGGGTGACCTTGGGCAAGGCACTTCACTTCTCTGTGCCTCAGTGACCTCATCTGTAAAATGGGAATGAAGACAGTGAGCCCCATGTGGGACAATCAAAACCATTCTCAACTTCAAGAACCAAACCTATTCTATCAGTCTCAAATTTCCCCTAGTGAAGAGTGGTTACAGATAATGTCCAAACCCTGGCTTTTTTTATAAAAAAATGGTACTTGTTAAGCACTTTCTATGTGCCAGACATTGTACTAAGCTCTGGGGTGGATACAGGGTAATCAGGTTGGATATAGTCCCTGTCCCATATAGAGCTCACAGTCTAAGTAGGAGGGAGAACAGGTATTGAATCCCCATCTTCCAGATGCAGTAACTGAGGCCCAGAGAATAATAATAATAATAATAATAATAATAATGGCACTTATTAAGTACTTACTATGTGCAAAGCACTGTTCTAAACGCTGGGGAGGGTACAAAGTGATCCGGTTGTCCCACGAGGGGCTCACAGTCTTAATCCCCATTTTACAGAGAAGTTAAGTGACTTGTCCGAGGTCGCCTAGCAGACAAGTGGCAAGGCTGGGATTAGAACCCAGGTCCTTCTGACTCCCGGGCCTGGGCTTTAACCACTAGGCAATGCAGCTTCACTTTAGTAAGTAAATGCTTGCTTTGTGCAGAGCACAGTATTAGGCACTGGGAAAGGATATGCAGGTGGGAATTAAACACAGTGTCTGTCCCTCAGAGGAATTTACAGTCTATAAATTACAAGATGGTGAGGGGGACTGGAGGCAGACACAAAGAGTGATGAAACAAAGCACTAAGAGCAACACTTAGGCAAAAAAAAAAGCTGAATACGGTACTGTGGCTAGAGGAGCAGAACTTTCGGCTCCTTGTGGCTCAGTCCATAGTCACCACCGCGGTCACCGTGAGCGTTATAGCTACATCAGCAGCAGCAGCAGCTGACCCCATGATCTTCCCAGGGTCTCATGGGGGTGGCCCCAGGCTGTGGCTGCTTCTCTCTTTCTGCCGGGGTGGTGTGAGGAAGGCCAGGTGGAGGAATCTTCGTTGACACAGAGGAGGACCGGGAATGCAGGGGGCCCTGAGAGTTGTGACCGTGGGGTGGCAAGTACCTAGAGAGGTCCCACAGCTGCCTGGTGCTCTCCCTACTGAGAGCTCACCTCCTCCAGGAGGCCTTCCCAGACTGAGCCCCTTCCTTCCTCTCCCCCTTGTCCCCCTCTCCATCCCCCCATCTTACCTCCTTCCCTTCCCCAGCACCTGTATATATGTATATATGTTTGTACATATTTATTACTCTATTTATTTATTTATTTATTTATTTTACTTGTACATATCTATTCTATTTATTTTATTTTGTTAGTATGTTTAGTTTTGTCTCCCCCTTTCAGACTGTAAGCCCACTGTTGGGTAGGGACTGTCTCTATATGTTGCCAATTTGTACTTCCCAAGCACTTGGTACAGTGCTCTGCACACAGTAAGCGCTCAATAAATATGATTGATGATGATGATGATGATGATGATGGTGGGGAGGTCCAAGGTGCCATCGGCAACAGCGTAAGTCCATATGGACAGCCCGTGGTATGCAGAACATGCTGGGAGCGGAGTCCCACCCTGGGAAAATTCTGGTGCCTCTCTCAGACTGTCCAAGCACTGCATACAACGGGCACTCATCGAATTTCGCTCACCCTCCTTCCCTCCCCCCGTCTCATCTTCCCATCCCGGAGTTCACCATCTATAATAATAATGATTACGGTACTTGTTAAGCTCTTACTATGTGCCAAGCACTGTTTGAAGCACTGGGTAGATGCAGGTAAATCAGGTTGGACTAAGTCCCTGTCCCACATGGGGCTGACACGCTTAGTGGAAAGAGCACGGGCTTTGGAGTCAGAGGTCATGGGTTCAAATCCCGGCTCCGCCAATTGTCAGCTGCGTGACTTTGGGCAAGTCACTTAACTTCTCTGGGCCTCAGTTGCCTCATCTGTAAAATGGGGATTAAGACTTGAGCCCCCGTGGGACAACGTGATCACCTTGTAACCTCCCCAGTGCTTAGAACAGTGCTTTGCACATAGTAAGCGCTTAATAAATGCCATCATTATTATTATTATCCCCATTTTAAAGGCGAAGTAACTGGGCCATGAGCCTACGACTGGATCCTTCTCTCCTTCTTGTGCCGCCATCACTGCTCACCAAAATAACCTTTCATTTCCTTCTTCAAAAGTCGTGGTGGGGTGGAGGCAATTTTGCGAGTGAATGTGGTTTCCAGTGGCTTTGCGAGTGAACGTGGTTTCCAGTGGCTGATAAATATTCGAAGTTCCCAGGCAAGAATAGCTCTGTTTGTCGAATAGAGGTCAAGTAAACAATACATGCTCAATAATCCCTTCCCCCCTGACACTTTCATATTCTTCCCCCTCCTCCCCACTAATGCCTGAGGGACAGGTTGACCCACATACAATCTGATAGGTGATACGAGACAGATCATTAAACCACAAATTCATAAATACGTCCAAATAGAGGCATGGAGACAGAGAGGAGAGGGGAGGTGTTGGTAGGTGGGAGGATGGGTGGAGACATCACATTATCATCATCAATCGTATTTATTGAGCGCTTACTGTGTGCAGAGCACTGTACTAAGTGCTTGGGAAGTACAAGTTGGCAACATATAGAGACAGTCCCTACTGCGTTGGGTGTGTGAGGAGAGGGCTTATCAACTACTTGCCCCCCCGCCCCCCACGGCTACATCAGGAGAAAAAACCCGGGCCAGCTGGCATCTGAGAACCCTCCTCCACCCCTTTTCACCCACCCACCTGCTATGCCAGGTTGGCTTTCCAGCTGGGTCTGGGTCCCGAGAACCCACTTGGGAATGTCAGCAGAAGGAAGCGAGCCGAGAGTCTCAAAGTTTCCACTGTCCGTGGGACATCTTTCTCCTTCCCTGCCCATTACGGGGCACTGCCTGCCTCTCCGTCGGCCTTCCGGGAAGGCAGGCTCCGTGCACGGCCAGACTCAACACGTTGGGCACACACCAAAGCCTCCCTCCGAGGCTTCCCATTGGGTAGGCGAAGGCGAGCGTGAGGTCATCTCGGTGAGGAATGTTGCAACACCCTAAGGCGCACCTGAGAGTGGCATCCAGCTGTGGCTGTCATGGTCGGATCGTTTCGCCATCCCGTGGTTTCCTTTTATTGTGGGTGGTTTCTCACGTACTGAACCTGGACAGATAATCAGCACTAATTATTCCCCTAATTTGGGAAGTTGGTGAAAGTTTTTTTCTCACCTCTGAAACTCTGCCGTTCTTCTTTAGTCCCAGGAAAGCCACCAAGCTACGGCGAACAATGAGACCTATCAGGACCGGTTGACCCGCTTAGAAGGCGACAAAGAGTCCCTTATATTGCAGGTATGTAACATTTGTTCCGTTTGGTAATAATAATTGTGGTAATTGTTAAGTTCTTACTCTGTGCTTAGTACACGGTACTAAGCACCGGGGTGGATACAAGCAAATTGGGTCAGACATCATCCCTGTTCCACATGGGGCTCATAATCTCAGTCCCCATTTTACAGATGAGGTAACTGAGGCACAGAGAGGTGAAATGATTTGTCCATGGTCTCACAGCAGACAAGTGGCAGAGCTGGGATTAGAATAATAATAATTTTGGTACTTAAGCTTATACTATATGTGAAGCACTGTCCTAAACAGTGGGGTGGATGCAAGTTGATCGGGTTGGACACTGTTCCGATCCCACATGGGGCTCACACTCCTAATCTCCATTTTACAGATGAGGTAACTGAGGTACAGAGAAGTGAAATGACTTGCCCAAGGTAACACAGCAGATGAGTGGTAGAGCCAGGATTAGAACCCACAACCTTCTGACTCCCAGGGCCGGGCTCTCTCCATTATGCCATTCGTGGTGGGCCCAGGGTCGGGGGTGAGGCAGGCTACCTGAGGTCCTTTTATATTTTTTTTTTTTTGGTTTTGTTTTGTTTTTTTATGGTATTGCTAAGTGCTTATTGTGTGCCAGCCACTGTTCTAAGCATTGGACTAGATTCAAGCTAATCAGGTTGTACGCAATTCATGTTCCACATTCATTCATTCATTCATTCATCCATTCAATCGTTTTTATTGAGCATTTACTGTGTGCAGAGCACTGTACTAAGCACTTGGGAAGTACAAGTTGGCAACATATAGAGACGGTCCTTACCCAACATGGGGCTCACAGTCTTAATCCCCATTTTCGGGATGAGGTAACTGAGGTATAGAGAAACTCGGCCAAGATCACATAGCAGACAGGTGGTAGAGCCAGAATTAGAACCCAGTTCCTTTTGACGCCCAGGTGCTCTATCCATTTGGCCACACTGCTTCGGTTCCCCTGGGTCCACTCCAAGTGGAAATCTCAGCTCACTCCCCAGGAAACAGGAAATCCCCTGAGACACGGGAGTTCTCTGCTAGATTCCAGCTTCCGGGCCCAGCCTCTAGGCCACACTGCTTCTCCACTTTGGAAAACAGAATCCCGGGCTGGTGTCCTCGGGCTTTTTGTGAAGCTGGTGTCTTTTTCCATGAGAATTCTTGATCACACAAGACGCAAAACAAGCACTTTGGCTCCTTCAGGAGCAACAGAAAATGAAAAGCCGTTGCCTTGATCCATAAACAGTGCACCTGTGTTTCACAAGTGTGGGGATCCTGCACCCCAAAAGCCACATTCCTGCTATTTCCTGTCATTGAGGCCTGACCTGAGCTGTGAGTGTGGTGACTACTCTGTGGCAGAGAGCTTATCTGGAGCTAAGCTCCAGCAGCGCAGCGTGGCTCGGGCACGGGCTTTGGAGTCAGAGGTCATGGGTTCAAATTCCGGCTCTGCCAATTGTCAGTTGTGTGACTTTGGGCAAGTCACTTCACTTCTCTGGGCCTCAGTTACCTCATCTCTAAAATGGAGATTAAGACTGTGAGCCCGCCTGGGACAACCTGATCACCTTGTAACCTCCCCAGTGCTTAGAACAGTGCTTTGCACATAGCAAGCTCTTAATCAATAAATGCCATCACTAAGCTTCCCTTTGAGATTACTGGGATACTGCAAGGAAATCCTGCTTAAAGTCTATGAGCCTCCTAGTCTGTGAGACTCATGTGGGACAGGGTGGGTGTCCAAGCTGTTAACCTTGAATGTACCCCTGCACTTAGAACAGTGCTTGGTACATAGTAAGTGCTTAACAAATGCCGTCATTATTATTATAATTATTATAGAAGTCCTATCACTTAACCTAGTGGAAAGAACACTAGTCTGGGAGTCAGGGAACCTGAATTCTAATCCCTGTTCTGCCATGGCTGTTGTGTGACCTTGTACAAGTCACTTAACTTCCCTGTGCCTGTTCCTCTCCTCCTTAAAATGGGATTTAATACCTATTCTCCCCGTCTACTTAGGCTGTGAGCCCCATGTGAGACAAGGATTGTGTATGACCCAATCATCTTGTACCTGCCCTACTGCTTAGTAGAATCCAGTACAAAGCACCACAAGTATGAATTACTATTTGTTAGGCTAAATAGATGCAAAACCTTGCTAGTCTACCCCACTCTGGTTTGTTTCTGCTTGATTTCCCCTCCCCGTCTGGGGAAATAGATGGTGGGACCCAGCTCCCAGCAGGCCTGGAAAGGAACCACATTTCATTGACCCCTTGATAGCTCACTTCACTTAAATGGGCGCCAGAGGCAAAACAGCAAAAGTGTCTAGTGCATCTTCTAAGAAGATCACATCGGGTCTTTAGGTCTGTTTACCAAACTTGGCACTTCAGCTTCTAGAGCGAGGAGCCAGCATGTCAGTAAGAGTTTCAGTTCTGAATTCCCAAATTCCAGCGAGTCACCTGAGGCACAAAGGTCGGGAATGATTTCAGCCTTTGGCAATGGAGAACAGATCACCACGATCTGGGTTCCCACAGGTAGAGATGTGGGGGAAGGGTCTGACTCAAGGAGATAACATAAGCATAGTATCGATTCATGCTTACTTGGTGACAAGCACTGGGCTAAGTGCTGGGGTGTCTGACAGTGATCTGCACACCGTAAGTGCTCAATAAATACGATTGAATTGAGTTGAATCGGCAGTGTAGCCCCTGTAACCCCAGGGTTCAGAGAGGGAGAGGAAATATCTTATCCCCATTTTAACCGTGAGGGTACTGAGGCCCAGGTAGCTTAAGTGACACACCAGGCCAGTGATGGAACTGGTGTTCAAATCCAGGTCTTTTGACTCTCAGGCCTGAGCTCTTTGCTGTGGGCCCCGCTGCCATATAGGATGATCCCTGTGAGCACTGGAGTTAAAATTACAACTTTCAGGTCATCATCTGGAGGAGAAAACTCTTAACATTCAACAGGAGATAGCGAAAACCCTGAATAGGTAACCCATCAGGTCTGTCTTCTCAAAGTAAGAAACTAGAGGATGATTTACCCTAGAAAATATTGGGATTTGTCTTTTGTCTTTCAAATCAATCAATCAATCAATCATATTTCTTGAGCGCTTACTGTGTGCAGAGCACTGTACTAAGCGCTTGGGAAGTACAAGTTGGCAACACATAGAGACGGTCCCTACCCAACAGTGGGCTCACAGTCTAGAATCAATCAATCAATCATATTTATTGAGCGCTTACTGTGTGCAGAACACTGTACTAAGCGCTTGGGAAGTACAAGTTGGCAACATATAGAGACAGTCCCTACCCAACAGTGGGCTCACAGTCTAGAAGACTTTGCTACAACCCAATGGCAGAAGTTAAAGGCCCTTGGAAAACCTTGCAATCATTTCAAAGACCCAGCATTGAGGAAAAGCATGCTGTCAAAATGGGCAAATTTGAAGCATCTTCCCCTGTAAGTACGATTTGCCTTCCCAAAGAGCTAATTACTTTTCCCTGGAAATCTCTTACTAGAACAATGATGGAAGAGAATTTAACAAGCAATAAAGGTTACTCGGAGTTGAACTAATGATAGTTTGCCCTTTTGTGAGGAGGGAATTCACTTCCATAGCTACACCCCACCCAAGGTTTATTGTTTAGAAATTATTTATTATTATTATTAATAATAATAATTTTGGCATTTGTTTAGTGCTTACTATGGGCCAGGCACTGTACTAAGCACTGGGGCGGAAACAAGCAAATTGGGCTGGATACAGTCCCTATCCCATGTGAGGCCCACTGTTGGGTAGGGACTGTCTCTATATGTTGCCAGCTTGTACTTCCCAAGTGCTTAGTACAGTGCTCTGCATACAGTAAGCGCTCAATAAATACGATTGATTGATTGATTGAGGCTTTTGGGACCATTGAGTAGCAAAAGGCTTAGAGAAAGTAATAATAATAATGGTATTTGTTAAGCGCTTACTTATGTTCCAAGCACTGCTAATTGTTGGGGTAGATAGAAGGTAATCAGGTTGGACACAGTCCCTGACCCACAGGGGGCTCACACTCTTAATCCCCATTTTACAGATGAGGGAACTGAGGCCCAGAGAAGTGAAGTGACTTGCCCTAGGTCACATAGCAGACAAGTGGCGGAACAGGGATTAGAGCTCACCTCCTCTGACTCCCAAGCCCGTGTTCTTACCACTAGTCTATGCTGCTTCTCTAGTTTTTAACCCTCTCCCAAATCACTCTGGGGAGAGGGAGAACCAAATCTCTAACTGCCCACAGCGCTGTTCAGAGAAAGCCTTAATCAAAACGATCATAAAGTCCTTGGCCGATATTAAACCCGGGGTAAATGGGACCCAGTTCAAGGAGAAGATGGTCCCCATTATTTGATTCTGTGGCTTAATTAACTCGGCATCTTTAGTGCCAAAGCCTTCATTAGGAGCAGTTTCCGGCAGTGTTCCTCAAAGTTCATTAGGAATTGTGCTACTTTTCCAGTTGTGCAATTCAGCCTCTGAGTCTCGGTGTCGAACAGTCATGTTTTAGCATGTACACCTTGGATGCCTTTATGGGATTGAGTTGTGTCAGTGCTAATACATGCCCCTTAATGTCCCACATTCTTTAATTGCTTCCAAGAGCCTGTTTGATAATCAAGTGAGCCTGTTACTCTGATCGAGGAGAAAGGTCATTGTTTGCCTGGCAGCAGAATAGCTTTATTGCTTTCCCACTGCAAGCAGCAAGAACACCACCAGGCTGAAAGGAGCATTAGGTCTTAGTCTTGCTCAAATATTAACTGGCGTCTGCGTTCCGGTCCAAGGAACCCTGCCAGCCTTGCCTCCTCGAGTGGCTGTTTATAAAAAGCTCTGTCCCTCGAGTCCCTCCATCCGACCCACCCTGATTTTCCAGCAAGAGTTCAAAATGGGACCAGGTCTCCCCTGGGGAAATGGCACCAGGAACCTGTTGAGAGGTAAGAGCCCCTTCCTTCGTTGCTTTCGGCAGGTCCTACGGCCAGGACCTGGGTTCTAATCCCGGCTCTGTTGCTTGTCTGCTGTGAGACCTTAGACAAGTCGCTTCTCTGGGCCTCAGTTACCTCATCTGGAAAATGGGGATTGAGACTGTGAGTCCCATGTAGGCTGTGTCCAATATGACTTGCTTGTATCTCCCCCAGTGCTTAATAGAGTGCCTGGCACACAGTAAGCGCTTAACGAATATCACAGTTATTCTGATTATTATTGTTGTTGGGTTGAGTTTTCCTGGTCCGTTGGTCTACATCACGCTGTTTGGGAGGAATGTAAAGGAGGTAAGTCTTTCTCCATCAGGATTCAGTTCGCGAGCTCCTTGATCTGCCTGTAAGCACAGGTCTACCCTGGGAGACTGGCCAACATTGTCTTACTGTTGCAGGTGAGCGTCCTTACTGACCAGGTGGAGGCCCAGGGAGAGAAGATCAGGGACTTGGAGGTGTGTTTGGAGGGACATCAGGCAAAACTGAACGCTACGGAAGAAATGCTTCAACAGGTAAGGCTGGGTGTGGTAACCACCCTGGAAAATGCAGCTGGAGCCGGCCCCCCTGCTGTACTTAAAGGTCCGGGGCCAAAGGGACATGGTCTCGTGTCCTTAGGTCTAAGCTCGTTACGAGCAGGGAATGTGTCTGCTAAATCTGTCAGAGAAGTAGCGTGGCCTAGTGGGTACAACATGGGTCTGTGAGTTAGAAGGACCTGGGTTCTAATCCCAGCTCCGTGACTTGCTGGCTGGGTGACCTTGGGCAAGTCACTTCATGTCTCTGGGCCTCAGTTCCCTCATCTGTAAAATGGGGGTTAAGACAGTGAGCCCCTTGGGGGAGAGGGAATGTGTCCAACCCCTTTATCTTTTATCTATCCCAGCACTTGTC
Source organism: Tachyglossus aculeatus (assembly GCF_015852505.1). NCBI lineage: Eukaryota > Metazoa > Chordata > Mammalia > Monotremata > Tachyglossidae > Tachyglossus > Tachyglossus aculeatus. The sequence continues at coordinate 9,876,368 of NC_052087.1, forward strand.
TGGCACATAGTATCACAATTACAAATATCACAATTATTATTATTATTATTATCATAATATTCTCCCAAGCACTTAGAACAGTATCTGGCACATAGTAAGAGCTTAACAAATACCACAGTTATTATTATTATTATTATTATACTCTCCCACGTGCTTAGAAAGGTATCTGGCAAATAGAGCTTAACAAATACCACAGTTATTATCATTATTACTAATGTACTCTCCCAAGCACTTAGAACAGTGCTCTGTGCATAGTAAGTGCTCAATAAATACCACTGATTGATTGATTGATTTTTTAAATGGCATTTATTAAGCGCTTACTATGTGCAAAGCACTGTTCTAAGTGCCACAGTTATTATCATTATTACTATTGTACTCTCCCAAGCACTTAGAACAGTGCTCTGCACATAGTAAGTGCTCAATAAATACCACTGATTGATTGATTGATTGATTTTTTTAGTGGCATTTATTAAGCGCTTACTATGTGCAAAGCACTGTTCAAAGTGCTGGGGAAGTTACAAGGTGATCTGGTTGTCCCATAGAGAGCTCACAATCTTAATCCCCATTTTACAGAGGAGGGAACTGAGGCCCAGAGAAGTGAAGTGACTTGCCCTAAGTCACACAGCTGACAAGTGGCGGAGCTGGGATTCGAACCCACGACCTCTGACTCCAAAGCCCGTGCTCTTTCCACTGAGCCACGCTGATTGATTGATTAGGGCTATCCGGTTTGGTGGGATCACAATATGGGCCATTAGAGTCGTCTTTTGTATTTGGAGAAGACACCGCTCACAGCAAAGTTCACCTCTGAGGGCATGTGTGGTTCAACAGGCCTCAGTCTTGAGCGCCCAAGATGTTTGTCCCGTCTTTTGCTGTCCACCCTAATGTTTGTAGTGCTGGTGCTTGCTGTTTTCTCTCTTGCCTACTTATCTCTTTCCGGGCAAGCTTTTGCTTAAAGAGAAGCACTTCCTTCTTGAATTTACTGGGCAGATCTGTTCAGGAGTCACACGAGCAGTTTGGTAGGGTACGCTTCACAGACTCGTGGTGGATCTGGGGCAGGGTAAAATCGAGGTGGGCAGGGATTGTGTCTCCTTATTGTTATATTATACTCTCCCAAGCGCTTAGTATAGTGCTGTGCACAAAGTAAGCACTAGATAAACACAATTGAATGAGTGAAGTTGGGCAGGACTGAATAACCCATCTGGCAGGTCAATCACAGAGACCAAATGGTAATTGCTTCATGACTGATTTGGGATAGGCGTTCTCGGGTGGCCGTCAGAAGTTGCCCTGGGAAAATGGATTAATTGGGCCATCATAGTTCATCCATATAATGTTGAGAAGCAGTGTGGTCTAATGGATAGAGCCTGGGCCTGCAAGTTAGAAGGACCTGGGTTCTAATCCCGTCTCTACACTTGTCTGCTATTTGACTTTGGGCAAGTCACTTCACTTCCTTGGTCCTCAGTTCCCTTATCTGTAAAATGGGGATTAAGACTGTGAGCGCCAGGTGGGATAGGGACTCTGTCCAAAATGATTTGCTTGTATCCATCCCAGAGGTTAGTACAGTGCCTGGCACACAGTAAGTACTTAACAAATACCACAGTGTTGATGATGTACTTCTTTCTCGGAACTTAGATGCTGTGCTTTGTACATGGAAGGCACTTAGTACATACTATTACTACTATTTTTAAGGTGTTTGTTAAGCACTTTCTATGTGCCAGGCACAGTCCTCAGCGTTGGGGTAGATACAAGATAATCAGGATTGACTCAGTCCCTGTCCCAAATGGGGTTCACAGGCTTAATCCCTATTTTACAGATGAGGAAACTGAGGCACAGGAAAGTTGTGACTTGCCCAAGGTCACACAGCAGACAAGTGGTGGAACCGGGATTAGAACCCAGATCTTCTGGCTCCCAGCCCCATGCTCTTTCCACTAGGCCATGCTGCTGCTTTTTTGAGGAATTAATGCCCCTTTTTCTCTGCTAAGTCATTTTGTTTGGAATGAAATATAAGCAATAACTCTAGGAATGATCGCTAGGTCACTGCATCTCCTGTTTCCAGAACACAGAGGAAGGAGAATGTGGAAAACAAAATTGGGACTTTAGCTCCTGGTCACATTTCAAAAGGAACACATTCTAGGCCCCTTTCCCCCTTAACTTTCAATTCCATTGGTAAGGTCTGTTGATTAAGTGAAGCTTTATCCATCAGTGGTATTTACTGTACTTAGTGTGCTTTTTGTGTGCAGTCAGACTGATTGAAGCTTTATCAGACAGTAGTATTTACTGAATGCTTACTGTGTGCAGAGCACTGTACCAAGCAGTTGGAGGAGTACAATACAACAGCGATGGTCATCATGTTTCCTGCCCACAATGGGCTTCCAATCTGGAGGACAAGCTTACTTTATCTGAGTATGGCGTAGGAAGCGACAAAATGGGGGGTTTCTCAGTTTGTTAGGTCATGCTCGTGTCAGCTGGGCTATTACCCATAAACCGTTCTAGTCAAAGGTTTTGTCAAGAGGATGCTTTCAAGGTTGTTTAAATCTGCTGTCGGTCCTTGGTTGGGTGGGACAATTGAAGCCCTAAAAAGATGGCCAACATTTCAACTTTGAGTGTTTTCTTCCATTCCCAGTCCAGTTTGAGGGTATTTTCTTTTAATTAAATCATTAATTGAAAACCCTAGTCTTCCCTCAAATTTTCATTAAAAGTGTTGTCCCAGGAAGATTGTACCTCATATCCCCAGGTGAACATTAGCAGTTGGATTTCTCTTTAGGGTCCAAAAACCAAGACTGGCCTGTCTAGACTGCAGAAGAATGTGCAAGAGAACACTCCTGCCTAGCGATCCAAGCCCACAAAACAGGAGTGTCATTTGTGAGATTGTGGGCTCTGTTTGGCTTTGGGTGGGGACAAGCTAAGGGAAAAGAAGATGTAATTAAGGTTTAAGCATGAGAGCAGATTTTGAATGTGGTTTTGAGGGTTGACATCAAGTTTCATGAGTTCAGCACTGGTGGTATCCAGAGAGCAGTCTTTGAGAGAGAGATTTCCAAAGTTTACAACCTTCTCTCTTACCTTTCCATGAGTACCAAAATCATCCCAATGATGCATGACAGCAAGCAGTAGGAGCTTAAAGAGGTTCATGTCTAGTGCTATGGACACATTCAGCTTTTTTATCGTCCTTTTCTCCCACTGCCTGATTTCCTTCACGTCTTAACTGCCTTCTTTTTGGCGGCGGTGGGGGGTTGGTGGAAGTAGTATTGTTTTTAAGTGCTTACTGTGTACAGCACACTGTACTAAGTGCTGGAAAAAAATACACAAGTAAGAATTAGGCATGGCCCCTGTCCCTTAGAGGGCTCACAATTTAAAATTTTTTCAAACCGTGGGACTGTTTTAATTTTCAGGTGCTTCACGCTCCTGTCCGATTGATGAGGCGGTGCTGATTTGATTCCGGAGCGTAGGGCCAATCTTTGTCTTTGATGTTGTCTTTCTAATGGAGAGAGCAGGACACCACCTAACGATGAACTGTCACATGTTTGTGGGGAATGTAAACGAGTGATAACTTTACCAGTCAGAATCCATTTCAGGAGCCCCTTTGCCATTCCTTCACGAGGTAGTGATTGTTAAAGTAAGGTGTATTTAAGGTGGATCAGACCAAGCCTCCTCTGTGGACTGGGATCTGGAGGCAGGCAGCACTCCCCAGAGCCATTCGAGCCACTTTTTTTGAAAGGGAAAGGGGCCTTGAGATTCCTCTCTTGTGGTGGATATAAATAGCCCCGCTCTGAGCCAAAGTCCAGGGCAGGATTTTTTGTTGGTTCAGCTGGAGCCTCTACTGTGATCTTCTTCCTCCCCCTCCCCACCCCCCGGCAAATACAAAATCCTAAAGGCTGTCCCCTCCCCCAGTTATTTTGGCCTCTCTCGAGTTGCCCTCTAGTCTCGAGTGCCTTTTATTGAACGCTTGGTTTCCCTGTCCGGTATTAAGGCGAAACGCAAGCAGGCAGCCTGCTTGCCGGCTGAAGCCTGACTGGCAGAGACTTGTCCGGAGGCTCTTGGCTCCATCAGCTCTAATTCCCTTGGCTCCTGGCCTAGAGGTATGGTTCTAAGCTTGTTTTGTTGTTCGGTAGGACTGATTTATGGCCCGGTGGAAACGAAAACGATATCTACTTGACACATTCCACCCTCGACATCTCCTCTGGACCCAGTGTGATCTGCAGATGGCTAAGGGAGAGTGTGGAGGAGGAGGAGGATTGGTGCCGGGGTGTCCAGGTGTATCCTGGGTGTTGCCAAGACAGAGAGTCCCCGGCCGTGGCTGCTGTGACATCGGGGCCTATCCATCATCGGGGGTGGAAGAGAGAATGGATTAGATAATTGGCTCCGCCCTTCTGGAATTGCAGGAGGAGCCATTAAAGCATTCTTTCTGGAGAGGTGGGCCCTTGTGGAGAAGGAACGGGTGACTGTCCTGAAGCCTGGCAGAGTCCTGCCGTGGGAGCGAGCTATCGGTAGTAGGGAGGTGTCTGCCCCAGGCCACCGAGAACCTCCGAAATGACCCCCTGTGGCAAGACAGGGGGCCTGAGACTGGACGAGTCCAGGTGAGGAGGGGAGATTTCACCCAGCCGACCCCTGGGGCCTTTCCATTCAAGAGGTAACTGGTTTTTAGCTGCTTCAGAGGAGAGGTCTAAAGAGTCGTGCGATGGTAGTTGGCTTCCTCCACAGTCTTCATTTTGCAACTCCAGGCATGATAATAATAATAGTAACTGTGGTATTCGTTAAGCAGTTACAATTGTCGAGAACTGCACTAAGCGCTGGGGTAGATGACAAGATAATCAGGTCCTCCATGGCATTCACAGTCCAAGTAGGAAGGATCACAGATATTGAAACCCCATGTGCGGATGAGGGAACTGAGGTACAGAGAAACTGTGACTTGCCCCGAGGTCACACAGCAGGCAAGTGGCAGAGGAGGGATTAGAACCCGGATCCTTTGGCACCCTGACACAAATTGGAATGTGTTTTCGTCGGGAGAAAGAGAAGGAACTTGATTGGAAAAGCTGAACAAAACTAGAGGGAGACCAGAACAGTTGCGAGTACTGGGAGTATGTTGACTCCGGCTTGTTTGGGAGGGGGTGCGGGGAGCTGAGTGTGTGATCTCGGGCAAGTCACTTCACTTCTCTGTGCCTCAGTTACCTCATCTGTAAAATGGCGATTAAAGCCTTGAGCCCCAACCTGATTATCTTGTATTTACCTCAGTGCTTAGCTGGTGCCTGGCACATAGTAAGCACTTAATAAATACCATAAAAATAAAATAGCTGGTGAGGGGATCTCTTGCTGATTATGCTAAACCTATGTGCCCAGAAATATGTGGTGACTCTGAGAGTTGTCTACAGGGAAGTCCTTCCTGCATCTAGCTTATGCCCAGAATGCCAAGCTCATAAGGAAATCCTGGTGATTAGGAATGGTTTTAAGTCCTGCTATTTGATCCGAAGGAAGATTCAGGAGGGAGGTTGTGAATTATTATTATTGTTATTATTGAATACAAAGGAATATATTATTGAATGTAATGGTATTTATTAAGCACCGACTATGATGATGATATCTGTTAAGCACTTGGCATGTGCCAAGCACACAAATTAGTATGTGCCTGATACAAACTACTCAGATTGGATGCAGTCCCTGTCCCATGTGGGGTTTACAGTCTTAATCCCCATTTTCCAGATGAGGTAACTGAGGCCCAGAGAAGTGAAGTGACTTGCCCATGGTCACCCAGCAGACAAGTGGCAGAGCTGGAAATAGAACCCAGGTCCTTCTGACTCTAAGGCCCAGGCTTTATCCACTAGGGCCCGCTGCTTCCAACATTATTAAGTGTAACTGCTCTGCTAAGCGCTGGGTAATAATAATAATGATGATGGCATTTATTAAGTGCTTACTATGTGCAAAGCACTGTTCTAAGTGCTGAGGGGGATACAAGGTGATCAGGTTGTCCCACGTGGGACTCACAGTCGTAATCCCCATTTTACAGATGATGTAACTGAGGCTCAGAGAAGTTAAGTGACTTGCCCAAGGTCACCCAGCAGACATGTGGCAGAGCTGGGATTCGAACCCATGACCTCTGACTCCAAAGCCCGGGCTCTTCCCACTGAGCCACGCTGCTTCTACACAATAAGCATGCAGGAAGTGATCCCTATCCCACATGGATCCCACAGTCTACAGGAGAGGGAGAACTGGTATCTGATCCCCATTTTACAGAGGAAGTAAGTGTTTTGCCCAAGATTACACAATCGACAAGTGGCAGGGCTGAGATCATCATCATCATCAGTCATATTTATTGAGTGCTTACTGTGTGCAGAGCACTGTACTAAGCGCTTGGGAAGCACAAATTGGCAACATATAGAGACAGTCCCTACCCAACAGTGGGCTCACAGTCTAAAAGGGGGCTTGAGATTGGGAAGCAGCGTGTCCTAGTGGGAAAAGCACAAAGCTGGGAGTCAGGAGACCTGGCCTCTAACCCCGTCTCTGCCACCTGCCTGCTGTGTGACTTGGGGCATGGGACTTAACTTCTCTGTACCTCATTTTCCTCATCTGTCAAAAGATCAAATGCCTCTCCTCCCTCCTACTTAGATATGAACTCTATGTAGGGCAGGGACTATGTCTGACCTGATTACCCTGTATTTACTCCAGCATTTATTACATTGCTCAGTACGTAGTAAGCACTTAATGACTACCATTATTTTTATTATTATTAGGTCTTCTGACTCCCAGGCCCTTATTCTATCCACTGGACGAAGCTGCTTCTCATTTGCTCATTAATATTATTGTTTTTAGTAATAATAATAGTGGTATTTGTTAAGTCTTTACTATGTGCCAGTCCATGTTCCAAGCATGATTTTATTATATACAAAATAATAATAATCATCATCATCAATCGTATTTATTGAGCACTTTCTGTGTGCAGAGCACTGTACTAAGCACTTGGGAAGTACAAGTTGGCAACATATAGAGACAATCCCTACCCAACAGTGGGCTCACAGTCTAAAAGGGGGGAGACAGAGAACAAAACCAAACATACTAACAAAATAAAATAAATAGAATAGATACGTACAAGTAAAATAAATAAATAAATAAGTAGAGTAATAAATATGTACAAATCAGGTTGCACACGGTCCCTGTCCCACATAGGGCTCAGCGTAGCTCAATGGAAACAGCACAGGCTTAGGAGTCAGTGGTCATGGGTTCAAATCCTGGCTCTGCCGCTTGTCAGCTGTGTGACTTTGGGCAAGTCACTTAACTTCTCTGTGCCTCAGTTGCCTCATCTGTAAAATGGAGATGAGGACTGTGAGCCCTACGTGGGACAATCTGATCACCTTGTATCCTCCCCAACACTTAGAACAGTGCTTTGCACATAGTAAGTGCTTAACAAATGCCATCATTACTATTATTATTATCCTCATTTTACAGATGAGGTAACTGAGGTAAACAGAAGTTAAGTGATTTGGCCAAGGTCACCCAGCAGACAAGTGGAGGAGCTGGGATTAGAACCCAAGTCCTTCTAACTGCCATGGCCATACTCTATGCATTAGGCCTCACTGCTTCACTGGTGGTCTTTGTTTTCTGGTGTATGATACTCAATGATGACCCATCTCTCCCCACAACCCTGGCATCAACAGAACTGGAGGAGCCTGGGTGGTCTTCTCTTTCCTAGAGCAGCCTGGTTGATGAGGGTGTCCCCTCTGAGCAGCAGTGAGGGTGGTTGAAGGGGAAATTTAGGGCAGAGCGTGTCCCCTCTGAGCAGCAGTGAGGGTGGTTGAAGGGGAAATTTAGGGCAGAGCTGGGAAAAAAGCTTAATTTTTCCCACAGACTCCTTATCTCCAGAGACAGAACCCACACAGTGCTCCTGTTTTCTAGCTCTTCTTCTCCCTCAGTGACCTTCAGAAGCAGATCTGGCCTCAGATGCAAAAAGTCTGGGGAACGGGAGCTTTCTTTATATGATAATAATTTTATGATACTTGTTTTAAGCTCTTACTATTTGTCAAACACTGTTCTGAGTGCTGAGGTGGATGCAAAATCATCAGGTTGGACAGAGTCACTGCCCGAGTAAGGCTCAGAGTCTTAGTAGGAGGGAGTAGGATTTAATCCCCATTTTGCAGATGAGGAAACTGAGGCATGGAGCTATTAAGCGACTTTCCCAAGGTCACAGAGCAGACCAGCGGCAGAGTCAGGATTAGAACCCAGATCCTCTAACTCCCAGGCTCATGCTCTTTCCACTTGGCCACACTATTTCTCATGCTGCTATGGAGGAAAAAGTGCTCAGGGTAGAATCAGATGTTTAAGATGAAAATTCAGATGTAATTCAGGTGTCCTCCTCGAGACTATAAGCTCCTTGTGGGCAGAGATAGTATCTACCAGTTCTATTGTACTGTAGTCTTCCAAGTGAGAAGCAGTTTGGCTTAGTGGAAAGAGCATGATCCTGGATGTCAGAGAAACAGAGTCCCAGCTCCACTTCTTGTCTGCTGTGTGGCCTGAAGCAAGTCACTTTCATTCAATCGTACTTATTGAGTGCTTACTGTGTGCAGAGCACTGTACTAAGCGCTTGGGAAATGCAAGTCATCAACAGATAGAGACGGTCCCTACACAACAATGGGCTCACAGTCTAGAAACGGGCTCACAGTCCTTAAATTACCTCATCTGTAAAATGGGGATTAAGATTGTGAGCTCCGTGTGGGATAAGGATTGTGTCCAGCCTGATTATCTTGAATAATAATAAAAATAATGATGGCATTTGTAAAGCGCTTACAATGTGCAAAGCACTGTTCTAAGCGCTGGAGAGGATACAGGGTGATCAGGTTGTCCCATGTGGGGCTCACAATCTTAATCCCCATTTTACAGACAAGATAACTGAGGCACAGAGAAGTGAAGTGACTTGCCCAAAGTCACACAGCTGACAAGTGGAGGAGCCAAGATTTGAACCCAGCACCTCTGACTCCAAAGCTCGGGCTCTTTCCACTGAGCCACGCTGCTTCTCTAATCTACCTAGGATCTCGAATCTACCCTAGGACTTAGTACAGTGCCTGGCACATAGTAAGCGCTTAACAAATACCTTTAAAAAGAGTGCTTAGTATAGTGCACTGCACACTGAAAGCACTCTATGAATACTATTGATTGATTGATTTGGCCTTTAAGCAACCTTTCCACTCCTAAAATGGTGCTGCTTTGTGGGCATTTTGAGCATCCAGTTTACAGTCTAAAAACAAGGCACCAATGTTGAAAGCAAGAGTACAAATGTGGATGGTGGGGAGAGTGCGAGAACCAGAGAACGTGCAAGAGTGTTATCCAGTGAGATTTTTTTGCTCGTCTCTAGACTTTTAGTTTGTCATAGACAGGGAACGTATCTGCTAATTCTGCTGTATTGCACTCTCCCAACCACTTAGTTCAGTGCTCTGCTCATAGTAGAGGTCATAGTAGTGACTAGCCCAAGATCACACAGCAGACAAGTGGTGAAGCTGGGATTAAGACCCAGGTCTTTCTAATTTCCAGGCCCATGCTCTTATCCGGTAGGCCATGCCGCTTCCCTTGTCTGCCGTGTGACCTTGATCAAGTCACTTAACTTCTCTGGGTTTCAGTTCCCTCATCTGTAAAATGGGGATTAAGTCTGCGAGCCCCATGAGGGACAGGGACTGTGTCCAACCTCATTAGCTTGTAACTATCCCAGTGCTTAGTACAGTGCCTGACCCATAGTAAGTGCTTAATAAATGCTATTAAAAAAAAAAGAAGTGATGTCTTTGGCTGCTAGTTGAACATACATTCATTATCTGGTGAATGTCGTGATTTACGACCCACTATGTTCCCAAAGGCTACTCAATCAGCAGTTATCTGTACTGACTTTCAGCCCCCGTTGAGATTTTCACCGTGAGCTCCAAGTGGGACAGGTACAGTATCCAACCAGATTAGCTCCTGTCTACCTCAGTACTTGGTATAGCCTCTCCCTGGCCCCTCGTTATCTACCAGATACATTTGATTGCTTGGTGATTTATTCCAGGAATAAATGATAATTAAGATAGCCAGACTTTAATTTCTCTATTTGTACATTTTATCACCTCTTCTGTGATTCAGACCCTTCTAACATACTCTGTCAATTATCATAAACCAGACTGAGCCCTCTTTTTCCTCCCCTCACCATCCCCCCGCCCTACCCCCTTCCCCTCCCTACAGCCCCTGTATATATGTTTGTACAGGTCTATTACTCTATTTATTTTGCTTGTACATATTTACTATTCTATTTATTTTGTTAATGATGTGCATTTAGCTTTAATTCCATTTGTTCTGACGACCTGTCCACATGTTTTGTTTTGTTTTCTGTCCCCCCTTCTAGACTGTGAGCCTGTTGTTGGGTAGGGACCGTCTCTATATGTTGCCAACTTGTACTTCCCAAGCGCTTAGTACAGTGCTCTGCACACAGTAAGTTCTCAATAAATACAATTGAATGAATGGATGAGTGAATGGCACAGAGTAAGTACCTAATAAATATCATTTTTGTTTAAAAAAAGAAGCCCTTTCATTGACTGCTAGTTGAATCCATTATTCATTATTCTGTGAGCTTCATAATTCACTATCCGCTCTGTTTGTTCCCAAAGGGTGCTCAGTCGGCAGTTACCTGGACTGACTTAAAGCCCCAGTTGAGACTTTGACTGCTGTAGCCCCAGGGACAGCAGGTCTGTATGTGGTTATTTCTGTGGTATCCCACCAAAGGTCACTAGCTAAGGACATTCCTGCCTGCCTAATGATGAACACGTTTTAGCTGATAACGACAAGTACAAAATATACTCTTTTATGGAGCAAGGCATTTCCTTACAAACTGGATAAAGGCCTTCCCGCCTGGGAAGGCATTTTCTTAAGGAATGTCCATCCCAGAGCGCCCTTGTGCCTCTATAGGATGATGGGATGCTCTCAAATTTTCCATTCTTTACGTGTCTAAAGATTGCAAATAGTTTCCTTTCTCTTGAATCTTTTTCCATCTTTTTGAGACCAGCCTTTTCAGGATGGTTGCATCCAGAAGAGCTATAAAGGTAATGGTTGCTGGCTTTAATCTGGGAGACGAAAATGAAATTTTAACGTCAGAGACTGTGTCCGACCTGATTTTGCTCTATCTGCCCCAGTGCTTAGTTCAGTGCTTGACACATAGTAAGCACTTGACTCTAAACTCGTTGTGGGCAGGGAATGTGTTACATTGTTATATTGTACTCTCTCAAGCTCTTAGTAAAGTGCTCTGCAAACAGTAAGTATGCAATAAATACGATTGACTGACTTGCCAAATACCGTTATTGTTACTGTTTTTAATAGTAATAGAATAACATTGTTATTAATGAATGCCTGAGCAGAAATAAAGCATAACATTTTGTATTAAAAAAAAACTGTTGCCCTCCTCAAACAGATGACTAGTCTGTGTTGAAAGGCTCTGGTGATCTGCCCCTTCCTCATCGTGAAGGAGGTCTCCCTGCCCATTCAGTGCTCACCCCAGGAGCTGAATTCAACCTCAGCATGGGCAACTCTCAGGGACCTGGCATGTCCTGATGAAAGGAGAGGAAATGAGTTTGCTCGGTTGCAGCTACTGAACTTTATACAACATTCTTGAAAAAGATTCAATAAGGGGCAGGATACCACTTCTATCAAGGCCCTTCCCAGGCCCTGTCAGCAAAATTGCACCCGTTTTTCTTTCACTTCAAAAGCCCAACACACAAATGTGTATTTTTATTTCTTTCCATCTCATGTATACTCTTTCTGGCTTCAAATTGCACAGTGCCACGGAGACTCTGTAATTTTTTCCCCTCACAAAATGGGTCACAATCCACTAAATGAACTGTTTGGTACAAGCGGCTGCTTGGATGAGGAAAGTCATCTTTTCCAGATGTGAACCATTAGCTATTTCAGAGAGGAGCAAGATGAGTGTGATCCTCGCCACCCCACCAGCCATAAGCCTCTCTTTTCTCATCATCAGGATGAGCTGCACAGATCAAACAGTCCACCAGTCAATGGTATTTATTAAGAGCTTACTGTGGGCAGAACACTGTACTAAGCACCCTGTAGAAATGCTTGTCTCGGGACTGGAGCTTTAAAGGTAGGCTTTGTAGTTTGGAACATTGTAAAGCACCTCAGAAAAAGAAAAACACAAGCATTAACCACACACATGCACACACATCTGGAAGTTAATTTTCACCCTGGGGCCACTGGTCAGATTATCATGGATGGAATCCAGAGTGCTTACGGGAAACGCGTCTGCTCATTTTCAGCATGTCATCTAAGCCCGGCAGAGATGCACTGTGAAGCATCTAAAATATTAGTAGGAGCTTTCTAGTCAGGAAGTGAAGTTTCATGGGGGGGAAAAGGAACTACCAAATCTGTCCTTAAACCTCTCACCGATCTGTTGCTTCCACCTTCGGTTCATAAGCCTCGTCACCCTAGTGCGTGGGGAGGCCTGAGGATTATCCTTCCATAGCGCTGTCACAGAATGTGAGCCTTCTGACCCTGGAGAAAAGTGGGATTGGTTTATGCAAAGCAGTTACTGTCCCCCCAAGGTGAGGCTGGCTGAATGATTCGACTGTTGTTGTTTTTTTTGTTTTTTAATGGTATTTGTTAAGTGCTTACTATATGCCAGGCTCTGTTCTAAGCACTGGGGTAGTTACAAGGTAGGGTCTCACAGTCTTAATATCCATTTTACAGATGAAGGAACTGAGAAGTGAAGTGACTTACTCAAGGTCACGCATCAGACAAGTGACAGAGTTGGGATTAGAACTCAGGTCCTTCTCACTCCCAGGCCCGTGCTCTAACCACTAGACCGTGCTGGTTTTGGTAGCAGTGGCCCCCTGGGTATCACAGAGTGCCCTTCTGCCTGGCTGCATTTTTCATGTGAATCCATAAGGAAGGGATGGATCCTGTTTCCCAAGAGGAAAAGCTAAGACTCATGGGTCATGTGACTTTTCTAAGGTCTTCATGGCCTAGTAATAATAATAATGATGGCATTTTGTTAAGCACTTACTATGCACAAAGCACTGTTCTAAGTGCTGGGCACTGTTCTAAGTGCTGGATGAGAAGCAGCACGGCCTATAGGAGTCATAGTCACACTAGTCAATAAATCAGTCAGTCAATCATATTTATTGAGTGCTTCTGTGTGCCGAGCACTGTAGCAGCATGGCCTAGTGGATAGAGCCGGGCCTGGGAATCAGAAGGACCTGGGTTCTAATCCTGGCTCCATCATTGTCTGCTGTGGGACCCTGGGTAAGTCACTTCACTTCTCTGTGCTTCAAATCCATCATCTGTAAAATAGGGATTAAGAGTGTGAGCCCTGTGTGGGACAGGGACCTGTCCAACCCGATTATCTTGTATCTACCTCAGCGCTCAGAACAGTGCCTGGTACATAGTAAGCGCTTAACTTAGAAGGTGTATGTTAAGTACAAGAATGTGCCTGTCCATTCTTATATTGTACTGTCCCAAGCACTTACTACAATGCTCTGCACCCAGTAAGCGCTCAATAAATACAGTTGAATGAATGAATGAATGTTTGTAAGATGGGGCCTGAGTGTTCTGGAGACTTGTTGCTCACCAGGCAGAGAGGACAGCAAGGAAGTGCTTAGTAGAGTGCTCTGCACACAGTAAGCACTCAATAAATACGATTGATTGATTGACTGGGGGGCATCCCTAAAATCCCACTGAAGCTGCAGCCCCCAGCCCAGGGCGTCCGGCCTGTGTCCGAACCCCCCACGTGCTGGTACTGAAGGGCATGGCTGGCATCTGACTGGCAGGGAATTCATCGAAGCAACCCAAAGCCCAGCCTGCCCTAGAAGTGGCCCCGTGGCCCTCACGGGGATGGGCGGCCCTAGCCAGGACCAGCCAGGGCTCGAGGTTGGCGGGATCTGCCAAGCTCCACCCAAGTTGGGCAGAGGGGATGGGCAAGGTCCAGGCAATCAATCATTGCTGATTTATTGAGTGCTTACTGTGTGTAAAGCTCTGTTCTATAGGATGCGGTGTCTTCAGTGACAGTCTATCAGCAGCGTGGCCTGGTCTGACATTGATGCAAAACTGGACATTTTCACATCCTATGTTTGAATTTTCAGCAGGAACTGCCATGGGCACCTCTTGCCATTGAGTTCCGAGGCTCGGACACCGCCTCCCTCCACCAATTTATATGGACCAGGGGAGGGGATGCAAAGACCCTGGAGAGAAAGAGGGGATAAAGAGGAAAATCCTGGAGAAAAGCCTTGGTTGTAGTCAATTTTGACATGAATTGGGCAGACATCTGTGAAATTCATTCACTCATTCATTCAATCGTATTTATTGAGCACTTACTGTGTGCAGAGCACTGTTCTAAGTACTTGGGAAGTACAAATCGGCAACATAATGGGGGTCCATGTACAAGCAGCATAGCTCAGTGGAAAGAGCACGGACTTTGGAGTCAGAGGTCATGGTTCTGCCAATTGTCAGCTGTGTGACTTTGGGCAAGTCACTTAACTTCTCTGGGCCTCAGTTCCCTCATCTATAAAATGCGGATTAAGACTGTGAGCCCCCTGTTGGACAACCCGATCACCTTGTAACCACCCCAGCACTTAGAACAGTGCACATAGCGCTTAATAAATGCCAACATTATTATTATTATCATCATCATCATATCTTGCCACCTTATAATAATAATGATTGTTCTACTTTACTCTCCTAAGCATTTAGTACAGTCCCCTGCACACAGGAAGAGCTCAACAAATATGAGTCAATGAATGAATGAATAATAGTATTTGTTGAACGCTTATTCTGTGCCAAGCACTGTACTAAGTGCTGGGGTAGATACAGTATATGCAGAACAGACACAGTCCCTGTCCTGTGCCGGGGGTCACAGTCTTAGCAGGCAGGAGAACAGATATTTAATACAAATTTTTCATGTGAAGCAACTGAGGCTCAGAGCAGTCAAGTGACTTACCCAAGGTCACACAGCGCACCCAGGTCCCCTGTCTCCCAGGCCCAGGCTCTTTCTACTAAACTACACTGTCAGCATGGCGTTGTGTGATATCACGTGCTTCTGGTTTTTGTCTGTCACTGCTGGCCGCCCCGTCTGTTGGTCTGCAAATTTTTCTTCCCCTCTCAGTTCCCTCTTTCGGTTTCCAAGCCAAGTCAGTCAGAATGCTGGCTGCGCTTTTATGTCTTTCTGGGATTTTCTCCAGCTAGTTGTACGGTCCGGGTACTCTTCTCAGGAGCAGATTTGAGAAGGTTCTGTGACCTTCAGGAGTCTTGCTTTGCCCTCTGTTTAAATCAACACGACATGAGAAGCAGCGGGGCCCAGTGGAGAGAGCACGGATTCTAATCCCGGCTCCACCACTTGTCCGCTGTGTGACTTTGGGCAAGTCGCTTCATTTCTCTCAGCCTCAGTTCTCTCACCTGCAAAATCGGAATTTAATACCTCTTCTCCCTCCTACTTAAGACTGTGAGTGCCATGTGGGATCTGATGATTCTGTATCTAACCCAGCGCTTAGGACGGTGCTTGGTATCTAATAAGCACTTGACTAATACCACAATTATCATTACTACTGTTCTTGTTAGTCTTACTATTGGCTGGCTCTGTTTGTAGTTCATTCACTCGATTGTATTTATTGAGCACTTTCTGTGTGGGAAGCACTGTACTAAGTGCTTGGGAGAGTACAATATAATAACAAAAATGCAATCCCTGCCCACATTGTACCTACTCTCTAGAGTTAGTGATGTTGCTTTTTTGAGGGTCTTTGGCAGAGAACTGGACCTACCTTTCTGAACCTTCCTTTAGTAAGGTTCTGTCTGAGGTCAGGATTTCCACTGCCCTGCAGGGAAACAGCCAGGGAAATATCTGGACAGAAAGGATGGGGCTGAATAAGACCCCTGCTGGGGCAGGATGGTGTGTTTGTCTGGTCTTGCTGCTCTGGGCTTTTTTCCACAATTTTTTCTTATTTTCTAAGAAAATAATCTGCATCAGGCAGTACTGTCCTCTAGCACTTTTCTGCCAAGAGGAGTGGGTGGTTGGGTGGTTTGTTTATTTTTTAGTGGTATTTGTTATGTGCTTATGATGTGCCAGGCACCGTATTAAGATCTGGGGTAGATCCAAGATAATCAGGTTGGGGCTCAAGGCTTTATTCTCCATTTTCCAGCTGAGGTAACTCAGGCCCAGAGAATAATAATAATAATAACAGTGGTATTTGTTAAATGCTTACTATGTGCCAAGCACTGTTCTAAGCACTGGAGTAGATACAAAGGTAATCAGGTTGTCCCACGTGGGGTTCACAGTCTTAATCCCCATTTTATAGATAAGGTAACTGAGGCACAAAGAAGTTAAGTGTCTTGCCCATGGTCACACAGCAGACCAGCGGCAGAGCCAGGATTAGAGCCCGCGTCCTCTGAGTCTCAAGCCCATGCTCTTTCCATTAAGCCATGCTGCTTCCCTACTAAGCCACGCAGAGAAATGAAGCAACTTGCCCAAGGTCACCCAGCAGCCATGTGGCAGAGCCGGGATGAGAACCCAGATCCTTCTGACTCCCAGCCCTGTGTTCTAGCCATTAAGCCACATCACTTCTCATCGATGGGCATCCAACTGACTTAGGTGGGGTCCAGAAGCCCACCTTCCCAATTTAACCATTACAGTCCCAATGAGACAGGTCCAAAAGTCTACCAGGAAGGCTTGAACCTGAGCCTGAGGTGCCTACCAATCTCGGCCATCCTCCAGCTGCTGGGCCAGGATATCACCGAGGGAATGGGCCGTGTTGATACCTGGGGTCAACCTCGCCCGCGGTGGTCCCTGGTGTCTTCCATTTGTGTGACTGCGAGACTCTCTTTAGTCTCACCCTTCACCCAGGTTTGATCAACGTCTTTCAGAGTTACTCCGGGACAGTTCGTTTCATTGTTTGCGGAAGAATTCCACCGGCTACTCTGTGGTTGATTTTTTTTTTTCTAACAGTTGGGTTTTCTGTTGCAGGAACTGCTCAGTCGAACATCTCTTGAGACGCAGAAACTCGATCTAATGGCCGAGGTTTCCGAGCTGAAGATCAAGTTGGTCGGCATGGAGAAGGAGCAGAGTGAATATGAAGAGAAACAGAGCAAAGCTGAGGTGAGTCACCCTGAGCCCTGTTGGTTTTCTCCTGGGACCAAGCCGGGGAGGCTTTGGTTTTAGGCTTGGGTCGATCTCACCTTGCCAGGAACCGGCAGCTGAGCTGACAGAGAAAAAAAATGTACTGGTACTTGTTAAGCTCTTACTATGTGCCAAGCGTTGTTCTAAGTGCTGGGGTAGATACAAGCTAATCAGGTTGGATACAGTCCCTGTCCTACATAGGGCTCACACTCTTAATCCCCATTTTACAGATGAGGTAACTGTGATCTAGAGAAGTGAAGTGACTCGCCCAAGGTCACCCAGCAGATGTGTGGCGGAACCGGAATTAGAACCCAGGTCCTTCTGGCTTTCAGGCCTGTGCTTTATCCACTGGGCCACGCTGCTTCTCAGTGCCCTCCTGGGACCACGCCCTCCTAGGCAGGGGATCTGAGTACTGTTTAGGTCAGCCCCAGGTGGCAGACCCGACCTGAGTTTCTGCCCAGTGGGTTGGCAACCAGCAGAAATGCCAGTCCCAACTGCAGCTGTGAGACTCACCAGTCCCAGCTGGGTGACAGGGAGCAGAGAAACTCGTGGGAAATACGGCACCCTCAGAATGCCCCAAAAGACATTGGCCCCTAAGAGACAGGAAAAGGAACCAGAGAGAGGGTGACATCAAACCTTTCATCATCCCTGCCTGCTCTTTTTAGCTTGGCTGGAATCAGTACCCTCCTCGCAAATGTTTTCCATCAGTGCCCTACTAATGGTGCCCACTGGGTTTTCAACTGTTCTTTTGAATCCAGTCAGTTCTCACAACACACGTGTTTTCACTTGGCACGGTGAACCCATCACTGTAAGGGACCTAACGTCTGTTGTCTGCCCTCGTAGAACATGATGTGACATTGGGGGAAATAATAGTAATTAAGGTATTTATTAAGCACTTACTATGTACCACGCACTGCACTCAGCTCTGGAAATGATTCAACACCCTCATGTTGGGGCAGCATAGTATAACATGCACTTTCCTTCATGCAGGATTGATCAGGAGGGTCACCTTTTCCCTAAGGAAATCATGGCCCCAGAGCACTGGCATCAGCTGAGTTCTCAGCTGCTCCAGAAAGCAAGTCACCATCTTCCATTCATTCAACTGTATTTATTGAGCGCTTATTGTGTGCGGAGCACTGTACCAAGTGCTTGAAAACTAAACCTTCAATCTCCTGAGCCTCACGTCTTGTTACAGGGCTTGCATTTACCAGTAAGTGCTTATTATCTGCCGAGCACTCAATAATAATAATAATAATAATGGCATTTGTTAAGCAATTACTATGTGCAAAGCACTGTTCTAAGCACTGGGGGGATACAAGGTGAACAGTGCTGAACTAAACACTGGGGTGGTTACAAGATCATTAGGTCCTACATAGGGCTCACAGCCTAAGTAGGAGGGAGAACAGGTAGTGAATCCCCATTTTGCAGATGAGGGAACTGAGGCACAAAGAAGGTAAGAGACTTGCACACAGTCACCCAGCATGCATAGAATGACTCCTGGTTTCGTCCTCACAAAACTTAGGTTGGAGAAAGCAGCAGCTCCACTTCCAGCTATCCCTAAGGTTGTATAGTTCATTAATAATAATAATTGTGGTATTCAACTGCTTAATATATGCCAAGCATTGGGACTGATTCAAGATAATCAGGTTATCTTGTATACTCTTCCTATCTCACATGGGGCTCATAGCATAAATAGGAGAGAAAATGGGTATTTGAATCTCCATTTTACAGATGGGGATACTGAAGCCCAGAAAAGTGAAGTGACTTGGGCAAGGTCACACATCAGACATGTGGAAGAGCCAGGATTAGAACCCAAGTCCTCTGACTCAGGCCTATATGCTTTCCACAAGGCCACACTGCTTCTGTGGCAAAGGCATGGCTGCCTCCTCTGCTCTAGAAGTTGTACAGAGAAAATTAATTGGCTTTGCTAACAGTAGTTTATTCTGGTTTTTATTAAGTGCTCATTTTGTGCCAAAGTTCTGTGCTTGACTGTGTCAGAAAGACACAGTCCCTGATCCCACCTGGGGCTTACATCTCAATTGCAAGGTAAAGTGTCTGATCTCCACTTAGAGAAGCAGCATGTCCTAGTGAAAAGAGCATAGGCATGGGAGTCAGAGGACCTGGGTTCTAATCCTGCCTCTGCCAATTGCTCATTTGTGACTGAGGGCAACTCATTTAATTTCTCTGTTCCTCAGTTTCCTCAACTGTAAAATGGGGGTTCCATTCCTGCTCTCCCTCCTACTTAGGACTGTGATCCCCATGCGGGAAAGGGATTGTGTCTGACCTAATTCTGCATTTAGAGCAGTGTGGACACATAGTAAGTGTTTAACAAGTACTATAAAACAAACAAACATTGACAGTTTAAGAAACTAAAGCAACAGAGGGTTTAGGAGACCAGCTCAGGGTATTTGAAGCAGGGTATTTAAATCAGGCTTGTGGCAGAGCCCGGGCTAGAACACAGGACAGGACCACCTTCCTCCCTCTTGACTCCCCTGGAATCGTCCCCCTAGACCTTCAGGTATGAGAAGGGTTCTGGATGAATGAGCTGCTAGGAAATTTAGGACTGCCCAAAAAGAAATGGGCAGAAGAATTTCAATCAGACACAAGAAAGGTCCAAGTCTCCATCCTGAGAGACAGGAAAAAATAAGTACCATTAAACAGTCAGTGGTATTGATTGAGTACTTATACTTACTGTGTACAGAGCACTGCACTAAGTGCTGGGGAGAGTACAATACAACAAGGTTGGTAGGCACATCTCTTGCCCGAAATGAGCTTACAAACTTGAGGGTGCGGGGGGGGGACAACAAATCTTAATATGTTAACAAATTATTGATATGTTCTAGACTATGAAGCCACTGTGGGCAGGGATTGTCTCTACTTGTTGAATTATACTTTCCAAGTGCTTAGTACAGTACTTTGCACACAGTAAGTGCTCAATAAATATGATTGAATGAATGAAAGTGTCACGGGGCTGAGGGTGGAATGAATACTAAGTGCCCAAAGAGTACAGATCCACAGGCAAGATGCAGAAGGGAGAGGGAGTCAGAGACAAGAGGGCTTAATTGGGGAAGGCCTCTTGAAGGAGATTTGACCTTAATAAGGCTTTGAAGGTTGGGGAGAGTGATGGTCAGGCATAGAGGGAGAAGGAAGGCATTACATGCTAGAGTAAGGATGTGGGAAAGGGGTTGGCAGTAGATAGATGACGAGATCAGGGAACAGTGAGCAACATGGTGTTAGAGGAGCAAAGTATGCAGGCTGTGTTGAAGTAAGAGATTGGTGAGGTAAGATAGGAGAGGGTGAGCTAATTGAGTGCTTTAAAGCCTTCGTAAGGAATTTCTGTTTGTTGTGGAGGTGGATGAGCAACTGCTGGAGGTTCTTGAGGAGAAGGGAGACATGGACTGAACGTTTTTTTGAAAAATGATCCGAGGAGCAGAGTGAAGTAGAGACTAGAGTGGAGAGAGACAGGAGACAGGGAGGTCAGCAAGGAGGCAGATGCCATCAAGATGGGGTAGGATAAATACTTGGGTCAGCATACTAGCAGTTTGGAGAGGCAGGGGGGAACTTGAGCGATATTGTGAAGATGCAACTGACAGGATTTGGTGACAGGTTGAATATGTGGGTTGTTTGAGAGAGATGAGTTGAGGCTAATTCCATGATTATGTGCTTGTGAGATAGGGAGAATAGTGGTATTGGGCAGGAAAGACTCGTGGACTGGGTTTGGGTGGGAAGATATGGAGTTCTGTTTTGGACATGCTTAATTTGAGGTGTCAGCGGGACATCCAGGTAG
This sequence comes from Tachyglossus aculeatus, assembly GCF_015852505.1. NCBI lineage: Eukaryota > Metazoa > Chordata > Mammalia > Monotremata > Tachyglossidae > Tachyglossus > Tachyglossus aculeatus. The sequence continues at coordinate 9,897,256 of NC_052087.1, forward strand.
AGATGTCCCGAAGGTAGGAGGAAGTGGGAATGTGCAGAGGAGAGAGGTCAGTCCTGAAGAGGTAAATTTGGTAACGAGCTGCAGAGGTGGCAGTTGAAGCCGTGGAAGTGAATGAATTCTCCAAGGAAGTGGGTGTAAATGGAGAATGAAAGGGGACTTAGAACTGAACCCTGAGGGACCCCCACTGTCAGAGGGTGGGAGGCAGAGGGAAAAGCCTGCAGAAGAGACTGAGAAGGAATGGTCAGAGAGATAGGAGGAGAACCAGGAGAGGACAGTGTCAGTGAAGTCAAAGTAGGGTAATTTTTCAAGGAGAAAGGGGTGATAGTGTCAAAGATAGCTAAGAGGTCTATGAGGATGAGAATGGAGTAGTGGCTGAAGGATTTGGCGGAAGAAGGTCATTGGTGACCTTAGAGAGAGCTATTTCCATGAGTATAGGGGATGGAAACCAGATTGGAGGAGATAAAGGAGGGAACTGGAGGAGAGGAAATGGAGACAGTGGATGTAGAAAACTGTCAAGAAGTTTGGAGAGAAATGGTAGGAGGAAGTTGAAGCGATAATTGGAGAGAGCCGTGGGGTCAAGGGAGGTAGGATAGGGGAGACAGGAGCATGTTTGCAAGCATGTTGAAAGCAATTTTTTATTTTAAAAAAATACACACAGAGAGATAGAACATACCCCCATGTGTCCCAGTTGAAACGGTCACTTCCCCGTCTGGACTGCAAGCTCCCCGTGGGCAGATAAAGTGTCTATCAATTCTTGTATATACTCTCCCAGCTGCTGAATACAGTGTTCTGCACACGGTAGGCACTCAATAAATACCACTGGTGGGTTGAGTGACTACCTGCCTGGTGACAGGTGACTGGGCCAGATAGTGTCTCAGTCCCCAATGCCACCAATTCTCAAAATCATACTTCTCCCTGACAGAGTTCTGACTTCTGCTCCTGTCACTCTGATTTATGTTATGTGACTTCCTTTGGCTTAGATGAACAGCAGAAAGTTCAAACAGATTTTACCAGCTCCTAGGAGAATCGTGATCCCAAATCCTATATTCTGTCTATCACATTTCACCTCACCCCTCACAAACCTGCGCCCTATCCCCTCTCACCTATGATCATTTTTTTACCTATAAATTCCTCTGTCCAGTCTCGGTAGGCCTCCCCTCGCACTAAAGCAGAAGAGGTTGTTGCCAAATTAAAGGAAGCAGCCTAGTACAAAGCTCTCCCACTTCCTCTGAATTCTTTAAGGAAAACATTGGCAGGCGCCAGTGTGTCACAGAGCGTGGGATTTTTCTTGCATTGACTTGGTAAATATGTTAATTGAAGAAAAACATAGATGACAAGACAAGATACTCCCAGGAAACAGAAGATATGTATTCTGGTTCCAAGTGTATTAAAAAGTGGGACATGAGCTAATACTGTTAAGCGCATGACCCCGACAATACCACTAGAGTCATCGAAAACACCCGATGGGAGGTTTTAGAAAGTTGTTTCGTGAGAAGCTTCAACTTAATGAGCCGCGTCCAGCCTGGACCTCCTGTCCACACTCGAGAGAGCTTTGGAACGGAGCACACGGGTACATTTCAGACGTTTCCTCAGCCTTCTTTTTTTAAACGCGGCTGATGTTTCAAGGGGTTCATCCGCTTCTGAATGGGGTCGGATTTGAATTCCAAGAATGAAAACGGGCATCCGTCCTCCCAAGTGGAAGCTCTCCCCATGCCCGCCTGGCCCGGACTTACACCAGGCTGAAGGGGGTGGGGACGGAGACGTGCCCGGTCAGACAGGACATGGGAGCCAGGTGCTGCTGGGCATGTTAAACTACCAACAGGGCTCCATCTCTGTCCCCAGGACAGGGCCCTCCTCTCTCCCTGCCACCCCACAATTCCCACAAAGCATTTCTTTCAACAACCCTGTGGGAGATTGAGCAAATATGCTCATAGTCTTCCCCCGCCTAGGCAGCTGCAAGTGGGAGGAAGCTGAAATAGCCAGGGGCCAGGGTGGGTGGTTGGTATGGCGGTGGGGGTAGGGTGGATGCCAACAGACAGACCGAGCCCACATCTGTCTGTCCTGCTCAACTCCTTTTCCAACTTCCTCACCCCAAAGACTTCATTTTTATCAACCTCATTTTGGATTTCCAGTTTTCTCTCTGCATCTCAGAGTTTCTCTCTTCACCCCGCTAAATAGCCTAACCCGCCTGTGGCCAACACTAGTTTTTCCATGCCTTGGGTCACTTATCAGTGCGACCTCCGTTCTCTCATGCTCAAAATCCTGTGTGGTGATTTTATCAGAAACTAAGCCCTCGGCATTACCTCAGAATCTTATGACGTGCAGGGAGAGTGAACAAAATTGAATCTTCGTCCCCATGAGGGAAAGGGGCCCCGCAAAGAGGCTTTGATTCTTTAAGTCTCGGGTGCATTTGCAACACTTACAGCTGTTCCTTGCCGGGGTGTTTTGTTTGGTGTTTTGGAGCTGATTGGGAAACTTGATCCTGAAGGGTTTTTGATTTCACTCTGCTGTCCTTCCCCATCAATCAATGAATCAGAGGTATTTATTGAGGGCTTACTATGTGTGGAGCACCGTATTAATCGCTGTGGAGAATATAATAGAGTTGGTAGACACAGTCCCTATCCTTGAGCAATCAAGAGGAGGGGACAGACATTAACATAAGAGGTAGGGAGAAGCAGCAAGGGTATGAAGATATTGACACAAGTGCTGTGGGGATGGATATCAAGGTGCTTAAGGAAAATACGGACTCAAGTGGAGAGGTGATGCAGAAGGAGAGAGAATAGAGTGGGGAGAAGAGATATTAATCAGATAAGGCTTCCTGGAGGAGGCAATTTTAGTAGAGCTTTGAAGATGGCAATAGTGCTCATAAGCCGATTCACAGTCAAGGTCTTGGGGTGATTAGTACAGTACTCTGCTCATAGTGAGCACTCCATAAATACTACCATTTGATTGGCAGGCCAGCTCATCCAAGGCTCAAGGGGACAATCTGATTGTAGCACATCCATTTCGGCACTTACTACGCTGTATCGAGTAAGTGCTTAATACATTGTCTTCTCTTATGCTGTCGACTCATCTCCGATCCATAGCAACGCCATGGACACATCTCTCCCAGAACGCACCACCTCCATCTGCAATCGTTCTGGTAGTATATCCAGAGAGTTTACTTGGTAAAAATAAGGAAGTGTTTTACCAATACCTCCTCCTTGCAGTAAATTTGAGTTTCCACCCTTCACTCTCTCCCGTGCTGCTGCTATCCAGCACAGGTGGGTTTTGACTGGTAGCAGATTGCCTTCCACTTGCTAGCCCCTGCCCAAGCTAGGAATGGAATGGGTATGTCTCTGCTTGACTCTCCCTCCCATAGTCGAAACTGATGGAGTACTGGCAACTCTCCAGTTGCGACCCTGAGAGGAGGCTTAATACGTACCACACACAAAACAGGGAGGGGAGTGGGTTTCCAGTAGTCGCTGTCTCCACTCATGCCATGCCACTGGACATGATGGTGGCCCAGAGAGCAAAGTTGGTCAATCAGTCCTATTTATTGAGCGCTTACTGTGCGCAGAGCACTATACTAAGCACTTGGGAGAGTACAACACAACAATCAACAGGCCCATTCCCTGCCCACAATGAGCTTACAGTCTAGAGACATAGTCATCTTCCCACCATTTCCTGACAAACACCCCCGTCAAAAAGCAGTGGATAATCTGTATGTAGTTAATGCCATTGGTGAATAATTTGATTAATTGAAAAAATCAAAACTCAGTATCAGAGTACCAGTCAGATCTGGGCCTCGTATGGCAAGCGTGTGGAAAATGCTTTATTGTACCTGGGCAGTGCAGCCAATGACTAAGGAACAAGCCATGTGTGACCTAGAAGATGTTAACCTGTTATCTAAAGCAGCATGGCTCAGTGGAAAGAGCACAGGCTTTGGAGTCAGAGGTCATGGGCGCAAATCCTGCCTCTGCCAATGGTCAGCTGTGTGACTTTGGGCAAGCCACTTAACTTCTCTGTGCCTCAGTTACCTCATCTGTAAAGTGGGGATGACGACTGTGAGCCCCCTGTGGGACAACCTGATCCCCTTGTAACCTCCCCAGCACTTAAAACAGTGGTTTGCACATACTAAGCACTTAATAAATGCCATCATTATTATTATTATTATTATTATCTAACTTGGCTTAGGGGAAACACACACACACACACACACACGTGTGTGTGCGCACATGCACACAATGCTGCATCAGTTTATACCAGGGGCAGTTTATGTCTTTGGAAGTTTGGGCCTATCCTCTCCAGATTGTCTCTCGGATGTGGCTCTGGGCAATGTGCCAGCATTCTTAACTCAGTCTGTGACGTTTGGGACCTCTGGCCCAAGGCCCAAGTTTAGAGTGCCTGAATTAGAAACCAGATTTAACCCCCTCTCCCCACCACCCCCCCAGCCCCACCCTCAACCTCCCTGCTAGATGTCTGTCCGCAAAGTCAGTGTGGTCTTTTCTGGGTGGATGAATCGATGGTTGAGTTCAGTTCAGTCACAGATGTGCAATGAGAGGAATGAGTGCAGAAGGGCTAATGTGGTGTGGAAGTGATGATAATAGGGAGGGTGTGACCCGAGAGAAGAAAAATAAATCGGGGAAAGCCTCCGGAGAAGGTGGGATTTGGGAAGGATTTTGAAGGTGGAGAGTTCCATGTTCTGTTAGGACTCGGGAGTGGGAGATTTGAGTACAAGGCATAGCGAGAAGGTAGCTGAGTGTAGTTCTACTACTTCACTTCGCTGGTCTCTTACTGCAGCCCAGCCCGCACACTCGCTCTTCTAATGCCATCCTACTCACTGTACCTCAATCGCAACTATCTCACCGCTGACACCTTTTCCACATCCTTCCTCTTGCCAGGAACTCCCTCCCCCTTCACACGTGGCAGACCACCACTCTCCCCATCTTCAAAGTCTTATTAAGTTCCCCAGAGGCCTCCCCTGACTAAGCCCTCATTTCCCCATCCTATTTGCCCTCCCCTTTGCAATGCCTATGCCCTTAAGCACTTTCTATTCACTCCATCCTCAGAGCACTTAAATACATGAACTTGTGATTTTGCCACTTCCCCTATCTGTACTTTATTTAAATGTCTGTCTCTCCCTCTAGACTATAAGAGGTCGCTGTGGATAGGGAATCTGTCTGTCTTTTGTTATATTGTAATAATAATGGTATTTGTTAAAGCACTTACTATGTGCCATGCACTAAGTCCTAGGGAAGATACAAGGTAATCAGATTATCCCACGTGGGCATCACAGTCTTAATCCCCATTTTGCAGATGAGGTAACTGAGGCTCAGAGAAGTTAAGTGAATTGCCCGAAGTCACACAGCTGACAAGTGGCGGAGCCAGGAGTAGAACCCACAACCTCTGACTCCTAAGCCCGGGCTCTTTCCACTAAGCCATGCTGCTTCGCCTGAACTCTCCCAGAGCTTAATACAGTGCTTTGCACACAGTAAGCACTCAGTAAATATGACAGAAAGAATGAATGAATGAATCATGGGCAGGGATTGTGTCTACCAACCTAAAGGACTGGGATCTTGTCTAGTTCTCTCCCAGTGCTTAGTAGAGCGCTCTGCGCACAGTAAGTAATTAATCAATCAGTGATATATATTGAGTGCCTGCTGTGTGCAGGACTCTGTACTAAGCAGTTGGGAGAGTACAGTACAGCAGAAGTGGTAGACACATTCCCTGCTCACATTAAGCTTACAGTTTAAAGGGGGAGACAGGCATTAATATAAACAGTTTGCGGATGTGTACACGAGAGCTATGGGGCTGAGGGATGGGTGAATACCAAGTGTTATAAAGGGTACAGATCCAAGTTTATAGCTGACACGGAAGGGAGAGGGAGTCAAGCGCTTAGTACAGTGCTCTGCGCACAGTAAATGCTCAATAAATATGACTGAATGAATCAAGGGAAAGAGAGCTTTAACTGGGGAAGGCCTCTTGGAGGACCTGTGACCTAAGTAATGCTTTGAAGGTGGAGAGAGTGGTGGTCTGGCATCTATGGAGGCGGAGGGGCTTCCGGGCCAGAGGGAGGATGTGGGAAAGGGGTCGTTGGCAACATAGACGAGATTGGGACCCGGTAAGCAAGCTGGTGCAAGAGGAGTGAAGCATGTGGACGAAGCTGTAGTAGGAGATCAGTGAGGTGAGGTAGGAGTGGACAAGCTGATCGAGTGTTTCAAAGCCAATGCTAAGCTTAATAAATACTATTGCTACTGTTCAGTGCAGTACTTTATGTACAGTAAGCATTCAATAAGTGTCATTGATGGATTGATTGTTTAAGTGGTGGTGGAAGGGCTGAATTGGCAGTAAGAGGGAAAATAGGGCAAGGAGGTGCTAAACACAGTACAGTGATCTGCACACAGTAAGTGCTCACTAAATACGATTGAATGAATGAACATACACACAGACACACACACACACACACACTCTCTTTCTCTCTCTCTAATAATAGTAATAGTAGTGTGGTATTTGTTAAGGCTTACTATGTGCCAGGCACTGTACTAAGCCTGGGATAGATAATAGCAAATCAGATTGGACACAGTCCCTGTCCTACATGGGGCTCAACCGTCTTAATCCCCATTTTACAGATGAAGTCACTGAGGCCCAGAGAAGTGAAGTGACTTGCCCAAGGTCACACAGCAAACAAATGGGAGAGCCGGAATGAGGACTCAGGTCCTTCTGACTCCCAAGCTCGTGCTCAATCCATTAGGCCATGCTGCTTCTCACTCTCTCTTTACAGGCAGGGCGAGAGACTCTCCTCCCACCCCCCACCCCCCGTATTACTGAAACACAGTCCGTTCAGACAAAGCCTGGGATCCTTAACCACCACCCGGTCCCCCTCTGGGAAGGGGACACCATCCACTGAGGGACTCCTTTAGCAGTAGCCAAAAAAGCAGAGGTTCCCACCAGTTCTCTTGACCTGCAGTCACCCATCCTCCCAGGAAAGTTTCCTTTAAGCTCCAGAGGAACCTGTCACCAAGGAGATAAGGAAAGGAAGAGGGCGAGGACCTCCTTTATAGTCCAACTCCTGTAGAGTCGGGGAGATCCCGCCACAAGCCCTATCTCTTAGAACGGTGCTCCAGCACTTAGAACAGTGCTCCACACATAGTAAGCACTTAACAAATGCCATCATTATTATCTCTTGCTCCCACACTCTCCCTCCACACTTCCCGCAATTCCAATTCTATGTCCAACTTCTCTTTCTTCATCTCTCTCTTCCTCCTTACAGTCGGTAGTGAACCTCATCAGTGATCTGCAGGAACAGATGTGTAGACTGCAGCTGGAAATCAATAGCAAGATCCAAGAGAGGAACTTGCAGGACGTGGCCTCCAGCGGCCCACAAGCCGGCCCCTGGGCCCCCATAGAGGTCCCCGGCCCGGACAGCTCCCCGGGGGAAGGCGAGGCAGTACGAGAGTCCAGTGGGGAGCGGTGGGGAGTTTGGGGGTCCGGGCGTGTGTGGGGGGGGGGGCGGTGGGCATGAAGCTCAGCCTAGGTGTTTAGGGGCGGCATGGCTCTGGGGCCCTGTTCCTTGGCTAGACGCTAGCCAAGTCCATCCTAAGATGTTTTGAAGTGATATCGAAGGCCTTAGCAGGGGAGTCTGGGTTCAGAGAGGGCAGACTAACAGCGTGCTGTGCATGGTACTAACTCTATGCATGCGGGTCACTTTCCAGGATCACAGTTGATTCGTTCAAACTCAAACCATCTGGAGATTGGGATGCTTAGGCACCCTAGATAGGAAGCTCCTTCAGTTGTATTTATTGAACACTTACTGTGTGCAGAGAACTGTACTAAGTGCTTGGGAGAGTTCAATATGGCAATAGACACATTCCCTGCCCACAGTGACCAGTCACTGTGCTTCTTCCCAAGCCCATGCTCTTTCCACTGAGAGCATGCTTCTCTTCCACTGAAGAGAAGCAGTGTGGCTCAGTGAAAAGAGCACAGGCTTTGGAGTCAGAGCTCAAGGCTTCGAATCCCGGCTCCTCCAATTGTCAGCTGTGTGACTTTGGGCAAGTCACTTAACTTCTCTGTGCCTCAGTTACCTCATCTGTAAAATGGGGATTAAGATTGTGAGCCCCCCATGGGACAACCTGATCACCTTGTAACCTCCCCAGAGCTTAAAACAGTGCTTTGCATATAGTAAGCACTTAATAAATGCTATTATTATTATTATTACTGAGCCACGCTGCTTCTCAGATACAAGACTATCAGGTTGTCCCACGTGGGGCTCACAGTCTTAGTCCCCATTTTACAGATGAGGGAACTGAGGCACAGAGAAGTAAGGTGACTTGCCCAAAGTCACACAGCTGACAAGTGGAAGAGGCAGGATTAGAACCTATGACCTCTGACTTCCAAGCCCGTGCTCTTTCCACTAAGCCATGCAAGCTAATCAGGTTGGATGAAGTCCCTGTCCCCCTTGGGGCTCACAGTCTCAATACCCATTTTCCAGATGAGATAACCGAGGTACAGGGAAGTGAAGTGACTTGCCCGAGGTCACATAGCAGGCAAGTGGCAGAGCCTGGGTTAGACCACAGGCCCATGTTCTATCCACTAGGCCACGCTTCTTCCTTGTGGGCAGAAATCATGCCTGCTGACTCTATTGAACTCTCCCAAGTGCTTAGTTCAGTGCTCTGCACCCAATAAGCACCCGTTCATTCATTCAATCATATTTACTGAGAGCTTGCTGAGTGCAGAGCACTGAACTGAACACTTAGGAGAATACAATATACTGATAAATACACACATTCCCTGCCCACAAGGAGCTCATGATCTAGAGGGGGAGACAGACGCCAATATAAACTAATAAATTACAGATACTGACGTAAGTGCTGTGGGGCTGGGAGGGCGGATGAATAAAGGGAGCAAGTCAGAGCAATGCAAAAGGATGTTGGAGAGGAGGAAGGGGGGGCTTAGTCAGGGAAGTTTTCTTGGAGGAGATGTGCCTTCAATAAGGCTTTTAGGGGAGGGAGAGTAAGCGTCTGTCAGATTTGAGGAAGGAGGGAGTTCCAAGCCAGAGGGACGATGTGGGTGAAATGGTTAATTTATTGATAATCCAAACAGTTTAGGTTGAGTGGATATCCACTTCCTCCCCTTCAACCAGCAGGCAGGACTCGGTGTGCCAACATAATCTTTGCCAAATTTGGCTCTTCCTCTCTGTCACGCAGTTCAAACTGTTCCTCCCCTCAACCGTCACACACTGGGCTTAGTGGGGGATAGATAAGGCACGGATCTCATTCAAGAAGCTGTGGATTTTGCCCTGGGCCTAGGGTGGTGTGATTTCTGGAGCCCTGGAAGCTCTGTTAGAACAGGCTAGGTAGGGGCCCTGGGGTCAAAGGCAAGGATCTCCCTCCCTCCATGTCCCCCTAATACCTGCCCTTCCCTCCCCAATGGAACTCGGCCAGAGAAAGCTGGGCTTTCCATCACAGTGTGGGCCTCTTCGTTCTCATTAAAAGGACTGTGGGGCCCATAATAAGCCAGCACACTGTGTACAGCACAACCAGTTTCCTAGTCTAAGGACCTTCCGGGCTAAAGCAGACAACAGAGAGAGAGAGAGAGAGAGATGCTATCATCACTCTACCACGTGTATAATGAGTTGGCCACCTGTCAAGCACTTGGCTCCACATGACCTGCCTTCAGGATGGAGATCAGAAAACAATAATAATAATAATGATGGCATTTGTTAAGCACTTACTAAGTGCCAGGCGCTGTTTTAAACACCAGGGTGGATACAGGCAAATCAGGTTGGGCACAGTCCCTGTCCCACATGGGGCTCATGGTCTTAATCCCCATTTTACAGAGGGGGGAACTGAGGCCCAGAGAAGTGAAGTGACTTGCCCAGGGTCACACAGCAGACACGTGGTGGAGCCGAGATTAGAACCCAGGTCCTTCTGATGCCCAGGTCCATGCTCTATCCCCTAGCTGTTTCACTTCAACTATCCAAGACCCCCTCTCCCCCCATTAGATGTGCAAAGAGGGCAGGGGTCACACCGGCTGGCAGGCTTGGAGTAGGGGTTAGTGTTGAGCTGTAGGTGTCCCAAGGGCCTGTGCAATCCAACTTCCTGTCCACTGGCCAAAACAGTCGAGTGGAATCCGAACCCGTTCCCCCACGTCAAGCCTGTTTATGTCATTTAAGTCAGTGACTTGAAGCTCCTAACTGGGCCCCCGTCCAAACCGGTCAAAAACTGGGCACCTTAAGGGTTTTGAAGGCAGCAGATGGACGGGCGATTTTTGTAGCATTCGCAAGCCGTGGCCAGGGAAAGAACACAGGCCTCGGGGCCGCACCCAGCCAGCCTGCAGAGTTCTGACTGGGACCTGGTTTATAATTAATGGCTGGTTTTCTTTAGCTTACCTGACTCAGCCCAGGTCTGAATATATTAACATCTCCCTGGAATAGAAAGGGGCCCAACTTCTGGGGAAGAAAATATACCCTCCTCACCCTCAACCCCAGACCTGTCTGATCATCCAGAATAACAGATGTTGCCCCCATCTCCCTGGTTCTGGTTCATGTCATCCTTTACACAAACTGTAAACACAGAGTCGTGGTGCCAAGCAGGGGGGCTTTCAGGAAGAAGCAGGGGTCCCATGTTTGTGCTTGTGCTGCTTGCTATGCAGCCTCTTGTCTGATGCTTGGAGTCAATGTTCAATTAGAGTGCACAGAGAAGAGCCCCAGGGATTGTGCTACAACAGTTCTGCCCTTAGGTTGGATGGTCTTTAGGTTGGGTTTTTTTGTGGGGGGGGAGGTTATGGTATTTGTTAAGCACTTACTATATGCCAGGCACTGTACTAAGCCCTGGGGTAGATTCAAGATAATCAGGTAGGACACAGTCCCTGTCCCACACAGGCCTCATAGTCTTAGTCCCCATTTTAGAGATGAGGAAACTGAGGCCCAGAAAAGTAAAGCGAGTTGCCCAAGGCCACGCAACAAAGTGACAGAGCAGGAATTACAAGCCAAGTCCTCTGATTCCCAGGCCTGCGCTCCTTCCACTAGGCCATGCTACTTCTCTAGTCCCTGAAGTGAGAGTGTTTGCTTCCTGACTCTGAATCTATCTTTATTGGGCAACAGGTCAGCAAAAGGGGCACTTTCCCAAGCACTTAGTACAGTGCTCTGCACTAAGTAAGCTCTTAGTAAATACAATTGAATGAACGAACAATTGGATGGTGGAGGAATTCAGTCAGAGAAACAGCTAGTGTCGATGTAAGGAAAAGAAACCAGAAGGAAGGAAGAAAGCAGCATGGTCTAGTGGATAGAGTATGGGCCTGGGAGTGGGAAGGATCTGGGTTCTAATCCCAGCTCCACCACGTATCTGGTGTGACCTTGGGTAAGTCACTTCATTTCTCTAGGCCTCAGGTCCCTCATCTGTAAAACAGGGATTAAGACTGTGAGCCCCATGTTGGACAGGGACTGTATCCAACCCGATTTGTTAGTATCCATTCCAGAGCTTAGTACAGTTCCCTGGCACATAGTAAGTGCTTAGCAAATACCATAAAAAAAGGAAAAGAAAGAAAGAAAGAAACTGCATGGGCCCAAGAAATTTCCCAGACAAGTTTCCTATCCAAGGCTGAGAGGAATGGAAATAGCACAAAAATCCAAGAGTCTTTTTATGGTTTTCCCAAGCACAGCGGCTCCTGCATAAACATAAAAGTACATATTTGTTTTTTTAAAAAAACTAAGGTGTGTGTTTTGGCATGGCTTTTATGCCATCACTGAAGTCTGTCCTGCATGAATTTAAATAAATGAGTTTCAGACTATCGAACAGCTGGCCGGTACCCTTTTCGTTAACTCATCTGTTGTTGGCTTTCACTTTCAGGAGCTACTGCAAGAACTCAGACACCTCAAAATTAAAGTGGAGGAGCTGGAAAATGAACGAAATCAATACGAATGGAAGTTGAAGGCGACCAAAGTAAGGCAGGAGGCAGTTTTCCTTCCCAATGAATCTCAGACATCCTGGAAATGGCATCAGCCACATTTCACCTTGAAAGACACAGGATTGTTTCACCTCCTCTCATCCCCTCCCCCCCCCCCCCCCACACACATTACCTGCATGTAAAGCAGCATGGCCTAGTGGATAGCATATGAGCCTGGGAGTCTGATTTCCGCTGTGCCACTTGTCTGCAGTGTGACCTTGGGCAAGTCACTTCACTTCTCTTCATGAGGTCTCAGAGGCCTCATGTGTAAAATGGGGGTTAAGACTATGAGCCCTCTGTTAGAAAGGAACTGTGTCCAGCCTGATTATCTTATTTCTACCTCAGTGCTTAGTACAGTGTCTGGCAGCTAATGACCTTCTAATTCCCAGGCCCATCCTCTATCCACAACGCCATGCTTTTTCTCTACTCCCCTACTCCTGCCACTCCGTAAAGCCACCTACCAATCTCTAAACACCTCAGACACATGGCAGCTCCAACACTGACGCTACACTGCAGAGGTGGAGTGTGGAGGTGTCTTTCTTGAGGTGATTTTTTTTTCATTTTTTAAAATTTTGGGGTATTTGTGAGCTCAACCCAGAGGGGGAGACAGACATTAATATTAATAAATTCCAGATAATAATAATAATGTTGGTATTTGTTAAGCGCTTACTATGTGCCAAGCACTGTTCTGAATTCTGGGATAGATATGAGATAATCAGGTTGTCGCATGTGGGGCTCACAGTCTTGATCCCCATTTTACAGATGAAGTAACTGAGGCACAGAGAAGTGAAATGACTTGCCCAATGTCACCCAGATGACAAGTGGCAGAGCCGGGATTAGAGCCCACGACCTCTGACTCCCAAGACCGGGTTCTTTCCACTAAGCCACGCTGCTTCTCATGGACAGAAGTGCTGTGAGACTGAGGGAAGGGTGAATAAAGGGAGCAAAGCAGGGCAATGCGGAAGGGAGTGGGAGTAGAGGAAATGAGGGTTTAGTCAGGGAATTTCTCTTGGAGGGGAAAGGCTTTGAAGTCCCCAGGGCCATTCTTTCAGGGACCTCAGGGGTATTAACTGAGGGCCGGACATCTATCTGCCAGTTCCTGAACAGCTAACTGGGGAGATGCTAGTAGATGTTCCAAACAGGAACCACAGGCACAGAAATGGTATCGGAGGGGAGATGGGGGTGCCCAGACACTGGCAATCCCAACCTAGTGGACAGAGTTTGGGCCTGGGAGTCAGAAGGATCTGTGTTCTAATTCCGACTCCACCCCTTGTCTGCTGTGTGACCTTGAGCAAGTCACTTAACTTCTATGAGCCCCATGTGGGACAAGGACTGTGTCCAACCTGATTAACTTGCATCTACCGTAGCACTTAGAATAGTGCTTGACGCATAGTAAGCACTTAACAAATGCCATTATTATTGGTATTATTATTGGCAATAATAATGATAATCAATTATCAGTATTTATCGATTGTTTTCTCTGTGCCAGGCTCTGAACAAAGCCACACAGTTCATATTGTAAGCATTTAACAAATATCACATTATTATTATTAGACTTGGAGTCCCATATGGGACAGGGACTATGTCCAACCTGATTATCTTGTATCCACCCCTGTCCTTGGCACATACTAAGCATCAACAGAACCCCATCCAGAGTGTCCCATGTTGGTTCTCCGCTGGGCAACCCTCCACCCCCAAATCACAGGTAGACATTTTCTGCAACCCCCGGGGAAGGCTCCCAGGGTAGGGGAGGAACAGGTGCCTGTATGGCTGTGAACGAGAGCCAGTTCTGGAAAACAGCTGCCCGGAAGGGCTGGAAATAGAGAAGGCATCACCCCACCGAGGCATTTATTGTATGCTGGGAGGAAGGATCTTATGACCAACGAGTCACTCTGTTCAAGGCAGGTGGCCAAGGCCCAGCCAAGGGCCTGACGGCGGAGGGAGGGGCAAGAGAGGAGAGGGTTTCAAGTGGATTCTGGAAGATCATCAACGTGGGGGAAGATCCCCCATCCGTCGGAGCAATGGTTTGGGGGCTGTCTTCCTCCTTCCCCTCTTCCTAGGTAATAATGATAGTAATAATGGTAGTATTTAATAACTGTGGTATAATCGTGGTATTTAAGTGTTTACTATGCCAGGCACTGTCCTAAGCGCTGGGGTGGATATAAGCAAATTAGGTTAGACATAGTCCCTGTCCCATATGGGACTCACAGTCTTCATCTCCATTTTCCAGATGAGGTTACTGAGGCAGGGAGAAGTGAAGCGACTTGCCTAAGGTCACCCAGCAGACATGTGGCAGAGCTGGGATTAGAACCCAGGTCCCTCTGACTCCCAGGTCTGCTGTATCCACTAGGCCTCATTCAGGGCGGGTGTCTGAGACCCGGCCAACAGCCTGATAGGGGTTAGGGCAAGGGAGGAGAGGGACTAAGGTAGATTGTCAATCCTACAACCATTAGAGCCATGATTTGGGGCCTGTCCTCCTCCCTCCCCTCTTCCCAGGTGATAATGGTGGCATTTAATAATTGTGGTATAATCGTGGTATTTGTTAAGCGCTTTCTTTGTGCCAAACACTGTACCACGCCCTGGGGTGGCTACAAGCTAATTGGGTTGGGGACACAGTCTCTGTCCCACACGAGGCTCACAGTCTTCATCCCCATTTTACAGATGAGGCAACTGAGATGTAGAGAAGTGAAGTGATTTACCCAAGGTCACACAGCAGACAAGTGGCAGGGCTGGGATTAGTCCTTCTGACTCCCAGGCCCAATAGGCCATGCTGCTTCTCTATATTATATTTGTTAAGAACTTTTGTGGTTGTTAAGAATGTATAAATGCCATCTTTATTATTATTATTATTATTATTACAATACAACAGTAAACAGACACATTCCTTGCCCACAATGAGCTTACAGTCTAAAGTGATGAGACAGACATCATTACAAATAAATAATTATGGATATGTACATAAGTGCTGTGGGGCTGGGAGCAGGGGAAGAACAAAGGGAACAAGTCAGGGTGATGCAGAAGGGAGTGGGAGAAGGGGAAATGGGGGCTTAATCATGGAAGGCCTCCAGGAAGAGATGTGCCTTCAGTAAGGCTTTGAAGGGCCGGGCCAGTAATTGTCTGTCAGATTTGAGCAGAGAGGGCATTCCAGGATGGAGGCCAGGACGTGGGCAAGGGGACGGTGGCAAGATAGGCAAGATGGAGGTTTAGTGAGAAGGTTGACATTAGAGGAGCAAATCGTGTGGGGCTAGTTGTAGTAGGAGTGTAGTGAGGTGAAGTAGGAGGGGCTGATTCCAGTCCAGCACCCCCGCACCACTTTTCTTGTCCCTAGCTGAGCCCCTCTGTCTCCGTTTGGTGAGACACCCTGGTCATCTCACCCTCTGCCTTCCAGCTCTCAGTATCCCCTCAGCTCAGGCTGCTGGATAATCCCGATCCCTCTCATTCTCTCTCAGGCCGAGATTGCTCAGCTCCAGGAGCAGCTGGCCCTAAAGGACGCCGAAATCGAGCGCTTACACAGCCAGATTTCCCGATCGGCCGCACACAACGAAAACCCCGACAGAGGTAAAAAGAGAGAGGTCGGCTCAGCCGGCCCAACCCAAAGCCTTAGCCTGAGCCACTGCAACCTCTCTGTGCCTTAGCTCCGCAGAGGGAGAACATCCAAGTGTCCTAGGTCCAGAGAATGTCTCCAGTAGGTACCCTGGCTTCCTTAGTTGGTTCCTGAGAGCTCGAGCCAATAGGTTAGCCTCTGCTCACATTGGCCATGTTTGCTTAGTGCTAGTTTCAGCAGCCAGAAGCCTGCGCATGTGACTGTGGAAGAGACTTGCATGTGTCTCTGCAGAAGACTGGTTCCTGGACAAGGCCCAGGCCAACTGAAGGAGAGGTGAACTGTCCCTCTCTTAGACATTTTCTATGTTTTTTATCATGGTCCAGTACATATCAATCCATGATATTTATTGAATGTTTACTGTGTGCAGGTCACTGCACTAAGCGCTTGGGAGAGTACAAGACTGCAGAGTTGGTAGACACGTTTCCTGCCCACACATGGGAGTTTCTGTCTGGTAACCCTAGAGGATTGCTCACTGACTCTCAGATGAACGCCTATATAGTGGGCCGGAAAATCTGGGATAATGAATTTCCAAGAATTTTCAGTACAGTCAGGAGCTCTGGTCTTTGCTGATTTACTGTGGAGGTGGGGGAAGAGTGGGGAGATAGATTGTGTGGGGTAACTAGGAGGCAGAGGGGTTTAGAGCATGTTTCCCTGCTAGCCTTCAAGAGTGGGGCTGACTCATCAGGTTAGAAGCTATCCCAATTCATCCAAACATCTCCTGGCCCAGGCGCAGAGAGGAGAGAGATGAGGTAGGGGAGAGAGGAGAAATGAGAGGGAGGGAGAGGGGAGAGAGGAAAAATGAGAGGGAGGGAGAGGGGAGGGAGGAGAGAGGGGAAAGAGATGAGAGAGGGTAGAGAGACAGGAAAAGGGAGAGGGATGATAAAGGGGAGAGATGAAAGACTGGAGAGGGGAAACTGATGGGGGGAGAGAGATGGGAGAGGGAAGAGGAATGAGAAAAGGGAGAGAGGTGATAAAGGGGAGTGATGAGAGACTGGAGAGGAGCGGCAAATGAAGGGGGAGAGAGATGGGGAGGGGAAAGAGATAGTAATGATGGTACTTAAATGCTTACTATGTGCAAAGTACTGTTCTAAGCACTGGGATAGATACAAGGTAATCAGGTTGTCCCACGTGGGGCTTATAGTCTTAATCCCCATTTTCCAGATGAGGTAACTGAGGCCCAGAGAAGTGAAGTGACTTGCCCAAAGTCACACAGCTGACAAGCGGCAGAGTGGGGTTTAGAACCCACAACCTCCAACTCCCAAGCCTGGCTCTTGCCACTGAGGCACGCTGCTAAGAAAGAGATGAGAGACGAGAGAAAGAGATAGGAGAGGGGAGCAAAATGAGAGAGGGGGAGAGAGATGAGCAATGGGAGGGGGGAGAGATGAGAGACTGGAGAGGGGAGAGATGGGAAGGGGAAGAGGAAAAAGAGATGAGACAGAGGAGCGAGACAGGAGAGGGGGGAGAGAGGAGAGAGACGAGAAAGGGGAAGGGGAGAGAGATGGGAGGGGGAGACAGAGAGAAGATGAAAGACAATGAGAACTTGCCCAAGTCCATCAATCCCCGCCTGCTCTTCCCATCTGCCTGGGAAGAACATAGACCCTATCCAGGGTAGGAAGCAGCCACCAGACCCCTCAGCTTTGCCACTTCTGCCTGAGGGTGCTTGGAGAGCCAGGTTCAGGGAGCTTGGGGGAGCTGCCCCTCCCACACTGTCCTCTCCTCCTTAAACTTGCTTGTACCCCACTGCCAGACTGAGAAGAGCAGGTCACACCCATCAGAGCTGTCAAGATATATCAAGTGTACTTAAATGCCTACTGTGGTTCTAATCTCTGCTTTTTCCCCAACATTTCCCCACCTAGAGGAAGGATTTAGGAGAAGGCTAAAAGAAAAACGTAAGCCTTGAGTCTCTCTTCTGACATTACTTTACTATCCTCTTCCTCTTGCCCCTCAAAAAATTATAGCCAAAATGCACCTCACTTCTGCAGCAAAGACACTGTGTCTGTTCTCCTCCAGCTGCTTCGGCGAGTTGTGTTTGAAGCCACCGATCACTGCTTGCAACAGCCAGACAGCGGCTAGCTCTGCTTCCAGCCCCGCAACTGGTCTGTTATTCAGAAGCCTCCCGGGACACACCTGAACTAGGGGTCCCATCCGGCTTCCGGCCTCCAAATGTATCCCGCCTCACGGCCCTTCCCAAGCCGGGGGTGGCGGGGGAATGCCGTCGCCCAGCATTGAGCGAGAAACAACTCAAAACGATTTCTAGTCGGGGCTTTGCCCAATAATCTGCAGCAAAACTGTCATCGTCATCACCGTAATAGTAATTGTGGCATTTGTTAAGCACTTACTATGTGCCAAGCATTGAACTGAGCGCCGGGGTAGATCCAGGACAATCAGTTCTGCCTGACACGGGGCTCTCCCAGTCTATCGGGGGAGGAAGAGCAAGAATTTAATCCCCATTTCACAGATAAGGAGAGTCACTTTTGACGGTCCTGAGGGGCCGGGGACAGTGAACAAGATGTCTCCTTTCAAGTCTGGCAGGGGGTGTGAAAGCCGTGCTCTGTCCCTTACTAGCCGTCGTCCAAGGAACACTCTTCCCTGCCTGGCTGGTTAGCTGGCTGGCTTCCCGCTTGCTGTCTGAATTTGCCTGTGATTTGCGCATGTCACACGTGGGCTTCAATGCATTTTTCTTCTCCCTCTGCAAAAATCACGTGGGCAGTGATTGTGTCAAATTGTCACCTGGCCTCCAAAGCACGACGGTCATTAGGAATCAGGACGACTAACCGCGATTTCTGAACGCTTTCTGTGTTTGAATCCGCAACCCAACTCCACATGTGGACGCATCTCCCTGGAGGGGGTGGTCTGACTCTCTGGGACCACTTGAATGCTCTTTCTCCTCCTCACTGGGCCATTCGTGGGACCTGGTACCAGAATCCTTTAAACCACTCATGCCGAAGAGACGAGCCCTCTCCCAAGTCTCTTGGCGTCGAGTAAATGAAATAACTGAGGGTGGGTCACGCCCAAGTTTGCTGTTTTTCTATGGCTTAGCCATCCCTAGCGGGCATCTGGTGGAGCGGAAAAGGGATTGGTGAAAGTGGACGTGGCCTGGGCATGTAACTCTCACGTGTTTGACAAACAGAGGCAGGTGCCGAGCTCGCTGCTCCTGCAGAGAAAGAGGATGCAGGTTTGCTCCACCCAAAACCACTTTCTTATTATGTTATCCATCAGTGGCTCTTAAGAACAAAATGCAGAGGGGCCAGCAAGTTCCCTGTCTTCTCCACAGAGGAGAGTTTCAGCATCCGAACTGACTTTTCTTGGATTAGAAGTGACTTTTTGATGTGGTTGCTGACATTTGTTTAAGATTAATTCAGAACTTCCCCTACCTGACCAAGCACGTTAGACCATTAGAGGCCTCTGATATTAGCATGCCAGCATCTAATTCAGACCCTCCAGGGTGGTTTTAGACCTTTGGAGATGCTTCTAGAATTCCTCCAAATAGGAGAAAGCAGAGAGGTGGAAGTTTCTACACTGTGTTGCATTTCCTAACAGTGGTGTTTATTTGTTTAATGGTATTTGTTAAGTGCTTACTATGTGTCAAACACTGTTCTAAGCGCTGGGGTAAATACAAAGTTGTTAGGTTGGTCACGATCCCTGTCTCACTTGGGGCCCAAGTTCTAAGTAAGTATTCAATCCCCTTTTTTACAATTGAGGAAACTGAGACCCAGAGAAGTTAAGTAACTTGTCCAAGGTCACACAGCAGACAACTGGCAGAGTCGGGATTAGAACGCGGGTCCTTCTGATTCCCAGGCCCATGCTCTATCCACTAGGCCATGCTGCTTGCCTGTTGTGAAGACTCCAAAGTCGCTGCTGGCCTGCAAGTAGATTGGGTAATGTCTTTTATCTGAAAACATTTCAAAAATCGGCTCTGTGTCTCTGAAAAAGCGAATCAGTCTGCTCTGATGAAACATGAAATAGACAGTGAGATGTCGGCATCAAATCCTTTATTCTTCCTGTTAGCCAGAAAGGAATATTGCAAGATGTCAGCTTAATTTTTCCAACGTCTAAACTCTTTTTAGATCAAGAAGTCCAACGACTGAAAATAGGAATGGAGACTCTACTGGTCGCCAATGAAGAAAAGGTAAGAACCTGGTCAGATCTGATTGATCTTCCCTTTAAGCAGTGTGGCAGAGTGGAAAGAGCTCGGACCTGGGAGTTAGAGGACCTAGGTTCTAATCCCGGCTCTGCCAATATTTTTTTTTTGATGGTACTTAAGTGCTTACTAAGTACCAAGCACTCTTCTAGGCGCTACTGGCTAATCAGACCCCACTTGGGACTCACAGTAATAATCCCCATTATACAGATGAGGTAACCGAGACTCAGAGAAGTAAAGTGACTGGCCCAAGGTCACACAGCAGACAAGTGGTGGAGCTGGGATGAGAACCCGGGTTCTTCTGACTCCCAGGGCCAGCTACGTGACCCTCAAGGTCACTTAAATGATCTGGTCCTCAGTTACCTCAACTGTCAAATGGGGATTACGACTGTGAGCCTCATGTGAGACAGGGACTGTGTCCAACCTGATTATCATGTTTCTAACCTAGCACCTAGAACAGTGCTGGGCACATAGTAAGCACTTAACAAATACCATTTTTTTTTAAAGCTGGTGCTGGGCCTCCTGCCAGGCTCTGGGGATGACTGTGTCTGTTTATTGTTATAATCATACTCCCTCAAGTGCTCAGTATATTCTTTGCAAACAGTAAGCTCTCAATAAACATGATTGAATGAATGAATGAATGAATGTTCCTTTCTCTGCTGGCCTGCCAAGTCTTCCCAGTCATGCCAGCTTGCAGGGCGGTGTCTTTCAGAGGGCATGCTGCAGCCCCTAATGGGTCCTTGGATCTCTGGAACGAGCATGACTGAAAATCGGGTACTCGAGCAGGATGCGAGCTTTGTTTTCATCCTGCACTGCGATCTTGTCTTGCCCCTGCTCAGACCAGTTTGAAGGGGCACCAGTGTAAAAGCTTGCAAAACCTGACACTTTCCACCACTTGTTCCCCAGTCAGCAATTGTGAGATCAAAGGGGTCCGTGTTGGGTTGGGTATGTGTGTGTGCCCACATGTGTTCTTGAATGATGATGTTCATGGTGTGCCCCTGGTATTCACGTCCCCCCCCGCCCCCTGCATCAGACAAGAAGAGAACTCGCCTCCTCCCGAAACACTTCGACACCAAATCTCGCTGGGTCAGAGGGGAGACGCCACCCCTCTGCCTCACTGGGCAGCAGGAGCGGCTTTGAAGCCAACTGTCCCGGGTTCAGAACCCAGAGCCCGCATCCGGTCTGACCCCGCTTCCTTGTTCCTACAGGACCGTCGCATCCAAGAGCTGACCGTGCTGCTCAGCCAGTACCGGCGTATGAAGGAGATCGTGATGGCCGCTCACGGTAAAGCCCAGAGCGGGAGGGTCTGACATCTCCCCTGAGGCTAGGCGGCCAAAGGGCCAGTAGCCCTGGGCTCGCCCTCTGCTACTGTCAAAGCTGAGGACAGTCAGAGCCTGGGCTTCTCTGTGGGTGCAATAATAATAATAATGTTGGTATATTAAGTGCTTACTATGTGCCAAGCACTGTTCTAAGCACTGGGATAGATACAAGGTAGTCAGGTTGTCCCACGTGGGGCTCACAGTCTTAATCCCCATTTTACAGATGAGGTAACTGAGGCAGAGAAGTTAAGTGACTTGCCCAAGGTCACACAGCTGACAATAATAATAATGATGATGGCATTTATTAAGTGCTTACTATGTGCCAAGCACTGTTCTAAGCGCTGGGGAGGTTACAAGGCGATCAAGTTGTCCCACCGGGGGCTCACAGTCTTAATCCCCATTTTACAGCTGAGGTAACTGAGGCCCAGAGAAGTGAAGTGACTTGCCCAAAGTCACACAGCTGACAATTGGCGGAGCTGGGATTTGACCCCATGACCTCCGACTCCAAAGCCTGGGCTCTTTCCACTGAGCCACGCTGCTTCTTGGGGATCCCAGAAGGGCTGAGACAGGCACCGAACATCACTGGGTACTAGGTGGCTAGCAGGTTGACTGGCAGAAGCTGGTCTTTGGGTTGGCCCAG
This sequence comes from Tachyglossus aculeatus, assembly GCF_015852505.1. Classification (NCBI taxonomy): domain Eukaryota; kingdom Metazoa; phylum Chordata; class Mammalia; order Monotremata; family Tachyglossidae; genus Tachyglossus; species Tachyglossus aculeatus. The sequence goes on from NC_052087.1 coordinate 9,918,885, forward strand.
TTGCCCGGGCTCTGTCAGGTTGCACTCACTCTATCAGATATGACACCGTGGGAGCAGGCAGCGGCCAGTGTGGAAGGCACGTGGGGGTGTGAATCCCGGCCCGGTGCCAGCCACGAGCTCAAGCCAGTTGGCAACACCGGCAGGGTGGTGGGCTTCCACCAAGAGCCTTCCCAACCTGCTTGAACACTGCCAGTAGCAAGCCCAGCTGGTGGGGAGAGTCAGAGCAGACAGGGCAGGGTTGGGTGGAGTCGGGGAAGAGAGGGAGCGGTCCCTGGGACTCTAGATTCCCCAGGGACCCAGACAGCGTTGACAGGAGACTTTGAATCAACGTGACTTAATGGATAGAGCACAGGCCTGGGAGCCAGAAGGACCTGGATTTCAATCCCGGCTCCTCCGCAGGTCTGCTGTGTGACCTTAGGCAAGTCGCTTCACTTCTCTGGGCCTCAGTGACCTCATCTGGGAAATGGAGTTTAAGACTGTGAGCCCCACTTGGGACAGGGACTGGGTCCAATCTGATTAACTTGTATCTACTCCAGCATTTACAACAGTTCTTGGCATATAGTAAGCGCTTAACAAGTACCATTATTATTATTATTGTCATCATCATCATTATTATTATTAATAACCCGTGTTGGAAACTCTGCCCCATGGGGTGCTGCCTTGCCTGTTGCCGAAACTGGGAACTGGAGGCGGGGGTGGGGCCGAGCATAAGAATCCCACATCTGTCGGCCAATCTGTAGGCTCCCCTGCCGGCCTCGAGTCGGGGTTTATGGGGCCACGGAAGGGAGCTTCTGTTTCTACTTGCAGGATGCGGACAATGAAGCTTGTTTTGGGAATTAGCCTGCCGTTGCCGCCCACACACTGACGCAACCTCCCCCCGTGGTTTTGTCAAAGGTTCCCATGGGCAGAGCACGTTAGCAAGGCAGAGAGGTGCTCTCTCTGTAGTTTGCATCCATCCGTGCTCTCCGACCCTCTAATTAAGCCACCGGGTTTACGAGCTCTTCACCAGGATTGGGCAAGACAGAGAGGTTTGGGCAGGTCTGGATCCTATCAAGTCAAGACTCCCTTAAGGGGCAGTGGGGGATTGGAGGAGGGGCCGAGCGGGCTAGCCTCCGGCTTGGCTTCTCACGACTCCGGGGCAGGAGTCCATGATGGCAACTCGTTTGCCCTTTTGACTCTTCTGGGTTGGGAGGTAGTAGCCAAATGGGGAAGCCAAAATTTCTGGGTGTGAGATGGGAATCGATCAGCGAGCCAACCACAGAAGGACCTAAGTTCTAATTCCAGCTCCGCCATGTATCTGCTTTGTGACCTTGGGCAAGTCACTTTGCTTCTCCGGGGCTCAGTTATCTCATCTGCAAAATGGAGATTTAGAGTGTGGGATAGGGCCTGTGTCTAACCTGATTAACTTGTATACCCCGGCACTTTGAACAGTGCTTAACATGTAATAAGCACTTAACAACTACCCTAATCATTATAATTATTATTTAGGAGTAAGGCCAGCAACATTAGGAATGGGGTGAGACAGGGAGAAGGAATGGAGATTCAAATAACCCGGGCAGCCCCTCCATCCAAGAACATAGCCACTTGGGATGATCTCATCTTATTGACTCCAAAGGCCTGGCCTGTGACAGGAGGTGGAAGGCGGAGAAGGGAAACAGGATGGCCTGGTGGGAAGAACATAGGCCTAAGAGTCAAGGGACCTAGGTTCTGGTCCTGTTTGGCCATATTGCCTGCTGGGGGACCTTGGGCAATTTTTCTATGCCCTCATCTGTAAAATGGGGATTCAATACCTGCTGTCCCTCCCCATTAAACTGTGAATCTCGTATGGCTCAGGGGGTCCAACCTGATTACCTTGTATCTGCCCTAGTGCCTTGTACAGTGCTTGGCACAGAGTAAACATTTAACAAAGACCACAAAATTATTATTATTATCATTGTTGTTGTGATATATAAGTGTTTGCTGTGTGCCAAGCACTTTACAAAGTATGAGAGATAAGGAGAGCAGGAAAGGTAGCAAGAGAGGGCTAGATCAGGGTAACCTTTCAGGGAAGAGTGACCAGAACAGACCCAACCTTGAGGACTTTACCAGCCCTTCCTCTACCCACATCCAAGTTAAGGGATGACTTGGTTACATTAGTCCCAACTGGACCCTTCTTCAGCCTCCCCGTCCCTCATCCCCCCAACATCCTCATTCTTCTGTCAAGTTGATTTTCTTGAAGGGCAAAATCATTTCTGAACGTCCCTCCTGTGTGTCACCAGGCTCTTCGGAAAGAATTCTCTCAAGCAGCGAAGAGGAGCTTGAGGGACATTTGAAGAAGTGGAATATCACAAATAAATCTCCAGGAGACTTACTTAACCCTGAGGTACTGTTTGATCCAGTGTCCGAGACACCAAATGACAGATTAAGCAAATGAGCCGAATAAATGATGCAGGGTGGGGAATGACGTGCATGAGTAGCCACCTCCCGTTGGTGGCTGCTTGGGAAGTAGCATGGGGAGGGGAGAGATTGAAAGGAGGGTTCTCATTTGAAAGTTGGAATCAATCGTACAATCAGTCAGTGGCATTTGTCGAGGGCTTATTGTGCCAGCGCACTATACTAGGTAGGCACTTGGGAAAGTCCAGTGCAATACAGTCGACGGATAAAGGCTCTATTCCGTCTTGCAAGGAAAGCAGCATGGCGTAGTGGATAGAGCACGAACCTGAGAGTCAGAAGGTCATGAGTTCCAATCTGACTCCGCCACTTGTCTGCTGTGTGACCTTGGTTAAGTCAGTTCATTTCTCGATGCCTCAGTTACCTCTTCTGTAGAATGAGTATTGAGACTGCGAGCGCCATGTGGGATAGGGACTGTGTCCAACCTGATATGCTTGTATCCACCCTAGCACTTAGTACAGTGCCTGGCACCCAGGAAGCCCTTAGGAAACACTAAAATTATCATTATTATTATTATCATTAAGCTTACAGTCTACAGGGAGGGATTTGAAGAGATTAACATCAGTTTGAGTGGAACTGGGTGCTATCTGTGGGGAATTCTGCAACGGGCACCTTCCCGCTAGCCACGCAGATTAGCCCAGGCATGCAAGTCCTGAGCTGGAAAGAAAAAAGGCTAAACCAGAAAGAAATTAGGCAGTGGAAAATCCAGAACTTTTGTGCAACTGATTGGGGTGGTTGGAGTGCCTGGTGTCTCTGCTATGACAGATAGCAGAGGCTCCCCCTTGTCTTTTCCAGGTGTCTCTAGGCTGCTACTCTCCCTCTTCGAGCGCTCCACCTCCCCTGCCCCAGAAAACCATGGACGTGAGGTAAGAGAGCTGTCTGTCTTCCCCATCTCTCTAGACCTGCCTGTAGAGCCCTTGGGTCCACGCCTGCCTTTCTCTGGCCTGACCCCAAAGGACAGGCCGTTGGGCCGGGCAGGGAGGTGGCTAAGTATGTGGCATTAACCGACTTGTCGTTGGTCATTGCTTTTGGCAGTGGAAGCCTTGTGGCCCCACCCCACAGCCCTGTTGGAAGAAGCGAAGAGCCCCCGGAAATCAGGAGCAGGTAAAAATCATCCCTCGGGGGCTTGGCAGAGGGGTAGGCCTATGGCAGGTGCCTGGCAGCTCTCGCAAAAACTCCAGCACCGAGCGAGAGTTCAGGCCCGGTCAAAGGTTTGCTCAGGGGTCTGGCCCACCTGCCTGAGACCCCGATTCACAGGGTTTCCAAGTTTCGTGTGAAGCCGGGAGAGCCTCCACCCCAGGAGTCCCAAGAGAGAGACAAAAGATTTGCAGATCCTTGTTGGGGGCAGGAGGAGAAGGTTGGAAGGAGAGAGGTGGGGACAAGTGTGGCCTCCAGATGAGCGGGTTTGGGTCCTGAAGCTCCAACATGTGGCCAGCCCTAGCTGGGGACTTCCAGTCAGGCTGCAGATGTCAGATGGGTGGGCGGGAACCGGTGCCCTCACAGCAGAATTTACATCATGCAGTGGCAGGTGGTTTCTCTGGGTGGTAACTGCATTTTTTTTTCACCTTGGCTTCTTTTCCAGGGTCCAGAAAAAGCTTTCCAACAGCCTGGAAGACTTACAGCGTGATTCTCTGGAAAAGGTCAGCTCCCCTCGGGGGGTTCTAACTCTAAAGACTGCCTGAGTGCGAGGAGTCAATTGATCAATCAATCGGTGGTATTTATTGAGCGTTTAATGTGTGCAGAGCACTGTACTAAGGGCTTGGGAGAGTACAATACACCAGAATGAGCGGACATGTTCCTGACCCATAACGAGCTTACAATCTAGAGGGGGAATTGGAGCTAAATCAACACCTAAGCAGCTCCAGCACCACCTAAATGACCGATACAACACCAATCTGATGCCTGTCCTCTCCCCATCCCTCCCCTCCGCTGACTTAGAGATACAGTTGCTGGAGGGAAGGAGGATTTAGGCATAGGGGACTGGACAGGAGTGGGGGGGGGGGGGGTCAGACCTATGTCATTCCAGAGGAGTTATTTTTTGTGTTGTTTTGTTTTTGTTTTTTGGATTTTTTATGGTATTTGTTAAGCACTTACTATATACCAGACACTGCTGGGATAGATACAGGCTAATCAGGTTGGACACAGTCCCACGTGGGCCTCACAGCCTTCATCCCCATTTTGCAGGTCAGGTAACCGAGGCACGGAAAAGTTAAATAGCTTGACCAAGGTCACATTACAGACAAGTGGTGGAGTCGGACTTAGAACCCTGATGCTACTGACTCTAAGGCCCGTGCTTTATCCAATAGGCCACACGGCTTCTCAGTTGCTTCAGCTCTTTGGCTTCACTCGTTCACCACTGACACATCATCATCTGTAGTCACCTTTCCCTGGGGGGTGAGGCCTCCCTCCTACCTCCTGAAGCTCGGTGACAAAAATCCAACAGTCAGAAGGCACCAAAGCATCCACCGAATGAGGCAAATCAGCCTGTCTTCCCCTCCTGCCCTAGGGCCCTGGTACTTTTCATTTAACTGTTGGGTCCGTGTTAAGCACTGACTCTTGACATTTTCATAATAATAATTGTGGTATTAAGCGCTTACTATGTACCAAGCACTGTACAAAGCTCTGGGTATATACAAGGTAATTGGGTTGGACACAGTCCCACATAACGCTCACAGTCTTAATCCCCATTTTCCAGATGAGGTAACTGAGGTGAAGAGAAGTGAAGCAATTTGCCCAAAGTCACACAGCAGACAAGTGGCAGAACCAGGATTAGAACCCAGGTCCTTCTGACTCTTAGGCCCGTGCTCTTTCCACTAGACATATCTGTCACTGAAGATGCCCACACCCTACAATTGTGGCCCCTGATCTTGGGCTATAACATTCCTCTACATGAACCAGAAACAAAGGGTTTTGACCATTGTAAAGGTCTCCAGGGATGAGGGAGGGAAATGGGGTTCTCCTGGATTGGGTAGATTACAGACAAGAAATGGGAAGGATCAGGCCAGAAGTTGTGTTTGCTGTGTTTTGGTGTGTGTTTTTACTAACGTTTGTCTGTTACTTTTTCTCCTCCACCCTCTGAAATTCCCCTGCTTCTCCATAGCATGTAGATGAGAAACACCTAGCACCTGTTGTAGAACCAGAGGTATATTAACCACATTAACTCATCTTTCACCTTTCCCTGTTTGCTGTTTCATGTGTTTAATGTCTGCTGCTACTGGGGATGATGATATCAATCTTCAGACACGTTACCCATCGATCGATCAATCAATCAGTGGTATTTATTGAGTACTTACCATGTGCAAAGCACTGTACTAAGCGCTTGGGAAAATACAGCGTCTTAGAATTGGTAGACATGATCCCTGCACACAAGGAGCTTACAGTCTACCGGGGAAAACATTCCTTCTTATCCCGAGGAAGGAAAAGTGAAGGAAAACAGCTATTTCAAAGCAGTCAGAGTGTATATGTGCGCGTGTATGTCTTTGCACTCTCACACAGATGCGCTTGAGTGGGGGAGGTCTGGGCATATCATTACTGCCAAAGCACCCCATTACCACTTTCTCCTTGCAAAATTGGTCATTTGATTTTAGCCACAGAAGCACCGAACTAATTACTTCTAGAGTTGCTCAGGATGTAGGGTGATTTGTGGCTTTTATGGAAGGTTGGGCTGCCTGCCAGACAAGTTGTGTCTTTCCAATTGAGGCAGGCCTCTTCCGGAACCCAGGGCCCCTGAGTTGGCAGTGCCCGGGCTTGGATCCCCATGGTTCCCTCCTGGCCCTCAGCGGGCTCTGGACCAGACTTAGAGGGGCCAGGAGTCAGAGTGACTACCTGGTTGGGCTACAGCGAGTGGGCAGGAGGCTCTGGGGAGACTGTGGAGGCTCCCACTGGATTAGAGCTGAAGAGGAGTCAGAATGGGCCAGCTTGTCATTTTATTGTATTTACTGAGCACTCACTGTGTGCAGGGCACTGAACTAAGCTCTTGGGAGAGTACAATATAACAATAAACAGGCGCGTTTCCTGCCCACAATGAGCTTACAGTCTAGAGGGGGAGGCAGATATTAATGTACAGAAATAAATTACAGATATGTACATAAGTGATGTGGGGCTGGGACGGGGGATGAATAAAAGGAGCAAGTCAAGGCGACTCAGATTAGGGTGGGAGAAGAGACTCAGCCATGCCTAGGTGTAAAACTGCAGCACGCAGCTCTTGGGAATGTCTGTCTCCAGGCCACAGAAAGCCCTCAGCCCATCAGATAATCTCCCCCTCTGCACCAAGAGGGGGTTTCTGACGGGCCGCAGAATATCCCGGGGTCTAGCAGGGAGGTGTGGAGTACACCCACTCACCCACCCTGGTGGAATTGGGTGCTCCCCAGTTGGGTGGTGACACTGCCATGACACTGCCGCCTGCTCCGTTCAGCACCCAATGTCCCAGCTTCATGGCTTGCCATTGAGCAGAGGGCTGGAGCCCTCAGAGGTCAGGGTGCTTGCGGCACTGCCCTGTTGGGCAGTTGTCCCAGACTGGTTCAGGTTTGCATTTACAGCCAGGCTGCCCTTTCCTGAGGCAGGCCTGAGCCCTGAGGGCTCTGAGGGCATGGTTCCTCAGGGGATGGGCCTGGTTCCCTGGCGCTGAGGGCCATGGTGGGGCCAGATCCCTAGCTCTGAGGGGCCTGAGGGAAGGCCCAGAGGGGAGGAGTCCGGCTCCCTGGCCCCATTTCTTCATGCCTGTCTTCCTCCCACAGGACAAGTCCTTCCTGGAAGACAACAAGTACCAGACCTTACCCGGGAAGCTGTCTCGGGCCCTGCCCAATGGAGACCCAGCCAAGCACAGCCCTCCTGCCACCCAGTACGGGGCCTCCGGGTGCGAGGCTGAGGCCAGCGGCCTGCCATGTCTGAGTGAGTCCCTCACCCACTGCTTGGCGTTGTGGGGGCAGAGCCAGGGTCACTTGACTCAGAGCTCTGCTTCTCCTGCCCGAAAGTGGGCATTACAACCCTCCTGCCCCCTTCCCATCCTTAGCCTGACTCAGCCTGGCTCTCGTGCAGCGAATTCTGGGAGCCAGTGGCACTGGGAAAGAGGTGACATCAGTGGCCCGGCACACTGTTGTTTGGTCCCGGGTGAACTTAAGTGACTGGTTGTAAAGATGGAGGGAATTCCAGGCAGGAGGAAGAGCGTGAACATGAGGTTGTCAGAGAGAGACGGGGAGAGATGAGATTGTGGTGCAGTAAGTAGGTTGGCGGTAGAAGGGTGAAGAGAAAAGTGTGTGGACTGTGTTGTAGTGGGAGAGGAATGAAGATAAGTAGGAAGGAGAGACCCGATTGGGGGCTGTAAAGTCACAGGTGAAGAGTTTTAGTTTGATGAGGACTTTGGAGGTTTTGGAGGAGAAGGCTAATGAGTGCAGAATGATGTTTTAGAAAAACAATCCAGGAAGCAGAGGGAGGTATGGACTAGAGAGGGGAGAGTCATGGAGGTCATTGAGGAGGAGGATGCAGTCACCAAGATGACATATGACAAGTATTTGGATGGAGGAAGGGGTGGATTCTGGGGATGTTTTCAAGATGCAGAGAAGCGGCATGGCTCAGTGGAAAGAGCATGGGCTTGAGAGTCAGAGATCATAGGTTCAAATCCCAACTCCGCTGCTTGTCAGCTGTTTGACTTTGGGTAAGTCATTTAATTGCTCTGTGCCTCAGTTACCTCATCTGTAAAATGGGGATGAAGACTGTGAGCCCCACATGGGACAACCTGATCACTTTGTACCCTCCCCAGCTCTTAGAACAGTGCTTTGCACATAGTACGTGCTTAACAAAATTATTATTATTAAGATAGAATTGAGAAGCAGCCTAGCCAAGCCTGAGAGTCAAAAGGACTTGGGTTTTGACCTCGGCTCTGCCACTTGTCTGCTGGGTGACCTTGGAAGTCACTCAACTTCTCTGGGCCTCAGTAACCTCATCGGTAAAATGGGAATTTAGACTGTGAGCCTCGTGTGGGATATGGACTGTGTCCAACCTGATTAGCTTGTATTTACCCCAGCGCTTAGTACAGTGCCTGGCACAGAGTAAGCGCTCAACAAATACCATTTTAAAAAAAGAATTGACAGGATTTGGTGACTGACAATATATGAGTTAACAGGAGAGAGATAAGTCAAGGATGGTGCCAAAGAGATGTGGGCTTGTGAGGCAGGCTGGATGTTGTCTACAGTGATGGGAAAGTTGAAGGAAGGGAGAGGGTTTGAGAGGGAAGATGAGTTAAATTTGGGACTTGAATTTGTCAGTGGGACATCCAAGTAGAGATGGGCGGAAGGTAAGATTGCAAAGAAAGAGAGAGGCCAATCAATCAATCATATTTATTGAGTGCTTACCATGTGCAGAGCACTGTACTAAGCACTTGGGGGAATATGATGTAACAGACACATTCCCTGCCTACAGTGAGCTTACAGTCTAGTGGTCAGAGCTGGAGAGGTAGATCTGGGGGTCATCTGTGTTGAGGTGATAGTTGAAGCCATGAGAGTAGAAGATTTCCCAGAGGGAGTGGGTGTAGATGGAGAATAGAAGGGGACCCAGAATAAAGTCTTGAGGGAATGCCACAATTATGGCGTGGGAGGCAGAGGTGGAGCCGACGAAAGAAACTGAGAAGGAGCGGTCAGAGATTTAGAAGAACAAGGAGAGGGCAATGTCAGAGAAACCAAGGTTGTATAGTGTCTCCAGGAGAAGGGGTTAATCCACTGTCAAGGGCTGCTGAGAGCCGGTCGGTCAGTCACTCATATTTATTGAGTGTATATCATGTGCACAGTACTGTACTAAATGCTTGGGAGAGTTTGAGATAATATAAAAGACATGGTCCCTGCCCACAGTGAGCTTACAGTCTAGAGGGCAGTTTACAGTCTAGAGGGGATTAGAGTGGAGTTAGATCTGGCAAAGAGGAGGTCATTGGTGACGTTGGAGAGAGCAGTAGGATTGCAGGGAGTTGAGGAAGGTGTTGGAGAGGAAATGGTTATAAATAAATCACTTGAGGCATTTGGAAAAGAGTGGTAGGAGGGAGTAAGGGGGATAGCTGGAGGGTGCAGTGGATTTGAGGAAGAGTTTTGCAGGATAGGAGATATAGGAGTATTTTTGAAAGTTAAGGGAAAGGAGCCTTTGGAGAGTGAGTGGCTAAAGATGAAGGTCAAGGAGGGAAGAAGAGTGAGGCCAGGTGTTCTAACTGGAGGCTCTCCCACATGCCAGCTATGTGATTCCAGGCAAGTAGCTTCACTGTGCTTCAGTTTCCTCATCTGTAAAATGGAGATTAAATCTCAGCTCCTTCCACTTAGCTGTGAGATCCATGTGGAACAGGGACTGCGTCCAGACTGATTAGTTTGTATCTGCTGCAGCATTTAGTACAGTGCCTGCCACTTTTTATGGTATTTGTTAAGCGGTTACTATGTTCCAGGCATTGTACCAGCATGGGGTAGTTACAGGCTAATCAGGATGGACACAATCCTTGTCCCACAGTCTTAATCCTCATTTTACTGATGAGGTCAATGAGGCCTAGAGAGGTGAGGTGACTTGCCCAAGGTCACATAGCAGACAAGCGGAGGAGCAGGGATGAGAATCCGGGCCCTTATGATTCCCAAGCCCATGCTCTATCCGCTAGGCCAAGCTGCTTCTCTTCATCCATTCCACTGTCTGACAATAGCAGGTCCAAGGTCCCACAGGCCTTCTGCCCACCCTTCACCCTTTCCTTGTCTGCTCTGCCGCCTTTAGCAGTAGAAAGATGGTGGAAGGGTACTGACAGATCCTTCTGGCCCTGCCCATTGCAACTGCTAAGGGTTCCGGGTTCCTATGTCTCCCCCTTTCCTCTCCTCCTTCGGAGAAATGAACAGAGACCCCTGCCAACCCCCGGGCCCGGGCAGCATTACACGCCTTCTGTCTTATTCGGTGGTTACACAGGATTCATTTCTTTGCTTTTCTGATCCTTTGATTTGCTGGACTCTGCTCTCCCTCTTTCTCTCTCTCTCTCTCACACCTTTTTTCCTGTGGCTTTCTGCTTCTTGGGGTGCTGGAAGACCGGGACAGGAGTGCCAGTGCACCGATCCTAGGTACTGTACTGGTTCCATCCAGATCACTGAGCCAAGTCACTGCTGAACCCCCTGCCCCCATTATCCCCTTGCCGCCCAGCCACCCTAGCCCTTGACAGTGGACATTCTAGTGCCTGTTGGTCCCTAGGCCACCACCAACCTCTTGCCCACATCCTGCCTCTAGCCTGGAATGCCCTCCCTCCTCATATCCAACAGACAAATGCTCTACCCCACTTCAAAACCTTGATAGAAGGCACCTCTCCTCCAAGAGGCCTTCCTTGACTCAGCCCTCCTTTCCTCTTCTCCAACTCCCCTCTGTGTCACGCTGACTTGCTCCCTTTATTCATCCCCCTCCCTTCCCCACAGCTTTTATTTATTTATGTTAATGTCTGTCCCCGCCTCTAGACTCTCCGGACTGTGTCTGTTTCTGGTTATATTCTATGATCCCAAGCACTTAGTACTATGCTCTGCACACAATAAGCAGCTCAATAAATATGATTGATTGAGTGACTGACTGACTAGGCTGTATGGAGTCCCCGTGACCCCTGGCTTCTCAGGCGGGGTCCCCTACTCCGGAGGCTCTCCTCCCCCTACTCAACTTCCATTAAAAGTGGAGATGATGGAGAGAAAGGACTCACTAGCTCACCTCTTTTTTTTTCACCTCAAGACCCTTCCTGAGTTCTGAGTAAGTGCCCACCACAGCGGCATTTCCGTAAAGTAGTTTTTGCTGAAAAAAAAAAGTAAATAAATAAAATGAAATATTACCTTTCCCAAACCACAGATGAGGAGCAGGAGAGGTGGTAATTTAGTGATATTAATGTCTCTCTCCCCCTCTAGACTGTAAGCTAGTTGTAGGCTGGGAATTTATTTTATTGTATTTATTTTATTTGTACATGTTTATTCTATTTATTTTATCTTGTTAATATGTTTTGTTTTGTTCTCTGTCTCCCCCTTCTAGACTGTGAGCCCACTGTTGGGTAGGGACCATCTCTATATGTTGCCGACTTGTACTTACCAAGCACTTAGTACAGTGATCTGCACACAGTAAGCACTCAATAAATACGATTGAATGAATGTGTCTGTTATATTTTTAAATCATACTCTCCCAAGTGCTTACTGAAGTGCTCTGCACACGGTAAGCAGTCAATAAATACGACTGACTGATTGACTGAACAGGACGGGGAGGTCCAAGTGGGCCATTATATTTCTGGTTTGCCTTCATCCTCGTTCCACCCTTTCCTCCTCAGGAGAAACAGAGAGCAGCCTGGATGAGGCAAACGCTTCCCATGATCTGTCCCCCACCTCGAACGGGACCGAGTCAAGCCTGCAGTCTCCCTTGACCCCTGAAGGCAAAAGGAGCCCCAAAGGCATCAAGAAGTTCTGGGGAAAGTAAGTCTTCAAGCAGTGTGGCCTAGTGGCCAGTGCCCAGGCCTGAGAGTCAGAGGACCTTGGCTCTAATCCCAGCGCCGCCACTTGCCTGCTCTGAGGTGACCTTGGGGAAGACACTTCACTTTTCTGGGCCTCAGTTTCCTCATCTGGAAAGTGGAGATTCAATGCCAGCTCTCCCTCCTACCTAAGCGGTGAGCTTCGTGTGGGACAGGGACTGTGTTTGACCTGATTACCTTATCCCTTCCCTAGTGTTTAGTACAGTGTATCCACTCCACTTAAGAGCAGCATGGCCTAGAGGAAGGAGCATGAGCCTGGGGGTCAGAGGACTTGAGAGCAAATCCCAGCCCCACCACTTCTCTGCTGTGTGTCTTTGGACGAGCCACTTAAAGTCTCTGTGCCTCAGTTATCTCATCTGCAAAACAGTAATCCAATATCTGTTCTCCCTCCTACTTAGACTGTGAGCCCCATGTGGGACCTGATTATCTTGTATCTACCCAGTGTTTAGTACAGTGAAGCAGCGTGCCTCAGTGGAAAGAGCACGGGCTTTGGAGTCAGAGGTCAGGGGTTCAAATCCCGGCTCCGGCAATTGCCAGCTGTGTGACTTTGGGGAAGTCACTTAACTTCTCTGAGCCTCAGTTACCTCATCTGTAAAATGGGGATGAAGACTGTGAGCCCCCCGTGGGACAACCTGATCACCTTGTAACCTCCCCAATGCTTAGAACAGTGCTTTGCACATAGCACTTAGTAAATGCCATCATTATTACAGTGCTTGGCACATAGTAAGCTTTTAATAAAAATTATTATCATTAGTATTATTATGGTGGCCTGGTGACCAGGAAGTGCTTAACAGATCCATTATTACTGTCATTATTTTATGAAGAGGGGAGAGAGAAGGACAGGTCCCAAACCACTGCTCTGATGGTTGTGAGACTGACAATCCAACCACATTCCACCTGAGACCCTCTCCTCTCTGCTGGGCTCCCTTTGGGCACAGTAAATGATTAATAAATACGGGCCTTTTGCAGATGAGGGAACCGAGGCACAGAGAAGTAAAATGGCTCGGCAAGGTCTCACAGCAGACAAGTGGCAGAGCCTGAATTAGCACTCAGGTCCTCAGACTTCCAAGCCCATGCTCTTTCCACCTAGCCACACTGCTTTTCTTCCCCGTTTTCTTCCCCTCACATTCTTCCTGCAGTTACGAACCAACCTGCCCTTCCCCTCATTCTCCAAACCATGTCCCTCCCCACTTCAAAACCTCCTAAAAAGTCACTTCCTCCAGGAGGCCTTCCCTGACTAGGCCATTCCTTTGGCCACTCTCAGTAAATAATAATAATAATGGCATTTGTTAAGCGCTTACTATGTGCAAAGCACTGTTCTAAGCGCTGTGGGGGATCAAGGTGATCAGGTTGTCCCACGTGGGGCTCAGTCTTCATCCCCATTTTACAGATGAGGTAACTGAGGCTCAGAGAAGTTGAGTCACTTGCCCAAAGTCACACAGCTGACAAGTAGTAGAGCCGGGATTAGAACCCATGACCTCTGGCTCCCAAGCCCATGCTCTTTCCACTGAGCCACACTACTGATTTGTTCATGTATGCTACTAACTGTTTGTTTCTCTTTTGTTACCACATTTTTCTGTGTTTTTCCATTCTCGTATTCTCCCTTGTTCATATTCTCCCTGGATCCACCCATCTCCCCCTTGAGGCCCAAGCTTCTTGACAAAGTCTTCTACTTCCACTGAATCACTCCGACCGTTGCAGGGCAGTGCTCTGCACTCAGCAGGGGCCCAGCCCAGTGCTCTGCACTCAGCAGGCATTCAGTAAGCACCGGACGCTGGCGGTGGTGATGACAGTGGCATTGAGAGTATCCCGTGAAGCGGAGAACCCTTCCAGATCGGCCCTCTTCTGATTCTGCCGTGTTGTGAAGCCAAGTGTGGGTGCCCGCGGTGTCCTGGGCTCAGCCCGCCCACAACTGCCTCTCTGTCTCCCTAGGATAAGACGGACACAGTCGGGGAACTTCAACACGGACGAGCTGGGCATCGCGGAATTCCGCCGGGGCGGGCTCCGGGCGACGGCCGGACCACGACTGTCCAGGCCTAAAGACCCCAAGGGCCAGAAGAGGTGACGGGATCGTGGGGACGTTGGCGGGGGGACTCTTGGGCAAACTGGTGCCGAACGCCCCTGGCGTGCACTCAGTTCTCGAGTCCAAGAAGGTTAGCCTCCTTAGAAGAAGTTCTGGGGAGAAGCAGGCTTTTGGGACAAACCTGACTGACAGGTCCCGGGCCTCGTGGCCATTCTTAGCCGGAGGTAGTAGGGACTTGGTCAGTCCAACTGAGGGAAGATTGGACGGTCGCCTGTCATCGTCGGAGACGGGGACAGGGCAGAGTCCTGTGTGAACTCTCCTTGAAGTGGGGCCCCTTCCTCAGCCTATTCCCAGCGGTCGGGCTGAACCCTCTCTCACCTAAAGCCTTCTTAATTTCTGATTTTCCCTAAATGCTGTAATCATTCAGCACCAACTCCCCGGTGGCAGCGACCCTGTCCCTGGTAAAAACACTCTGGGTCCCCACCCCTGTTGAACGCCTCTAATGGATATCCTTAAAATGCCAGTGGTTGCCTAGGGAAGTCGGCAGGTGATAAGACACGGAGGTGGGGCAGTGGGGGTTGGCTTTCTCTCCAGTGATGATAACCGGTGCCCGTCTGTCCCCTGCAGCGATGCCAATGCTCCATTTTCCCAGTGGAGCACGGAACGGGTGTGCACCTGGCTGGAGGACTTTGGGCTGGGGCAATATGTGATCTTTGCCAGGCAGTGGGTCACCTCGGGCCACACTCTCCTGACTGCCACTCCCCAAGACATGGAAAAGGTGAGGGGAGGGGAGAGGTCTGGAGCCAGCCAAGGTGGGTGGGGAAGGGGAGAGGGCTGAAGACAGCTGGCGAGGGGTGGGGGACGGAAGGGGGAGGATGGTGACTCTTCACTTGGCAGGCAGAAACTCGAATCCCCGGAAGCTGGGATCGGAAAGAACCCACAGTGCTTCAGCTCCTTAGAATAACATCACCTTGAACTTGTCGAGGCTCTTTGATCTTTCAGGTCACTTACCTCAGTTTCATTTCTTCAAATGATTATGGTAAGCACTTACTATGTGCTAAGCCCCTAGATCCAAGATAATCAGGTTAGACCCTGTCCCCGTCCCACATGGGGTGGGTGAGGAGGAATTTAAAGTGGGCAAAGAGGGCCCGGGGCCTGGATTTTCATGAACGGCACTCCGAAGACAAGACACGAGCACAGGGGTGGAGGAACTGTGGGAGGATGATCCAAGGTCGGGGGTTGATGATGTGACATCAACACGGGGGATGGTGGAGTGAGGGAGTTGAGAGGGCAGAGTTGAGGGGTGGGATTTGTCCATCAAGAGAGTGATGTTTGGGGAGGGAGTCCACGTGGAGAATGATGGCCCAGGAAGATTGGAGAGGGTCTAGGGGTCGGGGGTCTCGAATGGGATACAAGATAATTTTATAGGGTGGGGCAAGTGCAGGTGAGGAGCTTGTGGTTGGAACGTGGGGTTTCAGTTAATTGTACTTGGTGAGCGCTTACTGTGTGCAGAACAGTACAATTCAACAATAAACACACACATTGCCTGCCCACAAATGAGCTTACAGTATAGAGGGATCAAGGCAACTGCTTAAGCCGGTCAGGAGAGAAATCCACCAAGCAAGAAAGGATTAAATAAGCCCCCAGAGGAGCCTGGCCATTTGACCGAGAAGCTTCCAGGGAGAGGCTTATATTACAGGGGTCTTGGAAATTACTTGTGTGCTTGCTGGATGCCAACCTAAAAGCAGCCTCTTTGGCTTTTCTGTTCAGAGCCCCAGATATCAGTGTTTCTCTTTCATGACAGAGACATGAGATTTGGTGAGGTTAGACTGTATCTGATCTGATTAACTTGTATCAACCCCAGCACTTAGAACAGTGCCTGACACATAGCAAGCCCCTAACAAGAAGAAGAATGCTAGAAACGGTACAGTGACTAGGGTGGGGGAGGTGGGGTGGAGCAGGAGGGCAGCAGAGTTGACGGATGAGAGTGAGCGGGCAGCAGAAAGGTGACTGCGAACATCCACATGGATGTGCAAGCCCCCTAAGATCAGTGGAGGAACAGAGGGGGCGAGGTGGATGGAGAGAAAGGTGTAGGGTGGTGTCAGAAAATTGACAGCAACCAGTAATTGAAGTGGGTGGTAGAGGTGGATTCTTCAAACGAAGAGAAGGCAGTGGGCTGGAGTGGGTGAAAATGACCCTGAGTTGAGGGTGGGGGGTCTGATGGAAAGCAGGCTGACTCTTCCCCTACCTCCCTCCTCCTCTGCCCCTCCTTGCTCACCATTTCTCTGGTTACCGAAGTTGACGCAAAGCAGGTCACCTCCAAAATCAACCAGTGGCATTTATTAAATGCTTACTGTGTGCAGAGTACTGTCCTAAGCATCCTGGAGATTTGTCCACTGTGTGACCTAGGACAAGTGACTTCGCTTCTCTGTGCCTCAGCAACCTCACCTGTACAATGGGGATTGAGACTGTGAGCCCCATGTGGGACAGAGACTGTGTCCAACTTGATTTGCTTGTGTCCACCCCAGCGTTTAGCACAGTGTCTGGCACATAGTAAGTGCTTAACAAATTCCGTCATTATTATTGTTACCACATAACAGAGTTGGTAGACACTTTCCCAGTCTAAACTATGAAGCTGGTGCAGCCTTTGGATTAACCCATCTAAAGTGGGAGGCTTGTTCAAAAGAGAGGGTTTCACACCGTGAGGGAATGGGGGTTGGAGGGGTGGCCGGTGGGAGGGAGGGGAGGAAGGAGCAGTGGCCCCCCAGGCAATCCACAGGGTGGCTCATCCCGGCCACCAGCGTCAGGTTCATGTTGCCCGCTGGACTCCGTTTCATAGCAGCTCTCTCCACACCGATTGCAGGAGCTGGGGATTAAGCATCCATTGCACAGGAAGAAATTGGTTTTGGCGGTCAAGTCCATCAACACCAAGCAGGAAGAGAAGTCAGCCCAGCTGGACCACATCTGGGTAACCCGTGAGTGTGAGGCCGGATGGCGGCCTTCTTTTTCCCGGTCCGTTGGAGAGGGTCCTGGGGAAGGGGAGGGAAGAGAAGGGGTCTATCTAGACCAGGGGAAGGCCTCCACCTTGGGGAAAGCGTCCGTGACTAATCTCACCCTCTCTTACTGCAACCCAGCCCGCACACGTCACTCCTCTCCTGCTCACCTTCTCACTGTACCTTGATCTCATCTATTTCACCACCGACCCCTCGCCCACATCCTGCCTCTGGCCTGGAATGCCCTTCCTCCTCGAATCTGACGGACGATTATTCCCCCCACCTCCATTGTCTTATTGAAGGCACATCTCCTCCAAGAGGCCTTCCCTAAGTCCCCCTTTCCTCTTCTCCCACTCCCTTCTGCGTCGGCCTGACTTGTTCCCTTTATTCATCCCCATCCCAGCCCCACAGCACTTATGCACATATCCGTAATTTATATTTTTCTATTAATGCCTGTCTCCCCCTCTAGTCTGTAAGCTCCATGTGGGTTGGGAATGTGTCCTTTGTATAGTGTACTCTCCCAAGTGCTTAGTACAGTGCTCTGCACACAGTAAGGGCTCAACAAAAATGATTGATTGATTGACTGAGCTCATGTGGGGAAGGAGCACTACCCTTATTTTCCCTGCTTCTCCTCCCTCTCTCTCCACTCCTCTCCCCCACCCCAAGATTCCTCCTCCCCGCTCTGGGATAGGAAGTCAGGTCTAAACATCTGCTCCCTTTGGCCTTCTCTCCACAGGCTGGCTGGATGACATCGGTTTACCTCAGTACAAAGACCAGTTTCACGAGGCCAGAGTGGACGGGAGGGTGCTGCAGTATTTGACTGTGGTGAGGGGGATAATCCAGCTCTGCAGGATGCAACCGTGGAATTTGTTAAACCTTTGAGTGCTAAGTGCTGGGGTAGAGACAGGAAGACCCAGCTGGGTGGGCCAGAAATGTTTGTTGTTGGCCATGGAATGTCACTGTTTATTGTTGTTTTGTACTGTCCCAAGAGCTTTGTAGAGTGCTTTGCACACAGTAAGCACTCAATAAATACAATTGAATGAATGAATGAATGTTGTACTCTCCCAAGTGCTTAGTACAGTGCCCTGCACACAGTAAGCACTCAATAATATGGCCTAGTGGACAGAGCACAGAAATGGGAGTCAGAAGGTCATGGGTTCTAATCCTGGCTCTGCCATTTGTCTGCTGTGACAAGCCACTTAACATCTCTGTGCCTCAGTTCCCTCATCCGTAGAATGGGGATTAGGACTGGGAGCCTTATATGGACTGTGTCCAACCCAGTTATTTCATATCTACCCCAGAGTTTAGAACAGTGCCTGGCACATAATGAGAGCTTAAGAAATATGATAATCATTATTATCAGTATTATTAATAATAATGATAATAAGTACAATTGGATGAATGGATGGATGAACCCAGCGTTCAGTCACTCAATCAATTGTTTGATTGATTCCCCTTCTAAAAGATAGGGTATCATTCTCCTTTTACCGGTGAGGAAACTGTAGCCCAAAGTGGTTAAGCGATGCCTTAAATCGCCCAGTTTGCATCGGGTGGAGCCAGGATTTGATCCTGGGCCTACTGATGAAGCAGCATGGCTCAGTGGAAAGAGCCCGGGCTTTGGAGTCTGAGGTCATGGGTTCAAATTCCAGCTCCGCCAATTGTCAACTGGGTGACTTTGGGCAAGTCACTTAACTTCTCTGGGCCTCAGTTCCCTCATCTATAAAATAGGGATTAAGACTGTGAGCCCCCCGGGGGTCAACCTGATCACTTTGTAACCTTCCCAGCACTTAGAACAGTACTTTGCACATAGTAAGCGCTTAATAAATGCCATCCTTATTATTTATTATTACTGGCTTACAGTGTCTTGCCCTTTCCACTAGGCCATGCCGCCTCCCTGCCTTTCACCACTGTGGCCACCGACCCTCCACTGTGGGGACCCGGCGGGGGGTGGGGTGGACTGGGAGGAGGTGGGGGTCTCACTCCCCGGCAGCCGGTGACCCCGCCCCTTCTCCCCAGAATGATCTCCTCTTCCTGAAAGTGACCAGCCAGCTGCATCACCTCAGCATCAAGTGTGCCATCCACGTGCTCCACACCCACAAGTTCCACCCCCACTGCCTGCGGCGCCGGCCAGCCGACGAGGTTAGGCTCGGGGAGGGTGGGGGGCCTAGCCGGGCGCAGCTGGGAGGGATGGCTGACCGGAGGGCTCGGGAGGCTGATGGGGCACCCTCTCCCTCGGGCCCAGCCAGGCCACCCCAACCGTCCGGGGGCCGGGCCTTAACCCTCCCCGGGCCTCTCGCGGCAGAACAACGTATCCCCTTCGGAAGTGGTTCAGTGGTCCAACCACCGCGTCATGGAGTGGCTGAGATCGGTGGACCTGGCGGAGTATGCGCCCAACCTGCGGGGGAGCGGCGTCCACGGTGGCCTCATCGTGAGTGACGTTCCGGCCCACCCTGCGGCGGTGGGGGGCAGACCCCAGAAGGTGGTCCCCAGGGGACACATCCGAAGCAGCACAGCCTAGTGGATAGAAAACTCCTCACTCTCGGCTTCAAAGCTCTCCATCACCTCGCCCCCTCCTATCTCACCTCCCTTCTCTCCTTCTCCAGCCCAACGCGCACTCTCCGCTCCTCTGCCGCTAACCTCCTCACTGTATCTCGTTCTCGCCTGTCCCACCGTCGACCCCCAGCCCACGTCCTCCCCTGGCCTGGAATGCCCTCCCTCCACACATCTGCCAAGCTAGCTCTCTTCCTCCCTTCAAAGCCCTACCGAGAGCTCCCCTCCTCCAGGAGGCCTTCCCACACTGAGCCCCCTTTTTCCTCTCCTCCTCCCCTTCCCTCCCACCCTACCTCCTTCCCCTCCCCACAGCACCTGTATATATATATATTTGTACAGATTTATTACTCTATTTATTTTACTTGTACATACTTACTATTTATTTTATTAGTGATGTGCATATAGCTTTAATTCTATTTGTTCTGATGATTTGGACACCTGTCTACGTTTTGTTGCCTGTCTCCCCCTTTTAGACTGTGAGCCCATTGTTGGGTAGGGACCGTCTCTATATGTTGCCGACTTGTACTTCCCAAGTGCTTAGTACAGTGCTCTGCACACAGTAAGTGCTCAATAAATACAATTGAATGAATGAATGAATGAACCCGGGCCTGGGTGTCAAAAAGACCTGGGTTCTAATCCCGGCTCCTCCCCTTTTCTGCTATGTGACTCTAGGCCAGTCGCTTCACTTCTCTGTACCTCAGTCTCCTCATCTGTAAAATGGAGATCGAGACTGTGAGCCCCACGTGGGACAGGGTCTGTGTCCAACTTTATTTGCTTGCTTCTACCCCAGCGCTCAGTACGGTGCCTGGCACATAGTAAGAGCTTAGCAGGTACCGCAATCATTATTTTCATTATTATTATTATCCCTGGGCCAGTTGCCGCTGGGGAAGTGGGTTGCATTGGGCAGCCTGTGGGTGCCTCCCACCCCTCAGATGATGGCTGTCTTTCCCCAGATCCTGGAGCCCCGCTTCAACGGTGACGCGCTGGCAATGCTGCTCAGCATCCCCCCGCAGAAGACCCTCCTCCGGCGCCACCTGACCACCAACTTCAACGCGCTCGTGGGCCCGGGGGCCCAGCAGGAGAAGAGGGAGACCGTGGAGTCGGCTGGCTATACGCCCCTCACCACCACCGCCAAAGTCCGGGTAGGAGGCGGGTTGGGCAGGGAGGGCCTTCCCTCTTCGAGAAGCAGAATCATAAGGATTGCCGTATGGATTCAGCTCGTCCTATGGATCCAGCACTATGCTAAGCGCTGGGGTGGACGCAACACGAGCAGATTGTGTCCGATTGTGTGTACCCTATGGGGGGATGCTCCTGATCTGAGTAGGAGAGACAACAGGAAAGTGAGACACAGAGAAATTAAGTGATTTTCCCGAGGTCACAGGGGGCTCACAGTCTAAGTAGGAGAGAGAACAGGAAGCTGAGGCATAGAAAAATCAAGTGACTTAAAGGTCACAGAGCAGGCAAGCGGCTGCATCAGGATTAGAACCCAGGACTTCTGACCCCCTGGCCTGGGCTCTTTCTCCTAGGCCACACTGCTGCTCTAAAGACAGGTGTTTGGTGAATTGGAGTCCGGAAGGACCAGCTTCCCCTGTTGTGAAGGAGGGCAATGGGGCCATCCGAAGAATCAATCAATCAATCAGTCGTGTTTATTGAGCGTTTACTGTGTGCAGAGCACTGTACTAAGCGCTTGGGAAGTACAAGTTGACAACATATAGAAGTTGACATTAGACACCTATCGTATGGAGAGTCTCATTCACAGCTGAAGGATTGTCAGTCAACTAGTAGTTATTTATTGAGTGTTTACTCTGTGCCAAGCACAGGACTAAGCACTTGGGAATGTCTAGTGGACATGATCTTTGCCCTCGAAGAGCAGAGGCACTTTGAAAGAGGTACTGTAATAACGGAAAGATCATAGGCCAGTAAGCCGGGGAACTGGGTTCTGATTCTGACTCTGCCAGTTGTGGGATTTGGGGCTCATTGTGGGCAGGGAATGTGTCTGTTTATTGTTACATTGCACTCTCCCAAGAACTTAGTACAGTGCTCTGCACACAGTAAGTACGACTGACTGACTGACTGACTTGGGCAAGTCACGTCACTTCTCTGTGCCTCAGTTTCCTCTTCTGTAAAATGGGAATTAAGTCTATGAGTCCCTCGTGGGACAACCTGATTACTTTGTATCTATCCCAGTGCTTAGAACAGTGTGAGCACTGCTGAGGCACATAGTAAGTGCTTAAAAAATGCCATAGTTATTATTATTACTATTACAATATAACAATAAAGACACATTCCCTGCCCACAAAGAGCTTACAGTCTAGAGAGGAGGCAGACATAATATGCATAAATAATTGACAGAGATATACATAAGTGCTGTGGGGCTGGGAGGGGGAAGGAATAAAGGGAGCTGAAAGTCAGAGCATTACAGAAGGGAGTGGGAGAAGAGGAAAGGGAGGCTTAGGGAAGGCCTCTTGGAGGAGATGTGTCTTCAATAAGGCTTGGAAGCAGGAAGAGTAATTGGACAGGGACTATGTCCATCCTGATTATCTTGTATCTACCCCAGCACTTAGTACAGTGCTTGGCATATTGTTAGTGCTTAATAGGTGTTCCAGTTACACTTATTATAATAAGAATCACCATCCAACGGGCAGTGGGCAAGGTCTCTGTCCACCCTGGCAGTCGGGACTGGAGTGACTCGATTCAGGGAAAGCTGTTTGTCGTGACTGAGACATCGGGAGGACGGGCTGTTACCAGTTGACCCAGTCAGCCCCCCACGATCATGGGATTTGTTATTCTAGTTCCCACCCGAGGTCTGGAACCTGGGGCTGGTTCCAGGTTGACCTCATCGTCTCCTGGTCTCGTTCCAGCCAAAGAAACTGGGCTTCTCCCACTTCGGAAACATCAGGAAAAAGAAATTCGACGAATCCACCGATTACATCTGCCCCATGGACGCGAGCCCGGGCCGGGCCAACGGGGCCCCCAAGGCCTACGGAACCCACCGAGGCCTCGGGCCGGTGGTCGATAAAGACCTGGACAGACTGGATCAGGTGGGGCGGCCCGAGGATCCCGCGTCCCCCCTGCCTCCCAAAGCTTGCCCCGACCCCGTGGGCATTTAACTAACTGCCTGCTGCCGCCGTGCCAGCTCGACTCACTGCCCACGCTCGGGGCCTGGGGGCACGGACTTATTTTCTATTTATACTGGGACTGGCCACCGACAGTAAGAAGGAGAGTCCCTCTGCCCCCCGGGGAGATGGGCCTCTCTCAGGACCCTGTGGGGGTAAGGAGGCAGGTGTGTGAGGAGATTTGACTGTTACCAAGGCCGGGATGGGATTTCTAATCATGCGCCATTTTCCATGGAACGCCTCCTCCTCCCCCAAAAGGATTTTCAGGCACGGTGTACCTGAGGACCTCCGAAGGAGGGCCTGCAAGATCGTACGATGCCTTTTCGGTTTCATTTTAGCTCGTGGGTTCAGATGTTTCAGGTTAGCGGCCCCCGCCAGGGCCTGAGGACGAGGTGGGCCCCGAGGGGGCCGGTTTAGCCCGAGCTGGCGTATTAAACACTGGGTGGGAATCTTGTCGAAACAGTTTGGTATTGTGACTAAGAAAATATTATCAAATAAAGTAAGAGGCTGCTCCACGTCGGTTGGGTTGTTTCTCAAGTGGAGGCGGTGACTTCTGTTGGGCGCCGTGCCCTGTTTCCTTATAGCCTTTGCACAGACTGCGCCCTCTGACAATGGCATCCTTCCAAAATGGCTGATCCTTAGAGGATGCCACAGGAGTGGCATGCAGCCTGGGCTGCCCCCCATAACCCTCGTGCCCCTTCAGAAACTGGCTGGGTAATTGAGGTTGGGCTGGGGATAGGCTGTAGATGTATTGGCAGCTCTGTTTAAGAGACAGGTAAACTGAGGCAGGCCTGAGCTCACCCACTGAGCCTATGGTGGGCATTCTGGGATATGGGATCATGTCCTGAGGGTCTGTTCTAAGATCTTCTCCTTCCCCACTCCCCCTGGCAAGCCCCTCCACCTTCAGGCTACAGCTTGCCTGCCTGTTCAGTAGTAGTTTCCTTCTGGCCCCCAAGATGGGCGAAGCATGCCAGCTGCCTGACTCCTCTTGTTTTTTATGATACTTGTTAAGTGCTTACTATGAAGCAGTGTGGCTCAGTAGAAAGAGCCCAGGCTTGGGAGTCAGAGGTCATGGGTTCTAATCCCGCCTCCACCACATGTCTGCTGTGTGACCTTGGGCAAGTCACTTAACTTCTCTGATCCTGTTACCTCATCTGTAAAATGGGGATTAAGACTGTGAGCCCCACGTGGGACAACCTGATCACCTTGTATCCGCCCCCAGCGCTTAGAACAGTGCTCTGCACATAGTAAGCACTTAACAAATGCCATCATTATTTATTTATTATTTACGTGCCAAGCACTGTACTATGCTCTGGGTAAATATAAGATAATCGGGTTGGACACGGTCCATGTCCCACATGAAGCTCATAGTGTTAACCTCCATTTTGCAGATGAGGGAACTGAGGCACAGCAAAGTTAAGTGACTTGCCAAAGGTCTTGCAGCAGACCCGGGATTAGAACCCAGGGTCTTCTGACTGGTTCTCTAGACCATGCTGTTCCCTTCCCCACGAGCCTTTTCAGGGGTGTGCCCAGTGGTCTCATTGTATTCATTCATTCATTCAATCATATTTATTGAGCGCTTACTGTGTGCAGAGCACTGTACTAAGCACTTGAAAAGTACAATTTGGCAACAGATAGAGACAATCCCGACCCAACAACGGGCTCACAGTCTAGAAGGGGGAGACAGACAGCAAACAAAACTAGTAGACAGGCATCACAACAGCATCAAAATAGATAAATAGAAGTGCTTGCTATGTGTGAGGCACTTAACTTCTCTGTGCCTCAGTTACCTCATCTGTAAAATTGGGATTAAAACTGTGAACCCCCCAAGGGACAACCTGATCACCTTGGAATCTCCCCAGCGCTTAGAACAGTGCTTTGCATATAGTAAGTGCTTAACAAATACCATCATTATTATTATTACTGAGAGCGCACCTCCTCCAGGAGGCCTTCCCAGACTGAGCCCCCTTTTTCCTCTCCTCCTCCCCATCCCCCGCCACCCTACCTCCTTCCCCTCCCCACATCACTTGTATATATTTGTACAGATTTATTACTCTATTTTACTTGTACATATTTAAATATTTACTACTCTATT
This sequence comes from Tachyglossus aculeatus, assembly GCF_015852505.1. Classification (NCBI taxonomy): domain Eukaryota; kingdom Metazoa; phylum Chordata; class Mammalia; order Monotremata; family Tachyglossidae; genus Tachyglossus; species Tachyglossus aculeatus. The sequence goes on from NC_052087.1 coordinate 9,943,582, forward strand.
TTGTTAATGATGTGCATCCTAAGCACTGGGATGGATACAAGCAAATCAGGTTGGATGCAGTCCCTGTCCCACGTGGGGCTCACAGTCTCAATCCCCATTATACAGAGGAGCTCACTGAGACACGGAGATGTCATTCATTCAATCGTATTTATTGAGCGCTTACTGTGTGTAGAGCACTGTACTAAGCACTTGGGAGAGTGCAATAGAACAATAAGCACATTCCCTGCCCACAGTGAGCTTACAGTCTGGAGGGAATGAGGTGAAGTGACTTGCCCAAGATCACAGCAGACAAGTGGCGGAGACGAGATTAGAACCTGTGACCTTCTGACTCCCATCCATTACACCATCCCTGTACATGAGGACCGGACCGCTCTCCCCTCCTCTTTGCCCTGGGATGGTTTAGGGAAAGCCATCTGTGAAATTCTGATCCCGGTGGGATAAAGGCCTGGGATGGAGCCAGGAGTTGGGGAAGCTTTGGACCCTGCAATAAAGGTAGGGGCTCAGGACCCCAGCGTCTAATCCCCACCTGGAGACTTTTTCCTAGAGCTAAACGCAGTCCTCTGAATACACTTAGAGGCTTAATAAATATAAACTTATTTATTTCTAGACTGTGAGCCCGCTGTTGGGTAGGGAGCCCGCTGTTGTGTTTTACTTGTACATATCTATTCTATTTATTTTATTTTGTTAATATGTTTGGTTTTGTTGTCTGTCTCCCCCTTCTAGACTGTGAGCCCACTGTTGGGTAGGGACTGTCTCTATATGTTGCCAACTTGTACTTCCCAAGCGCTTAGTACAGTGCTCTGCACACAGTAAGCGCTCAATAAATACGATTGATTGATTGATTGATCACTTATGTACATACCTGTAATTTGCATTAATATCTGCCACCCCTTCTGGGCTATGGGTTCCTTCATTCATTTATTCATTCATTCAATCGTATTTATTGAGCGCTTACTGTGTGCAGAGCACTGTATTAAGCACTTGGGAAGTACAAGTTGGCAACAGATAGAGACGGTCCCTACCGAACAATGGGCTCATAGTCTAGAAGGGGGAGACAGACAGCAAAACAAAACATGTAGACAGGTGTCAAAATCGTCAGAATTAATGGAATTATAGCTATATGCATAACATTAACAAAATAAATAGAGTAGTAAATATGTAAATATGTACAAGTAAAATAAATAGAGTAATAAATCTGTACAAATATATACAAGTGCTGTGGGGAGGGGAAGGAGGTAGGGTGGCGGGGGATGGGGAGGAGGAGAGGAAAAAGGGGGCTCAGTCAGGGAAGGCCTCCTGGAGGAGGTGTGCTCTCAGTAATAATAATAATGATGGTATTTGTTAAGCACTTACTATATGCAAAGCACTGTTCTAAGCGCTGGGGAGGTTCCAAGGTGATCAGGTTGTCCCACGGGGGGCTCACAGTTTTAATCCCCATTTTACAGATGAGGTAACTGAGGCACGGAGAAGTTAAGTGACTTGCCCAAAGTCACACAGCTGGCAGTAGGGCTTTGAAGGGAGGAATAGAGCTTGTTTGGCCGATGTGTGGAGGGAGTTAATAGACACTTTCCCTTTCTTGTGGAAAGGGAAAGTGTCCATTAACTCTGTCACATTGTATGCTCCAAGTGCTTAGTACAGTGCTCTGCGCACAGAAAGTGCTCAATAAATAGCATGATTGATCGTTTCTACTATGAGGCTGAGCCTCCCCTGCTCCAGGCGTCCTTCTAGAGGAAAAAGCAGTAGACCCACCATTCTTCCAATCTAAGGGCCCAGCATTGCATTTCCTAACAATAATGAGGAATAACAATCATAGTATTTATCAAGAACTTACAGTGTGACGATTACAGTGCTAAGTTCTGAGGTTGATGCAGGATAATCAGGTCAGATACGGTCCTTGTCCCACAGTCTAAGAGAACAGGGTTTGAATCCCCATTTTACAGATGAGGAAGCGGAGGTCCAGAGAATTGAAGTGACTTGCCCAGACTGTGAGCCCGTTGTTGGGTCGGGACCGTTTCTATATGTTGCCAACTTGTACTTCCCAAGCGCTTAGTACAGTGCTCTGCACACAGTAAGCGCTCAATAAATACGACTGAATGAATGAAGTGGCAGAGGTGGGATCTCTTCAACTAGGCCACACTGCTTTTAGTGGTGGAAAGCGACCCGGTTTGCTTCTGTGCCCTCATTTGTCCTGCATGTGACTGAGGAGTCTGGGCCATGGGAAGAGGCCCCACGACTCTAACACGCTGAGCCACGTGTGCTCTGAATGCGCGCTCCACGTATGTGCTGAAGATGGTTTGCTGCATGCTGTTTCACGGGTATACATTATGCACGTGTGTCATGGTGAGTGCTGCATGCCCCGTGCTCTGCATGTGTTCCATGCACTGCATGCTGTGTATGCCGTGTGGGTCGGTCCAGGCAGTGCTATTTATTGGGCACTTACTGTGTGCAGAGCACCGGACTAAGTTCTGGGTAGACCGTGAGCTTGTTGTGAGCAGGGAATGTCACTGTTTATTATTGTATTGTACTTTCCCATGTGCTGCACATAATAAGCACTTAGTAAATGCAATTGAATGGATGAATGCACTAGAACACAAGGAGCTTACAGTCTGTAGGGTGTGTGGGTGCCCTTTGAGGAGCTGAAGAAAGCCTTGTGGAGGCAGGAGAGTGGCAGCGATTTGGGGATGGTCACAGGCCAAGGTGTTTCCCCTCCCAGTTCTGGAGAACAGGATCTCTGGGTCCCTCCGGCTTCGTTGTGGCACCCCTTGGGCTTGGCTCCGCCTCAGCCGGGGAAGGTGACTCTAGGCCCACTGAGGCCAGATCAGAGTCTCTCTCAGCTCAGAAAGGTACCCCTAGGCTTGCTGAAGCTGCTCACCATAGCAGTTTCAGAGGAATTTCCACAGGGTTTCCATTCCACCGTTGACCCCCGGGGCATTGGTTCATTCAGTCGTATTTATTGAGTGGTTACTGTGTGCAAAGCACTTAAGCACCGTACTAATGTGGCTCAGGGGAGGCCAGAAGAGCACCCCAGTGTTGGAGCTGAGGCCTCTCAGTTTGAGCAGTCTGTCAGTCGTAGTTATTGACGCTTCCTATGTGTACTAAGCACTGGGGAGAGTACAGTATAACAGTGGAACAGAGACATTCCCTACTCACAAGAGCTTGCAGTCTAGAGGGAACATGTCTCCAAACTCCATTGTATCTTGCTCCCAAATGCTTAGTACAGTAAGCACTCGAATATGATTGATGGGATAATAATTGTGGTATTTGTTGAGCGTCCACTATGTGCCAAGCACTGTCCTGAGCGCTGAGGTAGATACAAGGCAATCATGTCAGACATAGCCCAACCCAGCCCTGAAGCGAGCTGCTCTGACCACTGGTCTACCCACCCCGCCCTCCCATCCAGGTCTGCTAGCTGTGGGAGGGGGCGTTCACTATGTCCCATTCAAGCCCTGATCCTCCCCAGCTCCAAACATGGGGGTCTCTTCTGCCCACCCTGACTCTACTGCTGCTGCTGGATGATTTTCCAGGTGGGACCCTCCGAGTGCACCGTCATGCAGATAGGGGCCCTGTCTCAAGGCATTAACCACCTCACGGTATGTACTGCTTCCTCTGCTCCCAGTCTCTCTGCGTCCTCTATCCCCCCTTCACCCCGACCATGAAGGCCGGTTGCGGGAGGTCTAGGGTCGGGGGGCTCCAGTCCTGGGCGAGATTTCCACTTTGGGGTTTCCCAGAGGGACGGAGCGCCGTGCCCCTGGACACTCAGGGAGTCCGCCCACCTGCTCCCATCAACTGTTGGCCCACTCCCATCCATTGGTTCAGTCAGTCGAATTTATTTATTTAGAGAAGCAGCCTGGCTCAGTTGAAAGAGTCCGGGCTTTGGAGTCAGAGGTCATGGGTTCAAATCCCTACTCTGCCATTTGTCAGCTGTGTGACTTTAAGCAAGTCCCTTCACTTCTCTATGCCTCAGCTACCTCATCTGTAAAATGGGGATGAAGACTGTGAGCCCCATGTGGGACAACCTGATCACCTTGTAACCTCCCCAGCTCTTAGAACAGTGCTTTGCACATAGTAAGCGCTTAATAAATGCCATCATTGTTATTATTATTATTATTAAGTGCTTTACTAGGTGAAGATCACTGTACTAAGCTCTCGGGAGAGTACAGTAGAGCAATAAACAGACACATTACCTGTCCACAATGAGCTTACAGTTTAGAGGATGGCAGAGATTTGGTCCAACTCTGCTGCAAAACGGCGACCCGGGCCTGAGGGCTTTTGCCAAGATCCCCAGGGTCCAGAATTGATTGGGAAGGATGGAGAAGGAATGGGATGGGTATCTTCCCTTGTACTGGAGTAAGTCTCCTTCTGAGCACCAGCGGTCAGTTAAACAGTCAGCCAATCATTTTTATTGAGTGCTTACTGTGTGCAGAACACTGTCTTGTGTACTTGGGAGAGTACAGTATCTGGTCTGAGACAAGCCTGATATGGGTTGGCTGAGTTTGTGTTTTATTTTATTATGATCATTCATAGTAAACAGTCAGCCAATCATTTTTATTGAGTGCTTACTGTGTGCAGAACACTGTCTTACACACTTGGGAGAGTACAATATCTGGTCTGAGACAAGCCTGATATGGGTTAGCTGAGTTTGTGTTTTATTTTACTATGATCACTCATTCATTCATTCATTCAATCACATTTGTTGTGTGCTTATTGTGTGCAGAGCACTGTATTAAGCACTTGGGAGAGTATAATATAACAATAAACAGACACATAACCTTCCCACAACAAACGTACAGTCTAGAGGTGCCAGGCACTGTACTAAGCACTGGGGGTAGCCACAAGCTAATCAGAATGGACACAGTCCCTGTCCCACATGGGGCTTACAGTTTTAATCCCCTTTTTCCAGATGTGAGAGGTGAGGCCCAGAGAAGTGGCTTGCCAAAGGTTATCCAGCAGACAAGTGGTGGAGCTGGGATTAGAGACCCAACTCCCAGGCCCATGCTTTATTGTTTAGGCCACGCTGTTTCTCCATGTTGATAAATAATAATGACGGTATTTGTTAAGTGCTTACTATGTGCAAAACACTGTTCTAAGCACTGGGGAGGTTACAAGGTGATCAGGTTGTCCCACAGGGGGCTCACAGTTTAAATCCCCACTTTACAGATGAGGGAACTGAGGCACCAATGACCCCTGACCACAGTCCTTGAGGTCAGCACCGGTTTCCAGCCCTGGTTGGGGGCCCCATCCTGATGCTGCTGCTGGGGTGAGGCGGTGGAACTGACCCGGGAAGGGCATGGATCCCCAGTTTCCACCCCCACATTTTGTCAGAGGGGTTACCTGCCTCCTGCCCACTCCCTATTGGGAAGACCCCTTAGCTCCTCTCCAGAATATCGGGCCGGAGGCCTGGGGCTGGCCAGCTGGGGAGGAACCACTGGGCCTGAAAGCTTCCTGCAGTTTAGATGGGGAAAGGATCCTTCTGGCTCCCCTTGTTCCAATCATTTCTTCCCCTTACAGTCTCCCCAGAAAAGTCAACCTTCTCAGTCCTAATAATAATAATAATGATGATGGCATTTAATAAGGGCTTACTATGTGCAAAGCACTGTTCTGAGCGCTGGGGAGGTTACAAGGTGATCAGGTTGTCCCACGGGGGGCTCACAGTTTTAATTCCCATTTTACAGATGAGGTAACTGAGGCACAGAGAAGTGAAGTGACTCGCCCAAAGTCACCCAGCTGACAATTGGTAGAGCTGGGATTTGAACCCATGACCTCTGACTCCAAAGCCCGGGCTCTTTCCACTGAGCCACGCCGCTACCTCGCCGATGGGGTTCTGATATGGGGAGGTCAGAGGCGGCAGGAGGGCAGGACTATATCAAAACCCGCTCTCGCTCCAGCTGAGACACAACACAGGCACAACAGAGCCCCTGGCTCCTGCTTTGTGCTGAGGAAGCCCACGGGGACCCATACAGCTGGAAGAGGAGGCAGTGTGGTCTAGTGGGTACAGCCCAGGCCTGGGCGTCCTAATCCCAGCTCCGTCACTTGCCATTGTGTGACCTCGGGTGAGTCGCTTCATTCTGTGTGCCTCAGTTATCACATCTTTAAAATGGGGATGAAGTCTGGGAGCCCCACGTGGGACATGGACTGTGTCCAACCTGATTAGCTTGTGTCTACTCCAGTGCTCAATATAGTACCTGGCATATAGTAAGTACTTCAGAAATAGCATTAAAAAATAAAAAAAGAAAAGGTGCAGGATGGGGACAGCATGCCCTGCTCCGCCCTTGTCTGAAGTCAACGGACCAGGATGCCAGGTTAATGACCGGACTACTCGGATTCCTCTGTATAAGCTCTGGGCCAGGCCAACCGGGCTCCCTCCACATCAGAATCTTGGCCCAGCTAGCCCAGATCCCTCTGTATTGGACTCCTGACCAGGCCTACCTTGGTCTCTCCATAGCGGGCTCCCTCATATCGGGCTGCCAGCCCTACCCCGGTCCCTATTCATCAGGTTCACGGCCTGGCCCATCCAACGCTTCTTCTTTCAGACCATGCTGAGCCAGGACGAGATGCTGAACGCTGCCGGGTTTGGTGCCCCTTTCCGGGAGGACTGGAGATGACCGTGCCGCCCCCGAGCCCGGTGGAGCAACGTCTGCAGACAGCTGCGGCCCATCTCCCACACCCCACCCGCAGGTCCCTCCGGAGGGAACAGCCGGGCTCTGCGTCTGTCCCATGGGCCGATCAGAGATCCGGAGCACTCGGAGAACTAGCGACTCTGCCCGGAGGGAAGGTGGTCCGGCTGGCTGAGCGCGAGGCTGTGAGTGGCTTCTACTTTGGGCCCTCACAGAAATCTTTTATACCTTTTGTACTTTTATAGCTTCCCCTTATGTCCCCCCACCCGCTAGGAGGAAGAGAGGAGAAGCTTTGGTCTGGCAGAACCAGTCTGAGAAAAAAATCCACTTCCTCCAGGGCTGCCCGTAGGGAACAGGTTGGGAAGCCTGGTCTTCATTCATGGTAAAAAGGGCCAATGCTGTTTTCTGACAAGGCCTATTCCTTTGCCTCAGATCACGGGCAGGGCCTAAAGCAGATTCCAGCCTGTATTCAGGCGGGCGAATCTCTCCCGCCTCCACCTGAGGTGCCCTATCCCTCTGGTGTGTGGTGATTTGAATCTTATGTCTCTGCGGCTCAGACGGCGAGGGGCTCAGAAACCAGCCCTGTCAAGTGGACCCCTGGGCACAAGCTGGGCTGTCTGAGGGCACTGGCCAGTGGCAGGCTGGGCCAAGGATGCAGACGGACACGGCAAGGCACAGACAGGAGGATCAACGCCTCTGGACGTCCCTGGGAAATGCTGAAGAAGGACCCATCTTCCCTGCTTTGGGTCCTTGGCTCCAACCTCGGATGAGAGCCCAGAAAGTTCTGCTTCCAGATTCTGCAGTGAGGATTCATTTTCCGATATGGGGAGCAAGTCACCGAGAAGGTTATCATTCAGAAATACTCCCCCATAAGTGGAGATGGAGGTGCGGAAGCCACATCAGGACTGGACATCTGGACATCCGAATGGCACTCAGACCATTGGCCAATTATCCTGAAAATTTGGACTGAGTCCTACCCACAATTATACAGCTATTTCAGCCCTCAGGCCCATTTCCAGCAGCATCGGACACTGGCCGTGAAGAGCAAGGAGGCCTGCAATCAGTCAGAAGAACTGCCTTGCCCAGTGTGTGACGCAGATGCGAGTCCCCGCCATTTTGCATCTGACTTGATTATCTTGTATCTACCCCAGCGCTTAGTACGGTGCTTGATGCATAGTAAGCGCTCAACAAATGCCACTATTATTATTATTATTACCGTTAATAACAAATCAGTGCCGGGCCACATCTCTGGCCAGTTCATTCTCCTCTGGCTGCTGTCATATTGGCCAACCCTTTTGTCCCCCTCAGTGACATGAGGCTCATCCTGAGCACTGGGGATGGAAATCGACCCGACACCCAGCCCAGGACCCTGAAGCTTTCTCAGAAGCCGAGAAAGGTACCTCAGTCCTCAAGCCTCTCTTCTGCAAAGTCTCCCCTGGATCCTCCCTCACCCTGGGGTGGGCGAAGGGGTGGTAGAGGGGCGGAAGATGCTCTAAGCAATTGTTGGTGGGGAGCGGGGTGTTTGTTACTAGCCACTTCAAACCTTGAGGGCCGGGTTGCTGGGAAGCAGATCCAGGCTGGAGTTGGGAAGCAGTGTTTCTTTGGCCCAGATCTACAGGGCGTGTCAGGATCCTGCGTGCCTTGGGTCATGTTTAGTCCGCGGGGCAGCCCATGGGAAGGTGACCAAGGCTGGTGGTCTCCGTGAAGCTGGGGAGGGTGCCAAACCGCCCATGAGTCCAGGACCAAGGTGCTGAGCCGGGTGGAGTGATGTGGCCCTCAGTTACTACTCACGGTGCATGTTCTCGCTCTCTCTCTCTCTACCCCCACCCCCATCTCTGCCTCTCTCCTCCCCATTCCCCAGACCCTTTTGCATTGCTACAAATCCAGGAACAGGAGATGTACCGTGCCCCTAGCAGTAGGATGTGACCTAATCAGACCATTTGGAATCGGGGCTACAACCTGTTTCCGTCAATTAGTGGTATTTATTGAGCACTTACTAAGTGTAGAGCACTGTGCTAAGTGCTTGGGAGAGTACCCGTTCCCTGCAAGAGGGAGGCAGCTGTGGAGAGCCTTGGTGAGGAATTTCTGTTTCTAATAATAATAATGATAATAATGGCATTTATTAAGCGCTTACTATGTGCAAAGCACTGTTCTAAGCACTGTTCTAAGTGCTGAAGGAGGCAGGTGTTGGGGAATCCCTCCAAACCTACGTGGGGGAGGGGGTTGTACGCTGTTCTCCCCCAGGCACAGTCAGCAGAGAGGATCTTCAGGAGGCAGATCAGCTGAGCGGATCTCAGGCCACCTGAATGCTTTTCATCACTCAGGTGACTCCAGGTTTTAAAGACATGTCCTTGTCTGGGGTTTAAAGCAGGTGGGCACCTGCCTACGGAGAGACCCCCCCCTTCCAACAGTGGCATGATCCACCAGCCCCAGGACAACCATTCCCAGCCCAGTACAGGAGTGAGGGCCCCTACAGCATTGCCCCCCACGTTTTTTTAATAGTAATTGTTAAGCGCTTACTATACTAAGCACTGGGATAAATACAAGATAATCAGCAAAACCCCAAGCTTGACTTTTACATTTGGCAGAGGAAAGGATAGCCAGATGTTCTGACAGCTAAAAAGATAAAAACCCTCAGGAAAGGACGGGGACACTTCCATTTTTCTCCCCCCTAACTAGGCTTTTTACAGCTTTTTTTAATGGTATTTGTTATGTACTTACTATGTGGTGTTTCCGGGGACAATATATGGATCTGAAAGCTTGACAGTGAAAAAGAATAGAAAGAGCATCGATTCTTTTGAAATGTGGTGTTGGAGAGGTTTTTGCGAGTACCATGGATTGCCCGAAAAACAAACAAATGGATTTTGGAGCAAATTAAGCCAAAATAGTCTTTGGAAGGCCAAATAATAATAATAATAATAATGACATTTGTTAAGCGTTTACTATGTGCAAAGCACTGTTCTAAGCGCTGGGGAGGATACAAGGTGATCAGGTTGTTCCACGTGGGGCTCACAATCTTAATCCCCATTTTACAGATGAGGTAACTGAGGCACAGAGAAGTTGTGACTTGCCCAAAGTCACACAGCTGACAACTGGCAGAGGTGGGATTTGAACCCATGACTTCTGACTCTGACTGACTTGACTTAGACACATAATCCGGAGGAGTAATTCTCTGGAGAAGACACTAATGCTAGGAAAAGCATCCCCCTTCTAGACTGTGAGCCCACTGTTGGGTAGGAACTGTCTTTATATGTTGCCAACTTGTACTTCCCAAGCGCTTAGTACAGTGCTCTGCACACAGTAAGTGCTCAACAAATATGATTGATTGATTGATTGATTGATTGAAAAGTCAAGGGAAAATGTGGAAGAGGCAGACCAGCAGCTAGATGGCTAGAGACCATAACAATGGTAACAGAAGAATCGTTAGCAAGTTTACAGATTATAGCAGAAGACAGGACCTTCTGGAGAAAATATATCCATAGAATGGCTGTCAATTGGAAATGACTCGACGGCACTTGATAATAATAATGTGCCAGTCAGCAAACTAAGCACTGAGGTAGATCCAAGCTAATCAGGTTGGACACAGTCCCTGTCCCAGATGGGGCTCACTGCAGCGAGGATCAGTGGAAATAGTACGGGCTTTGGAGTCAGAGGTCATGGATTCAAATCCTGGCTCCGCCAACTGTGTGACTTTGGGAAAGTCACTTAACTTCTCTGTGCCTCCGTTCCCTCATCTGTAAAATGGGGATTAAAACTGTGAGTCCCCCATGGGACAACCTGATCACCTTGTAAGCTCCCCAGTGCTTAGAACGGTCCTTCTAGACTGTGAGCCCACTGTTGGGTAGGGACCGTCTCTATACGTTGCCAACTTGTACTTCCCAAGCGCTTAGTACAGTGCTCTGCACACAGTAAGTGTTCAATAAATACGACTGATTGATTGCTTTGCACATAGTAAATGCTTAACAAATACTATTATTATTATTATTATTATTATCCCCATTTTACATATGAAGGAACTGACGCCCAGAGAGTTGTGACTTGCCAAAGTGGTGGAGCCAGGATTAGAACCCAGTACTTTTGACTCCCAGCCCCATGCTCTACTGAGCAGTGTGGCTCAGTGGAAAGAGCACGGGCTTTGGACTCAGGGGTCATGGGTTCGAATCCCAGCCAATTGTCAGCTGTGTGACTTTGGGCAAGTCACTTAACTTCTCTGTGCCTCAGTTCCCTCATCTGTAAAATGGGGATTAAGACTGTGAGCCCCCCGTGGGACAACCTGATCTCCTTGTAACCCCCCCAACGCTTAGAACAGTGCTTTGCACATAGTAAGCTCTTAATAAATGCCATTATTATTATTATTATTACTGGGCCACAGGGAAGAAACCGTCCACCAAGGAAGGGAAAGATTCCTACAAATGATTGCTTTCTGCCGGAAGTGGCGTTACCTCAACCGTCCATCCCCAGAGATGTGGTAGCTGCCACTCACTGCCTTGCTCTCGGCCCAGCTGTTCTAACCCTTGCTAAACCCTGCTTCCCCCGGCACGGGATGACAGATACAAACCCCTTCAGAACTGGATCCCCTGAGAAACAGCATGGCCTAGGGGAAAGAGCACAAACCTGGGAGTCAGAGGATCTGCCCACTGCTCTGCCAATTTCTCGCTGTGTGACCTTAGCCAAGTCACTTCACTTCTCTGTGCCTCAGCTGCCTCGACTGTAAAATGGGGATTCAATCCCTGTTCTCCCTACTTAGACTGTGAGCCCCGGGTGGAACAGGGACTGTGACTGACCTAATTAGCTTGTAGTAATAAAAATAATGGCATTTGTTAAGCGCTTACTGTGTGCAAGGCACTGTACTAAGTGCTGTGGGGGGATACAAGCAATTGGGTTGGACACAGTCCCTGTCCTATGTGGGGATCACAGCCTTGATCCTCATTTTAAAGAAGAGGTAACTGAGGCACAGAGAAGTTAAGGGACTTGCCCAAGGTCACACGGCAGACAAGTGGAGGACTGTTTGACACATACTAAGTGCTTAAATATCATACAAAATTAAATTAAAAATTAAAAAAAGGGGCAGCCCAGGCAGGATGGGCCAGAGTCACAGAAGAAACTGGCTTGGCCTAGTGGCATATAGAATAATAATAATAATGATGGCACTTGTTAAGCACTTACTATGTGCAAAGCACTGTTCTAAGCGCTGGGGGGGATACAAGGTGAACAGGTTGTCCCACGTGGGGCTCACAGTCATAATCCCTATTTTACAGATGAGGTAACAGGCTCAGAGAAGTTAAGTGACTTGCCCAAGGTCACACAGCAGATATGTGGCAGAGCCGGGATTCAAACCCATGACCTCTGACTCCAGAGCCCGGGCTCTTTCCACTGAGCCACGCTGCTTCTCTAAAGTCGCCCTGCCTGGGCTCACTCCCTCCCACGCCCCCTCACTTCCTCTCAAGGAGAAATTTCCTCCTCAGGGCCCAGCAGGACTTGACTACCTGCTCCGAAGTTCCCTGGGATGAGATTTGGGGGGCCGTTTGAGGGGCAGAGCCATTGACACCTCCCCTCCCTGCCCGCCCTCAGAAACAGAAACTTGTTTGACACAATTTAATATCCCGGGCTCAGGGTGGGGGAAGGTGGCGTGGGAGTCCCCACAAGACCCCGGGGCGGCCTTGCTTTGGCCATGGGGAGGAGAGTACCTCGGAGTCTGTCCCCGGGGGGCTAGTAGGCAAACAGCCGGTCTTTGCCGTAGCCCAGTTTGTCCAGGCTGGGCTGGCAGGCGAGCTGGATCATGGGCGGGGGTCCGCACAGCAGGATGAACGTGGTGGTCGAGGGGGGCGGCAGGTGCTGGTGGATCATGTCGGCGGTGATGAAGCCGGAGCCGTAGGCCCAACCTGTAGCAGAAGGGACCACGGTGATGTTGGCCCAGGCCGGACGGGGCCCGGCTCCGGCGGCCCCCGTGGAGCCCTGCTCCAAACTCAGCTGGCCACCCGTGAGCCCCAGGGGAGTGGAAGTCCAGGCCCAGGGCCAGAGAGGATAAGCCAGCCACGCGCCCTGCTCCATTCTGGGTGAGGAAGCATGCTCTGGACTCGCACTGTTCTGGACTCACCACTCCCAGATATGTCCGTGCCCATCTCTAGTCTTTCTCTTTTCTTTTAATATGGTCTTTGTTCAATCAATCAATCAATCAATGGTATTTATTGAGCACTTACTGTGTGCAGAGCACTGTACTAAGCGCTTGGGAAGTACAAGCTGGCAACATATAGAGACAATCCCTACCCAACAGTGGGCTCACAGTCTAGAAGGGGGAGACAGAGAACAAAACCAAACATACTAACAGAATAAAATAAATAGAGTAGATAGGTATAAGTGAAATAAATAGAGTAATAAATATGTACAAACATATATACAGGTGCTGTGGGGAAGGGAAGGAGGTAAGATGGTGGGGATGGAGAGGGGGACGAGGGGGAGAGGAAGGAAGGGGCTCAGTTTGGGAAGGCCTCCTGGAGGAGGTGAGCTCTCAGTAGGGCCTTGAAGGGAGGAAGAGAGATAGCTTGGCGGATGGGCAGAGGGAGGGCATTCCATTGTTAAGCACTTACTATCTACCAGGCACCGTTCTAAGCTCTGAGGTAATAATAATAATAATAATAATAATAATAATAATAATGGCATTTATTAAGCACTTACTATGTGCCAAGCACTGTTCTAAGCGCTGGGGAGTTTACAAGGTGATCCCACGGGTGGCTCACAGTCTTCATCCCCATTTTACAGATGAGGTAACTGAGGCTCAGAGAAGTGAAGTGACTTGCCCAAAGCCACACAGCTGACAAGCGGTGGAGCCGGGATTTGAACCAATGACCTCTGACTCCAAAGTCCATGCTCATTCCACTCAGCCATGCTGCTTCCAAGGTTGGACACAGTCCACGTCCCACATGGGGCTCACAGTCTTCACCCGCATTCACTGGGGCCCAGAGAAGTGACTTGCCCAAGGTCATACAGTAGACAAGTTGCCTAGTGGCTAGAGCCTGGGCCTGGGACTCAGAAGGACCTGGGTTCTAATCCCAGCTCTGCCACTTGTCTGCTGTGTGGCCTCGGGCAAGTCACTTCACTTCTCTGGGCCTCAGTTTCCTCCTCCATAAAATGGGGATTCAATCCCTCTTCTCCTTAGTTCTAAATTCTACTTAGACTGTGAGCCTCATGTGGGACAAGGACCATGCCCAGCTTAATTTGTATCTACCCCAGCACTCAGATCAATGCCTTGCACATAGCGCATTAGATATACCACAAATATTATTATTATTATCATTAAGTGGCTGAACCAGGACTAGAAGCAGCGTGGCTCAGTGGAAAGAGCCCGGGCTTTGGAGTCAGAGGTCATGGGCTCGAATCCCGGCTCCGCCACATGTCTGCTGTGTGACCTTGGGCAAGTCACTTAACTTCTCGGAGCCTCAGTTACCTCATCTGTAAAATGGGGATGATGACTGTGAGCCCCACATGGGACAACCTGATCACCTTGCATCCCTCCCAGCGCTTAGAACAGTGCTTTGCACATAGTAAGCACTTAACAAATGCCACCATTATTATTATTATTATTAGAACCCATGTCCTCCTCATTCCCCAGGCCAGGCTCTATCCACTAGGCCACACTGCTTCTCTGTCTGGCTGCCCCGGGCCGGGAACACTATGAAGGCCAGTAAGCACCCTCACAGAGTAGGCCTGAGGCACAAACTCTCTCTGTCTCCTCTAATCAATCAATCCCGGGTCCTCACTGGAACATCCAGCATCTATTTCCCAGGAATGCATCTGTTTATTGTTGTACTGGACTCTCCCAAGCACCAAGTACAGTGCTCTGCACACAGTAAGCACTCAATAAATACCACTGACTGATAAAGCCAGAAAATCTCCCACCCTTCTGGGAAGGACTCTACAGTCTCAGGAGTCTCCAAGTAGCCAACAGGGCAGTTAGAGGTACAGGTTTGAGGCCTGGGCTGTCCCCCCAAAACCGCTAATCTGGCTGCTTCTAGACTGTGAGCCCACTGTTGGGCAGGGACCATCTCTATATGTTGCCAATTGGTACTTCCCAAGTGCTTAGTACAGTGCTCTGCACACAGTAAGCTCTCAATAAATACGATTGAATGAATGAATGAATGCCCCACCCAACAGAGGGGTATGTGGGTCCAAGGAGGTGGGCAGAGAAGGGGAGCCCATGGGCATAGGTAGAGAGACTCCGTCCGTTACCATTTGGAGGTTTGTCCAGGGTGTACCACAGCTTGAACTTGTCCGGATGGGCCTTGGCAACGGCCTCCAGCTCGGCCCGCAGCAGGATGTCCGCCTCCGTCTGGGAGGAACAAGCACTCAGTGCTTACTACAGTTCCTGGCACATAGGAAGCCCTTTTTTTTAAATGGTATTTGTTAAGTGCTTACTATGTGCCAGGCGCCGTAATAAACGCTGGGATAGATACAAATTATTCAGGTTGGATACGGTCCACGTCCCATCTCCCAAGGTACTGAAAGGCGTTTCTGATCTGTACCAAATTACCTCAGAGGGCTGCAGCCCAAGATCTCAGACGCCAGCTCTCCCTGCCTCCCCAAGGCCCCCCTACCGCAAACCCATAATTTTATACCTGAATCAATATACGAGCTATAATTTGAGATAGGACAGATCTATTTTTTCAATTGATATTTCTTACTACGTGCCAGGTACTGTACTAAGAGCTTGGGGTAGATGCAAACTATTCAGGTTGGACACAGACTTAATCCCCATTTTCCAGATGAGGTCAGTGGGACCCAGAGAAGTGAAGTGATCTGTGCAAGGATACACAGCACAAAAGTGGCGGAGCTAGGATTAGAACCCAGGCCCTTCTGATTCTCAGACCCATGCCCTATCTAATAGGCCACGCTGTTTCTCAAAGCGCTCAACAAATACCATTAAGAAAAAAAGGAGGCGCGTGAGAGGCAGGAGTCCTGGGCTCTGCTTCTCCCAGCAGAGGAACTGAGCTGACTAGACGGACCGGAGGAAGAGAAGAGCGCTTATGGTTTGCTGGGAGAGGTCAGAGGTGAGCTGCCCTGTGGACCACACCTTGAAAGGAGGGGCTGAGACGGAGGCTGAGAAGGACCTCAGCCCGGCATCCCGATTTAGGCATTAACGGAGTCTCCATCCCGGGCTCTGATCTTTCAACCCACTACAACCACAAGAGGTTCAGAAGCTGATTCCCAAGCAGCAGCTGTCAATCAAGCCAACTGTCGGACCAATCGAGGAGCCTCAGGAGATTGGACTCTTAAGGAAAAACCTGCCTGTGTGGCCTCAGGGCTGTTGGTCAGCCCTTTCTGGACCATGAGGTTTGGGGTCCAAGGACAACCAGTCCACATTTCTCCCAGTGTCCCAGGGACACTGTTCCACATGGGTGTAAGCTCAATAAATACGATTGAATGAATGTGGGCAGAGAATGTGTCTGTTATTATTATATTTTACTCTCCCAAGTGCTTAGTACAGTGCTCTGCACACAGTAAGCGCTCAATAAATACCATTCAATTGGATGAACGGGTCTGGGGTCCAAGTCATCAGTGGCAGTCTTGCTTTGACTTCACTCAGTGCCTTTTATAATGCTGGTATTTGTAAAGCACTTACTATGTGACAAGCACTGCACTAAGCCTTGGGGTCACTCCCCGGCCAGGCTTCAGCCCTTGCCCCCATGGGGCTACAGGCTAAGAGGAAGGGAGAGCAGGTATTGACTCCCCATTTTGCAGCTGAGGAAATCAAGGCCCAGAGAAATTAAGTGACTTGCCCAAGGTCACCCAGCAGGCAACTGTCACAACTGGGATCAGAATTCAGGTCTTATGATTCCCACTAGCCCATGCTCTTTTCCACTATTCATTCATTCAATCGTATTTATTGAGCGCTTACTGTGTGCAGAGCACTGTACTAAGCGCTTGGGAAGTACAAGTTGGCAACATATAGAGACGGTCCCTACCCAACAGTGGGCTCACAGTCTAGAAGGGGAGACAGACAACAAAACATATTAACAAAATAAAATAAATAGAATAAATATGTACAAATAATTAGGCACACTGCTGCCCTTTGGAACTAAGTCTGGGAATGTGTCTGTTTATTGTACTCCCCCAAGCGCTCAGTACAGTGCTTTGCACAAAGTAAGCACTCAATAAATACGATTGAATAAATGAATGAAGAAAGAAAGCCACACTGGGCTAGGCCCACGGCTCATCCCGCTACTGGGACATGCATGGGATGATGAGGAACTAACCCGATTGGCGAAAATGAGAGAACATTTGGTCCTGTCGTCTGGGTCTTTGGTGATGTGGCGAATGAGCTGCAGCATGGGAGTTATCCCTAGATGGGAGACACAAAGCAGGACATCCATTGGCCCAGTGGGAAAGCCACAGAGGAACATGTCTACCAATTCTGTTATATATATATATATATATATGTTATATATATAATTATGGTGTATATATATGTATATTTATACCAATTCTCATATATATAAATATAAAAGACACCCTAGGGGCAGAGAGTGGGGGGGGGGGGGTCAAATCCAGTGACCACTTCTAGACTGTGAGCCCATTGTTGGGTAGAGACCGTCTCTATATGTTGCCAACTTGTACTTCCCAAGTGCTTAGTACATTCATTCATTCAATCGTATTTATTGAGCACTTACTGTGTGCAGAGCACTGTACTAAGCGCTTGGGAAGTACAAGTTGGCAACATCTAGAGACGGTCCCTACCCAACAGCGGGCTCACAGTCTAGAAGGGGGAGACAGACAACAAAACAAAACATATTAACAAAATAAAATAAATAGTAAATATGTACAGACAACAAGAGGAGGCACACGGAGCGTTTAGGGGAGCGTTGGCTGCGGCGTGAGGCCCCTGTCCCAGATAGTACAGTGCTCTGCACACAGTAAGCGCTCAATAAATATGATCGAATGAATGAATGAATGAATGACCAGGGTCAAAGGCAGAGATTTGCTCGTAGTGGGCAGGGAATGCGTCTGTTTATTGTGATATTCTCCCAAGTGCTTAGGGCAGTGCTGTGCACGCAGTAAGCACTCAATAAATGCCAGCGATGATGATGATGGAAAGGAGGGAGGTGGAGGGAGGCCGCTGAGCCCAATAGAGCACGTCTCAGACGCCTCCCTCGGCCTTTGTCGGCTCTTTGTCGACTCCTGTGCCTCCGGTCCTCCTTATGTTGCAGTGAGCCTGGCAGAGTCCCTGGCCCTGGCAGTTCTGCAGCCACCGAAATGCTAGGTGACATCTCCCCTGCCCATGGGGAACACACACACACAAACACACACCCATGTAAGGGTGCTTGGCCCTTGCAAAATACACACACACACCCCTATGAGGTGTTCGGTCCCTGCAAAACACACTCAAAAACACATACAAGGTTGCTTGGCCCCGCTTCCATCTCCTTTGTAGGGCAAGAAGCAGCATGGCCTAAAGGAAAGAACACAAGGTTGGGTGTCAGGACACTTGGATTCTAATCCCGTTTCCACCACCTGCCTGCTGCGTAGCTTCGGGCAAAGTCACTTCGCTTCTCTGTGCCTCAGTTCTCACATCTGTAAAATGGGGATAATCTGTCTGGTCTCCTTCCCACTTAGACTGGGAGCCTCACGGGGGACAGGAACTGTGTCAGATCTACATATATTGTATCTACTCCAGCCTTCAGCACAGTGCTAGGTATAGGGTAAGCGCTTAACAAATACCACCATTTTTAATATTAAGAACACTTCAGCCTCT
Organism: Tachyglossus aculeatus; assembly: GCF_015852505.1. Classification (NCBI taxonomy): domain Eukaryota; kingdom Metazoa; phylum Chordata; class Mammalia; order Monotremata; family Tachyglossidae; genus Tachyglossus; species Tachyglossus aculeatus. The sequence goes on from NC_052087.1 coordinate 9,961,942, forward strand.
TAATAATGGCATTTATTAAGTGCTTACTATGTGCAAAGCACTGTTCTAAGTACTGAGGAGGTTACAAGGTGATCAGGTTGTCCCACAGGGGGCTCACAGTCTTAATCCCCATTTTACAGATGAGTTAATCGAGGCACAGAGAAGTGACTCACCCAAAATCACACAGCTGACAACTGGCAGAGCTGGGATTAGAACCCATGACCTCTGACTCCAAAGCCCGTGCTCTTTCCACTGAGCCACGCTGCTCTTCTGTCATCATCACCATCGCTGGTATTTACTGAGTGCTTACTGTGCCAAGTGGTTTGGAGAGTACAATATAACAATAAACAGGCACATTCACTGCCCACAACGAGCTTAGAGTTTAGAGGGGGTGACGGACATTGATATGAATAAATAATTCATAATATATAATTTATAGATGTGAACATGAGTGTTGTGGGGCTGAGGATGGGGTTACTATCAAGTGCTTAAAGGGTACAGATCTAAATGCATAGGCAATGCAGAAGAGAGAGGGGTAGGGGAAAATGAGGGCTTAATCAGGGAAGGACTCTTGGAGGAGATGTGATCTTAATTAGAATTTGAAGGTGGGGAGAGTGATGATCTGTCCAGGCCAGTGGCAAGATGTGGGCCAGGCATCAGCAGCAGCAAGACAGATGAGATCAAAGCACAATGAGCAAGCTGGTGATAGAGAAGTGAAGTGTGGAGGCTGGGTTATAGAAGGAAATCAGTGAGGAAAGGTAGGAGTGAGCGAGCTGATTGAATGCTTTAAAGCTGAAGGTAAGGAGCTTCTGTTCGATGCAGAAGTGGAAGGGCAACCACTGGAGGTTCTTGAGGAGTGGAAGGATATGGACTGAATATTTTTGAAGAAAAATAATCCGGACAGCAGACTGAAGTATGGCCTGGAGTGGGGAGAGACAGGAGGCAGGGAGGTCAGCAAGGAGGCTGATGCCATGGATCTGGTTAGTAGCAGTTTGGGTGGAGAAGAAAGGGTGGACTTCAGCATTGTTGTGAAGGTAGAACCTACAGATTTGGGGACAGACTGAATATATAGTTTGAATAATAATTATGGTATTCGTTAAGCACTTATGATGTGCCGTGTGAATGAGATGAGTCAAGGACAACATCAAGGTTATGGACTTGTGAGATAAAGAGGTATTGTGGTGTTGTCTACAGTGATGGGAAGGATAAGAGGGAGGACAAGGTTTGGGTGGGAAGATAAGGAGTCTGTTTTGGACACGTTTAGCTTGATGTGTTGGTGGGACATCCAGGTAGAGATGTCCTGAAGCCAGGAGGAAATCTGAGACTGCAGACAAGGAGAGGGATCAGGGCCGGAGATGTACATTTGGGAACCATTCACCTAGAGATGGTAGTTGAAGCCATGGGAGCGAATGAGTTTTCCAAGGGAGGGGACCTAGAACTGAACCATGAGAGACCCTCAGAGTTTGGGGGTGGGAGGCAGAAGGGGAGCATGTGAAAGAGACTGAGATGGAGCAGTCAGAGAGACAGGAGAACCAGAAGAGGAAAATGGGGAGGGCTAGTGAGGGGGAAGCCGATCTGTGGGTCCCAGGGGACCTCGCTGCCTGGGTGGGCAGGGCTGGGTATTCACTCATTCATTCGATCGTATTTATTTAGGGCTTACTGTGTGCAGAGCACTGTACTAAGTCCTTGGGAGAGTACAGTACAACAATAAACAGAACATTCCCTGCCCACGTCGAGCTTGCAGTCTAGGGGGTATGCACAACACGCAAGGAAGCTAGGGGCTGTTGAGATTTGTCATCCCAGGGATTGCGATACATGCATGGTGACGTCACAGTCACACATGCTAGACACCACCTCGCCCCCTGCCCGGAGCAGATCTGAACATGCAACCACCCCTCACTGCCCACCACATGGTGTCATTCATTCATTCAATCATATTTATTGGGCGATTACTATGTGCAAAGCACTGTACTAAGCGCTTGACAGACACCCAGTCTTTCCCCAAGACACTTCAGGGACCAGGGCCCCACGGGCCTCAGTATTTAATCCGATACACAAGTTCTGGGAAGGGCTCTACAGGAGTGTCCCTTGCCCAAGTTCCCCCTGTGGACCCCAGGAGCTTTTTTTGTGAAATAATAATAATAATGATAATGCAATTTGTTAAGCTCTTACTATGTGCCAGGCACTGTTTTAAGTGCTGGGGTAAATACAAGCTAGTCAGGTTGGACACAATCTGTGTCCCACGTGGGGCTCGCAGTCTTAATCCCTATTTTACAGATCAGGTAACTGAAGCCTAGAGAAGCGAAGTGACTTATCCGAAGTCACCCAGCCGGAAAGTGGGGGAGCCGAGATTAGAACCCAGGTCCTCCTGAAACCCAGGCCCTCATTATATTCCACTAGGTCATGTTGCTTCTTGGGCAGGCCGGAGCAGCGAGCGGTGGGTAGGGCCTACCTGTCCCGCCGGCAATCATGCCCAGGTGCTGGGTCATCTTCACCTGTGGCTCGCTCTTCTTGTCAGGCCTAATGGCGAGTTGCCCTGGGAACAGAAGCGATTCCGTGTGGCATCCAGTGCCCCACTTTGCCCTGCCAAGTTGGCGGGAGCTGGAGGGCAAGAAGGAGGGTCAGGTCGGGCTGGGCATTAGCCCACCCCATTCATCCCTGTCCACAGATTGTAACAGAGTCTCAGGCAGTCCAGGACTAGACCCGGGACGTGGGGAACAGGCTTTCCTCATTGAGGGAAAGGGATAATGTAATTTGGGCCACCGAGGACCTCATTTCCTGTCCAGCCCCCACCAACACCCCCAGTTAGAGTGGTAGCTTCCTGTGGAAAGGCAACAGGTCACTTGGTAATTCTGTAGTTCCCACGCAACTCGTACAGTGCCCCGCCTCTCGACAAATGCTATGTCTCCTACCACAGGTGGGGTAGTCAAGCGGTTAGCCCAGCACCCGGAAACATCCTTCCCAAAAGGAGGGAGCCTCCCCCAGCACCCTGTCAGAAAATCCCCGCACCCCGACCATGGAGGAGAAGGCCCCATACCTTTCCCCAGGTACTCAAGCAGGCCGTTGGGCCCCCGGAAGTCGATGGTGTCCCCGATCTTCATGGCGTCCAGATACTGCGACATCTTTCCCCCGTCGGGGAACTTTGGGTTCACGTTCTTGTGGTAGACCTGGAAAACCCAGCGGGCCTGGGGAGCTGCCGTGTCCACCGTCACCACCTCCCCGGGGGAACCAGAGCCCGGAAACGCTCAGTTCACCCCCCCCTTTCATTTCCGACAGGCGGCGGGCACCACCCGGACCGGGGCAGGCCGGGGTCCCGGTATCCCCGGGGACGGAGCGGGTCAGGGTAGTTTACCGAGGGAAAATGCTTCCGGGAGCCCAGGAGCCGAGCAGACCCTGGAGGGCCAAACCGTTGCTTCTCCCAGAGTGACCTAAGCTCCTGGCTTGGCCGCCATCTCCAGAATGGCGAAGTTAGCCGGGCAGAGGGTCTCCGGAGGAGGCAGGAGGTGAGCTGAGCCAAACCGCTCCCTTTCCAAACACATCCTCCACCAGCTCATTCGGCACAGAGTAAGGGGAAGGAGGGAGTAGGAAGGGGATGCGAGCTGAGAGCAGACAGCAGCACTAAACCCTCCTCGCTCAGCTATTCAAACATATTTATTGTGCACTTATGGAGTAAGCACTTGGGAGAGTACAGTACAACAATAAACAGGCCCATTCCCTGCCCACAACAAATTTGCAGTCTAAGGGGCAGGGGGGACAAACATTAATATAAATAAAGAGTAGAAGGAGGCTTCAGGCAATTCTGAGAAGCAGCACGGCCTAGTGGATAGAGCTCAGGCCTGGGGGTCGGAAGGACCTGGGTTCGAATCCCAGCTCCGCCACCCGTCTGCCGTGCGACCTTGGGCAAGTCACTTCACTTCTCTTTGCCTCAGTTACCACATCTGTAAAACGGGGATTAAGGCTGTCAGCCCCATGGGGACATGGACTGTGTCCAACCTGACTGGCCTGTATCTACTCCAGCACTTAGGATAGTGCCTGGCACATAGTAAGTACTTAATTAATACTATTAAAAAAAAAAAAAAGCTCCATTCTCCCTGCAATCCGGCCAAGGAGACAGAACGGGCTGCTAGAACCCCTCTGCCGGGCTGGATGTCTCTTCCGGAGGAGGGAGCGGGAAGGGCCTAGTCTGAACCTGTGATGCCGTCTCTCCACCATCATCACACAGCCTGCCTGGGGGTCAGAAGGACCTGGGTTCGAATCCCAGCTGGCTGAGCTTGTTGGCTCAGCCAGCCAACAAGCGGGCCAAGTTAAGGGCTCGGCCCTCGGGCCGGGCGTCCCTTCCTGGGGAGCTGATGCGTTCCGGAGACCGCAGGCCTCACCTTCACGACGAGGTCCACGGAGCCTTTCTCTTCGTCACTGGAAACCGGCGTGTAGGCCCGGATCACCGGCATGCCCAGGATCTTGGCGGACAGGTACACGTGCTGACCTAGGCACAGAAATAACAATAATTGTGGCATTTGTACTAAGCGCTGGGGTGGATACCAACAAATCGGTTTTGACACAATCCCTACCCCACATGGGGCTCACAGTCAATCAATCAATCAATCATATTTATTGAGCACTTACTGTGTGCAGAGCACTGTACTAAGTGCTTGGGAAGTACAAGCTGGCAACATATAGAGACAGTCCCTACCCAACATTGGGCTCACAGTCTAGAAGTGGGAGACAGAGAACAAAACCAAACATACTAACAAAATAAAATAAATAGAATAGATAGGTACAAGTAAAATAAATAAATAAATAGAGTAATAAATATGCACAAACATATATACATATATACAGGTGCTGTGGGGAAGGGAAGGAGGTAAGGTGGGGGAGATGGAGAGGACATTTCAGTCTTAATCAGTGAGGTAACTGAGGTACCTGAGAATCAGTGAGGTAACTGAGAAGTAAAGTGACTTGTCCAGGGTCACACAGCAGACAAGCAGCAGAGCTGGGGTTAGGACCCATGGCTCCTAGGCCCGTGCTCTATCCACTATACCATCCTGCTTCAAATCCAAACTGAGGTTGCCGGCTTTCTAATAACGATGGCATTTGTTAAGTGCTTACTATGTGCGAAGCACTGTTCTTAACGCTGGGGAGGATACGAGGTGATCACGTTGTCCCACAGTTTTAATCCCCATTTTACAGATGAGGTAACTGAGGCAGAGAAGTTAAGTGACTTGACCAAGGTCACACAGCAGACATGTGGGGGAGCTGGGATTAGAACCCATGACCTAATTCTGTTTTCATTCTGCATGCAAACTTTGCGGGGGGCCATGGCCCAGCCCGGGGGCTGAAGGAGTGCCGGGGGGAGAATGATAATGATGGTATGTTAAGCACTTACTATGTGCCAAGCACTGTTCAAAGTGCTGGGGTAAATACAAGGTTATCAAGTTGTCCCACATGGGGCTCACAGTCTTAATCCCCATTTTACAGATGAGGTAACTGAGGCACAGAGAAGTTAAGTGTCTTGTCCAAGGTCACACAGCAGACCAGTGGTGGAGCCAGGATTAGAACCCGCATCCTCTGACTCTCAAACCCATGCCCTTTCCACTAAGCCAAGCTGCTTCTCTAGGCAAATGGCCTAGTGGATAGAGCACAGGCCTGCGAGTCAATAGGACCTTGGTTTTAATCCCGGCTCTGCCACTTGCCTTTTGTATAAACTTGGGCAAGTCATTGCACTTCTCTGGGCCTCAGTTACCTCATCTGTAAAAAGGGGATTATAGACTGTACGTCCCATGTGGGACGGGGGCTCTGTCCAAGTTGATTAGCTTGCATCTACCCCAGTCTTTAGAATACTGTTTGACACATAGTAAGCGCTTAACAAATACCATAATAATAATAATAATGTCATTTATTATTATTATTATCATCATTATTATTACTATTATTAAGGGAGACAACAAGGAGGGGAATGAGTATCCATAAAAGGTCCTTAAATATCAGTTTGACTCTGGATGGAGTCTGCATGGTGGTCAAATAACAATCAATCAATGGTACTTATTGAGCTTCCTGGGTGCAGAGCACTGTACTAGACGCTTGGGGAGAGGGCAATGGGGGGAGAAGACACCATCCCGGCCCTCAAGGAGCTTCCCAACAATCTGACTGACCAAGGGCTCTCTCCCTAATGGCCAGCGGGCACCTCGATTGATGGAGTGACACCTATGCCCTGAGTCACAGACACTACCCTGGAGGTGGGGCAGTCATAAGGACTGTATGGCTTCACGGCTATCAGCTCTCTGCTTCTCAGTAAACCGCTCTCTTCTCCCACTACACCCCAGCTCCGACTCTATGTTCTCTCAAGCCAACCTACTCAATCAATCAATCAATCGTATTTATTGAGCGCTTACTGTGTGCAGAGCACTGTACTAAGCGCTTGGGAAGTACAAGTTGGCAACATATAGAGACAGTCCCTACCCAACAGTGGGCTCACAGTCTAAAAGACTGTGCCTCATTCTCATCTTTCCCACCGCGGACCTCCTGCTTACATCCTCCCAAGTTTATTCATTCATTCATCGTATTTATTGAGTGCTTTCTGTATGCAGAGCACTATACTAAGCGCTTGGAAAGTACAATTCAGCAATAAAGAGAGAGAATCCCTGCCCATACCAGGCTTACTCTCTAGAAGTTCTCACAACCCTTTTAGCACTTCTATCTATCTTATATATTTTATTCTTCCCCCGTCTATAATTTATTTAGGGTCTTTCCCTTGTTAGAGCATAAACTTCCTGAGGGAAAGGTTCACACCTTCTAATTCTACTGCACTATACCAAGCACTTAGTAAAGTGCTCTACATGCACCATGGAAGTTACTGCTACTACGAGGCAGCATGGTGTGATGGATAGAGCACGGGCCTGGGATGGGTTCTAATCCCAGCTCTGCCACTTGTCTGCTGTGTGACCTTGGGCACATCACTTCACTTCTCTGGGCCTCAATTCTCTCTCTCTCTTCAAATGCCATCGAGTCGTTTCCGATACATAGCGATTCCACGGACGCACCCCCTCCAGAACATCCCATCTTCTGCCATTAAGTCTTTCTGGAATGTGTATCCAGAGACTTTTCGTGCCTCAGTTCCCTCATCTGTAAAACGGGGATTGAGACTGTGAGCCCTATGTGGGACAGGGATGGTGTCCTACTCAGTTTGCTTGTATCCACTCCAGCGCTTAGTACAGTGCCTGGCACATAATGATAATAATAATGGTATTTTTTAAGCACTTACTATGTGCAAAGCACTGTTCTAAGCATTGGGGAGGATACAAGGTGATCAGGTTGTCCCACTTGGGGCTCACAGTCTTAATCCTCATTTTACAGATGAGGGAACTGAGGCACAGAGAAGTTAAGTGACTTGCCCGAAGTCACACAAATGACAATGGGCGGAGCCGGGATTTGAACCCATGAACTCTGACTCCAAACCCCGGGCTCTTTCCACTGAGCCACGCTGCTTCTCTAGTGAGCACGTAGCACATAGTAAAGTGCTCAACAATACCATAATTATTGTTATCATTACTGTTGGGATCGATCGATTGACGGAGTGTGGGCCCCAGAGGCTCTGCAGGGGGTGGAGAGAGGGAGAGCCAGCCAGAGGCCAGGGTTGGGCTGTACAATCACCTCCACCCCAGAGTCCAGTCCAAGGTCCCCCAGGCTGTCCACATGGCCTAAGGGGAGCCTGGTCACAGGTCCAGAGGGAGCTGCAGGAGGGTGAGGGGCTCTAATTATTACTCTATTTATTTATTTATTTATTTTATTTGTACATATCTATTCTATTTATTTTATTTTGTTAGTATGTTTGGTTTTGTTCTCTGTCTCCCCCTTTTAGACTGTGAGCCCACTGTTGGGTAGAGACTGTCTCTATATGTTGCCAATTTGTACTTCCCAAGCGTTTAGTACAGTGCTCTGCACATAGTAAGCGCTCAATAAATACTATTGATGATGATAGTTAGGCTGCCAGTGACAACACGTGTAGCTCCTCACCTTTGCCTGCCTGTTCCCGACTTCCCCTGGCACCGCATCCTCTCTGAGGGCGGTTGCCTCTACACCACAGCGCGGGAATCTCACATCACCACCGGCTCTGTCACGAACCCATCGGCTCATGATCCGTCCCCCGGGGGACCAAGCCCCTCATTATCCCCGCCTCCTCTTCTTGGCTGATTCATTCCTCATTCCCACCTCTGGAGGACGGGCAGGAAAGCAGGGAGGGAAGAAGAGCGGGAAGCCTAGCGCAGAATCATTTTTCTTCTCACGACCAGCTCGGGGAGAAGGTCTGATGAGGAAAGCGCCTCGAACTTTTATCTCCAATGGTTTCTCACTCGCTCTGCTCCCCCTGTCTGGATTCCCCCAGAAAACGGGGAGTCGTCTGGTCCCAGCCCCCGGGGACGCCTTACCGATGGGGAGCCCTAAGATGTGATCTGACGACGGAAGGCCAAACCGGAACCTCTTGGTGTCATGGCTGATTTCCTAGAAAACAAGCAGAGAACACTGATCGGCTGGCTCCTGCAGGGGGGACGTCCTGGCTGACCTGGTCAGTCTAACGCGTGCCCCTGCCCCGGACCTGCTGCTCCTCATTTCCAGTTCAGACCCTCACGTCCGGGTTGGGGCAAGCTCGGGGTCAGGGCTCAGGGTTCCCCACGAGGTGGGATCACTGGAACTCTTCCCCACTCCATCCCCACCCGTCCCCAGGACCGACGGGAAGGGGTAAAGCACGAAGTCTCGATTTGGGCAGAGATTCAGGTGCCAGAGACCCACCCCTTGAGCCGATGAGAGAGGAAACATTGAGTTGTGGGTCCCCAAATGTCCCCTTCACTTTTCCCAGATGGCAAGGGTTCGGAGGCACGCTGGGAGAATTCCCACAGCTCTAGCCCATTCTCCAGTTCCACAGAGAGACCGGAGCTCACTAACTCCCGCCCAACACGTCTGGGTAGAAGGCCGAAATAATAATTACAGTACTTGCAAGGCACTTACTATGTGCTGAGAACTGTTCTAAGCTCTGGGTAGATACAAGTTAATCAGGTTGGACACCGTCCCTGTCCCACATGAGGCTCACATGCTTAATCTCCATTTTACAGGTGAGGTAACTGAGGCCCAGAAAAGTGAAGTGACTTGCACATGGTCACACAGCAGAAGTGGGGCGGAGCTGGGATTAGAACCCAGGTCCTTCTGAGTCATTTTGAGGGTGGGGGAAGCATTTCATTCATTCATTCAATCATATTTATTGAGCGCTTACTGTGTGCAGAGCACTGTACTGAGCGCTAGGGATCACTGGGAGGAATCACAACAAGTCATTGCAGGGAGCAAGCAGCATGGGCTGAGAGCTGTATCCCATAGGTCCGTCAGTCAGTCAATAGTATTTATCGAGCACTTACTGGGTGCAAACCACTGTACTAAGCGCTTGGAAGAGTACAATAGAACAGTATAACAGACACATTCCCTGCCCACAACGAGTTTACAGTCTAGAGGGGGAGATGGACATGAATTTAAATAAATCCATGACAGATATAGACATAAGTGCTGCAGGGGATGGGAGGGGGGATGAATAAAGGGAGCAAGTCAGGGTGACACAGAAGGGAGAGGGAGAAGAGGAAAAGGTGGGAGTGGGGGCTTTCGTGGGATCTGCCGGGCTCCACGACATGGCCCTTTATGGTCCTTCTGAAACAGCTTCGCTCTGGCTCTAGGACTGGGGTAAGGGCCGGGAAACTACTGAAGAGCTGCCAAGTCCTGCAAGCTTACATACCAAGCGCAGGAACCCCTGGGCACGTCTAAACACGCCCCCGGCACTCAGCTACACAGACCGCCTGGGCCCTCCTCATCCACAACCGACAGTGGCCTGGCAAGTTCTGACAAGTGGTGGCAGTGAGATTAGAGCCAAGGTCCCCTAACTCCCAAGCCCATGCTCTTTCCACCAGACCACTCAGCTTCAAGAAAATAAGAGGCATGGACCCCAAGGATTCGGTTCTGCAGCGGTTTGAGAGGGACTCGACTGGCAGCTCCAGAATCGAGAAGTAGATTGCTGACCCTCAAATCCTAATGCCTCAGGACTGTCACCAAAACCTGCCGGTCTCACCTTCGCAACATCGCCAAGATCCGCCCTCTCCTCTCCATCCAAACCGTCACTTTGCTGGTTCAATCTCTCATCCTAACCCGACTGGATTACTGCATCAACCTCTTCTCTCATCTCCAGTCCTCCTGTCTCTCCCTGCTTCAGTCTATACTTCACTCTGCTGCCCGGATTATCTTTGTACAGAAATGCTCTGGGCATGTCATTCCCCTCCTCAAAAATCTCCAGTGGCTGCCTGTCAACCTACGCATCAAGCAAAAACTCCTCACTCTCGGCTTCAAGGCTGTCTATCACCTTGCCCCCTCCTACCTCACCTCCCTTCTCTCCTTCTCCAGCCCAGCCCGCACCCTCCGTTCCTCTGCCACCACTAACCTCCTCACCGTGCCTCGTTCTCACCTATCCGACCGTCGACCCCCGGCCCAGGTCCTTCCCCTGGCCTGGAATGCCCTCCTGCCACACATCCACCAAGCTAGCTCTCTTCCTCCCTTCAAAGCCCTACTGAGAGCTCACCTCCTCCTGGAGGCCTTCCCAGACTGAGCCCCCTTTTTCCTCTTCTCCTCCCCATCCCCACCCCGCCCTACCTCCTTCCCCGCCCCACAGCACTTGTATATATTTGTACAGATTTATTACTCTATTCATTTTACTTGTACATATTTACTACTCTGTTTTGTTAATGATGTGCATATAGCAATAATTTTATTTATTCTGACGATTTTAACACCTGTCTACATGTTTTGTTTTGTTGTCTGTTTTCCCCTTCTAGATTGCGAGCCCGTTGTTGGGTAGGGACCGTCTCTATATGTTGCCGACTGGTACTTCCCAAGCACTTAGTCTAGTGCTCTGCAAACAGTAAGCGCTCAAAAAACACGATCGAATAAATGAATAAATGAGGGGCACCCAAGCACCCATTGGAGCTTCAGCCTGGCAGATTCAAAACCAACTCAAGGAAACCCAAGGCCACGAGAACCCGGGCATCTGGTAATGTCTATCTCTCCCCGTCTAGACTATAAGCTCGTTGTGGGCACAAAATGTATCTACCAACTCTGCTGCATTTCACTTTCATAAGTGCTTAGTAGAGTGCTCTGCAGACAGTAAGTGCTCAATAAATAGCATCAGCAGTTTCAGAGGCCTATCTCCTCCAAGAAGCCTTCCCTGACTAAGCCCCTCTTTCTTCTTCACCTGCTTTCCTCTGCATTGCCCTGACTTGCTCCCTTTATTCACCTCCCAGCCTTACAGTACTTGTGTACATAGATGTAACTGATTGATTGATTGATTGATTTAATCTTATTGTCTGTCTCCCCCTCTAGACTGAAGACTGTGAGCAGGGGATCTGTCCATTTATCGTTGTATTATACTCTCCCAAGTGCTTAGTACAGTGACTGGCACATAGTAAGCACTTAAAAAAACCACAATTATTAATATTATTATTATTACGATCGCATGTTTCCTCCATGCATCCTGGGGCCATGACCTAGCCCAATTCCACTGCCATCTAGCAACTGTCTTTCCTGGCCTCGGCTTCCAGAGAGAAGTTTCAGGTTCAGGGTCCACGGAGCAACATCGGGGGAGCTGTCTGTCCAGACACCCTTTTCTGGCTGAGGAAACAGAACAGAGGGCGGCTACCTCTTTCTCAATCAAAGGCAGCTGGTACTTGATGTTGGGATCCAGTAACGTCACTGGATCTTTCCTCTTCGGTGACCCCATGGCCTTGAGGACCAACAGCAATATGGATACCCCAGTCACTGCCAAGGAAATCCAAAGGGCGGTATCCTAAAAGCACAAAGATAACCAATCTTACTCATCGACGCTCACACAGTGGGAGCCGGGGCCGATCGGCAACGGCTCACGGGAAATTAGACAGAGCATAAGCAAAATCTCTCTCCAATGAATCGACGCCTTGCCGTGGCAGGAGAGTGGGCATCTGATGATAAAGCTTAGAGCTATGCCATATAGGGCTACCCGTAACGGAAAGGTCTAAGCCGAAGTTTCAGACAAAGTCAATTCACCGGTGCTGGGCAGCGGCGGCGTGGGAAAGAGTCAAAGGTGGAAGATCGAGTGATCAAAACATCGATCAAAAACAATGGCAGGGACTCGAGTTTTTACAGAGCCGAAGAAAGCAATAGTATCTTTACCAAGAAAACTCTCTGGATACATATACCAGAACGACTTTATGGCAGAAGATGGGATGTTCTAAGAGGGTGTGTCTGTGAAGCTGCTATGGTCAGAAACAGCGAAACGGCATTTGAAGAAGAAAGAAAAAGCAGGCCGAGGTTGGAAATGGGACCCTCTCACCTTCACTCCCAAGTCCAGCCAGAAAACTCCACTGACCCCCCACATTGACCGTTCAGGGTGGTCAGTTCTTGGATATTTCCATCTGTCAGTCAGTCAGTCCTTCTGTAAGTTCGATGTGGGTAGGGAATAGGTCTGCTTATTGTTCTACTGTACTCTTCCAAGTGCTTAGTACAGTACTCTGTACTTTCCCACCCCGATTCCCTTCTGTGTCGCCCTGACTTGCTCCCTTTTCTCTTCCTCCTCTTCCCAGCCCCACAGCACGTATATATATTTAGGATGATGATGGTGATGATGATGGTATTTGTTAAGCGCTTACTATGTGCAAAGCACAGTTCTAAGCGCTGGGGGGATACAAGGTGATCAGGTTGTCCCACGTGGGGCTCACGGATATATCTATCTATCTATATATATATCTGTCACTTTATTTATTTGTATTGATGTCTGTCTCCCCTCCTCTAGACTATGAGCTCATTGTGGGCAGGGAATGTCTCTGTTGATTGTTGTATTGTACTTTCCCAGGCGCTTAGTACAGTGCTCTGCCCACAGTAAGCACTTAATAAATATGATTGAATGAATGAATGCTCTGCACACAATAAGCACTCAATAAATAGTGTACTAAGCGCTTGGAAGAGTACAATAGAAGGGTAAACAGACACATTCCCTGCTCACAGCGAGCTTACAGTCTAGAGGGGGAGATGGACATTAATAGAAATGAATAAATGACAGATATGCATATAAGTGCTGTAGGGCTAGGAGGGGGTGATGAATAAAGGGAGCAAGTCAGGGTGATGCAGAAAGAAGTGGGAGAAGAAAGGGGTGCTTAGTCAGAGAAGGCCTCTTAATAATAATAATAATAATAACGATGACATTTATTAAGTGCTTACTATGTGCAAAGCACTGTTCTAAGCATTGGGGAGGATACAAGGTGATCAGGTTGTCCCAAGGGGGGCTCACAGTCTTAATCCCCATTTTACAGATGAGGTAACTGAGGCACAGAGAAGTTAAGTGACTTGTCTAAAGTCGCACAACTGACAATTGGCGGAGTTGGAATTTAAACCCATGACCTCTGACTGCCAAGCCCGGGCTCTTTCTTTTGAGCCACGCTGGAGATGTGCCTTAAATAAGGCTCTGAAACGAGGGAATCTGTCCTGTGGCTCAGTGGGAAAGAGCACGGGCTTTGGAGTCAGAGGTCATGGGTTCAAATTCCGGCCCCACCGACTGTCAGCTGTGCGACTTTGGGCAAGTCACTTAACTTCTCTGGCCCTCAGTTCCCTCATCTGTAAAACGGGGATTAAGACTGTGAGCCCCCCATGGGACAACCTGATCGCCTTGTAACCGCCCCAGCGCTTAGAACAGTGCTTTGCCCATAGTAAGCGCTTAATAAATACCATCATCATCATCATTAGACCAGGAAGCTCAGGGAGACATATCTGGTCTTTGCAACTCCCTTAAAGCCCAGGTCAGCGTTCCTCGCCCGGGGGGTATTCATTCAATCGTATTTATTGAGCGCTTACTGTGTGCAGAGCACTGTACTAAGTGCTTAAGAGAGAAGGGCTCGATCCCCATCTGCTATGGCCCACCGGCCCCCAGGACAGTGAGCCTGGCGTCTAAGACACACACAGACTCTCCTAAGCTCCCCTCACCTTCTACTGACACCAGGAGAAAGCGATGACTGCCCAAGACCCCAAATCTGAAGTCCAGGCTGGTCTGGTCCACAGAATAAGTCCAGTATGGGGCAAGCCCCATGGGTCGGGGGGTGGGAGGGTCTGAATCTACGCTGGTGGACCCTGTGAGCAGTTATTATTATTATTAATTATGGTATTTGTTAAGCGCTTACTATGTATGAAGCACCGTTTTAAGCACTGGGGGGATACAATGTGATTAGGTTGTCCCATATGGGGCTCGCAGTCTTAATCCTCATTCATTCATTCATATTTCTTGAGCGCTCACTGTGTGCAAACCGCAGCGTGGCTCAGTGGAAAGAGCCGGGGCTTTGGAGTCAGAGGTTATGGGTTCAAATCCCGGCTCCGCCAATTGCCAGCTGTGTGACTTTGGGCAAGTCACTTAATAATAATAATAATAATAATGTTGGTATTTGTTAAGCGCTTACTATGTGCAAAGCACTGTTCTAAGCGCTGGGGAGGTTACAAGGTGATCAGGGTGTCCCACGACGGGCTCACAATTTTAATTCCCATTTTCCAGATGAGGTAACTGGAAGTGAAGTGACTTGCCCAAAGTCACACAGCTGACAGTTGGCAGAGCTGGGATTTGAACCCATGACCTCTGACTCCAAAGCCCAGGCCCTTTCCACTGAGCCACAGCAGCTTAACTTCTCTGTGCCTCAGTTACCTCATCTGGAAAATGGGGATTAAGACTCTGAGGCCCCCGTGGGACAACCTGATCACCTTGTAACCTCCCCAGCGTTTTGAATAGTGCTCTGCACATAGTAAGTGCTTAATAAATGCCATCATGATCATCATCATCAAAGCATTGTACTATGCACTTGGAAGAGTACAACAGAACAACAGACTGATTTCTGCCCACAATGATCTTACAGTCTAGAGGAGGAGACAGACATTAATAGGAATAAATAAATAGATATGAATTAAGATGAATAAACAGATAAACAAATAATAAATAAATTACAGATATATACAGTTCCCTCTGCGGGTTGTTGTCAATCGTATTTATTTAGCGCTTACTGTGTGCTGAGCACTGCATTAAGCACTTTCATTTATTTATTCATTCAATCGTATTTAGTGAGCGCTTACTGGGTGCAGAGCACTGTACTAAGCGCTTGGGAAGTACAAGTTGGCAACATATAGAGACGGTCCCTACCCAACAGCGGGCTCACAATCTAGAAGAGGGGAGACAGACAACTAAATGAAACAAATTAACAAAATAAAATAAATACTTGGGAGAGTACAGTATAATAGACACGTTCCCTGTCCACAATAAGCTCACATGTGAGTTTGGGTGGATCAATCAATCAATCAATGGTATTTATTAAGCGCTTATTGTGAACAAAACACTGTACCAAGCATGAGGAAGAGTACGATAGAACGGAGTTGGTAGACAGGGTTCCCTGCCCACACCGAGCTTATGGTCTAGAGGGGGAGATTCGTTCATTCATTCAATCGTATTTATTGAGCGCTTACTGTGTGCAGAGCACTGTACTAAGCGCTTGGGAAGTACAAGTTGGCAACCTATAGAGATGGTCCCTACCCAACAGCAGGCTCACAGTCTAGAAGGGGGAGACAGACAACAAAACAAAACATATTGACAAAATAAAATAGAATAGTAAATATGTATAAGTAAAATAGAGTAATAACTGTTCATTCATTCAATCGTATTTATTGACCACTTACTGTGTGCAGAGCACTGTACTAAGCGCTTGGGAAGTACAAGTCGGCAACATATAGAGACGGTCCCTACCAAACAACAGACACATAGTAGACGCTTAACAAATACTATCATTTCTAGACAGGGAGCCCGTTGTTGGGGCAGGGACGGTCTCTCTTTGTAGCCGAATTGTACTTTCCTTCCTTCATTCATTCAATCGTATTTATTGAGCGCTTCCTGCGTGCGGAGCACTGTACTAAGCGCTTGGGAAGTCCAAGTCGGCAACATCTAGAGACGGTCCGTCCCCAACAACGGGCTCACAGGCTAGAAGGGGGAGACAGACAACAAAACAAAACATATAAACAAAATAAAATAAATAGAATAAATATGTACAAATAAAATAAATAGAATAATAAATATGTACAAACATACATACATATATACAAGTGCTGTGGGGAGGGGAAGGAGGGGGAGAGGAAAAGGGGATTCTTTCATTCAACAATCGTATTTATTGGGCGCTTACTGTGTGCAGAGCACTGTACTAAGCGCTTGGGAAGTACAAGCCGGCAACATATAGAGACGGTCCCTACCCAACAACAGACACATTCATTCATTCATTCAATCGTATTTATTGAGCGCTTACTGTGTACAGAGCATTGTACTAAGCGCTTGGAAAGTCCATGTTGGCAACATCTAGAGACGGTCCCTACCCAACAGCGGGCTCACAGTCTAGGAGGGGGAGACAGACCACAAAACAAAACATATTAACAAAATCATCATCATCAATCGTATTTATTGAGCGCTTACTATGTGCAGAGCACTGTACTAAGCGCTTGGGAAGTACAAATTGGCAACATCTAGAGACAGTCCCTACCCAACAGTGGGCTCACAGTCTAAAAGGGGGAGACAGAGAACAAAACCAAACATACTAACAAAATAAAATAAATAGAATAGATAGGTACAAATAAAATAAATAAATAAATGAGTAAAAAAATACGTACAAACATATATACATATATACAGGTGCTGTGGGGAAGGGAAGGAGAATAGTAGATAAGTACAAGTAGTAGACGCTTAACAAATACTATCATTTCTAGACAGGGAGCCCGTTGTTGGGTAGGGACGGTCTCTCTTTGTTGCCGAATTGTACTTTCCTTCCTTCCTTCATTCAATCGTATTTATTGAGCGCTTCCTGCGTGCAGAGCACTGTACTAAGCGCTTGGGAAGTCCAAGTTGGCAACATACAGAGACGGTCCCTACCCACCAGCGGGCTCACAGTCTAGAAGGGCGAGACAGACAACAAGACAGAACATGTGGACGGGTGTCAAAACCGTCAGAACAGATTTATTCATTCATTCCATTGTATTTATTGAGCGCTTACTGTGTGCAGAGCACTGTACTAAGCGCTTGGGAAGTACAAGTTGGCAACATATAGAGACGGTCCCTACCCAACAGTGGGCTCACAGTCTAGAAGATAGAAATACTTCCCAAGCGCTTAGTGCAGTGCTCTGCACACCGCCCAATAAATACGACTGAAAGAATGGTTACTTAGTTACTTGTTGCCAACTTGTACTTCCCAAGCGCTTAGTACAGTGCTCTGCACATAGTAAGCGCTCAATACGATTGATTGATTGATTAGTGAGCGCTTAACGAATAATAATAATAACGATGGCATTTGTTAAGCGCTTACTATGTGCAAAGCACTGTTCTAAGCGCTGGGGGGATACAAGGTGATCAGTTTGTCCCACGTGGGGCTCACAGTCTTCATCCCCATTTTACAGATGAGGGAACTGAGGCTCAGAAAGTGAAGTGAATCCGGTTTGTTTGGTGTTTTTTTTTTTAAAGGAGCAGGGGGTCCGAGGGCAGGAGCTAGGGGAGGGGGGGGGCGGGAGGCGCTTACCAGACTGGGCTCCATACTGGACGCTCCCCGCCCCGCCTGGGAAGGCACCGGCCGCGGCCGGACCTGGAGCTTCCGATCCCGGGAAAGACACGCCGCCTGCCCGCAGGGCACGCCCCCTTAACCGCAGGATATCCCCCCCTTCCTACAGGACACGCCCCATTCCCTCCAGGACAAGCCCTCTTTCCCACAGGGCACGCCCCATTCCCTACAGGACAGGCCCCATTCCCTACAGGACAAGCCCCCTTTCCCACAGGGCACGCCCCATTCCCTCCAGGACAAGCCCCCTTTCCCACAGGGCACGCCCCATTCCCTACAGGACAGGCCCCATTTCCTCCAGGACAAGCCCCCTTTCCTCCAGGACAAGCCCCCTTTCCCACAGGGCACGCCCCATTCCCTCCAGGACAAGCCCCCTTTCCCACAGGGCACGCCCCATTCCCTATAGGACACGCCCCGTTCCCTACAGGACAAGCCCCCTTTCCTCCAGGACAAGCCCCCTTTCCCACAGGGCACGCCCCATTCCCTATAGGACACGCCCCGTTCCCTACAGGACAAGCCCCCTTTCCTCCAGGACAAGCCCCCTTTCCCACAGGGCACGCCCCATTCCCTACAGGACAAGCCCCCTTTCCCACAGGACAGGCCCCATTCCCTACAGGACAAGCCCCCTTTCCCACAGGACATGCCCCATTCTCTACAGGACAAGCCCTATTTCCCACAGGGCACGCCCCATTCCCTACAGGACAGGCCCCATTCCCTACAGGACAAGCCCCCTTTCCTACAGGACAAGCCCCCTTTCCCACAGGGCACGCCCCATTCCCTCCAGGACAAGCCCCCTTTCCCACAGGGCATGCCCCATTCCCTACAGGACAAGCCCCCTTTCCCACAGGGCATGCCCCATTCCCTACAGGACAAGCCCCCTTTCCCACAGGGCACACCCCATTCCCCTGCGGGACAAGCCCCCTTTCCCACAGGGCACTCCCCATTCCCACCAGGGCAAGCCCCCTATCCCACAGGACACGCCCCATTCCCTACAGGACAAGTCCCCTTTCCCACAGGGCACGCCCCATTCCCTCCAGGGCAAGCCCCCTTTCCTACAGGATAGGCCCCATTCCCTACAGGACAAGCCCCCTTTCCTACAGGACAAGCCCCCTTTCCCACAGGGCACGCCCCATTCCCTCCAGGACAAATCCCCTTTCCCACAGGACACGCCCCATTCCCTACAGGACATGCCCTCATTCCAGCCAGACCCGCCCCCAACCTCAGGTCATGCCTCCTTAACAATAATAATACTAACAATGATTAAGCGCTTACTATGTGCAAAGCACTGTTCTTCTAATAATAATAATGATGATGGCATTTATTAAGCGATTACTACGCTCAAAGCACTGTTCTAAGCGCTGGAGAGGTTACGAGTAGATCAGGTTGTCCCAGAGGGGGCTCCCAGTCTTCATCCCCATTTTCCAGATGAGGGAACTGAGGCCCAGAGAAGTGAAGTGACTTCCCCAAAGTCACACAGCTGCCATATTGGCAGAGCCAGGATTTGAACCCATGTTGGGTAGGGACCGTCTCTATATGCTGACAACTTGTACTTCCCAAGCGCTTAGTACAGTGCTCTGCACATAGTAAGCGCTCAATAAATACGATTGAATGAATGAATGAATGACCTCTGACTCCAAAGACCGGGCTCTTTCCACTGAGCCACGCTGATCCTTTATAATGGTATTTGTTAAGCCCTTACTACGTGCAGAGCACTGTTCTAAGCGCTGGGGGGATACAATAATAATAATAATGATGGCATTTGTTAAGCGCTTACTATGTGCAGAGCACTGTTCTAAGCACTGGGGGATACAATAATAATAATAATGATGGCATTTGTTAAGCGCTTACTATGTGCAGAGCACTGTTCTAAGCGCTGGGGGATACAATAATAATAATAATGATGGCATTTGTTAAGTGCTTACTATGTGCAGAGCACTGTTCTAAGCGCTGAGGGGGATACAATAATAATAATAATAATGATGGCATTTGTTAAGCGCTTACTATGTGCAGAGCACTGTTCTTAAGCACTGGGGGATACAATAATAATAATAATGATGGCATTTGTTAAGCGCTAACTATGTGCAAAGCACTGTTCTAAGCGCTGTGGGGGGGGAATATAAGGTGATCAGGTTGCGCCACGGGGGGCTCACAGTCTTAATCCCCATTTTACAGATGAGGTCACTGAGGCCCAGAGAAGTGAAGTGACTTGCCCAAAGTCACACAGCTGACAATTGGCGCAGGGTGGGATTTGAACCCATGGCCTTTGACTTCAAAGCCCGGGTTCTTTCCACTGAGCCACGCTGCTCCTTCTTAGTACAGTGCCTGGCACATAGTAAGTGCTTAACAAATACCATTATTATTATTATTGTTACTATTACAGAGAAGCAGTGTGGCTCCTTCTTAGTACAGTGCCTGGCACATAGTAAGTGCTTAACAAATACCATTATTATTATTATTATTATTATTATTATTATTATTATTATTATTATTATTTTTACTATTACAGAGAAGCAGCGTGGCTCCTTCTTAGTACAGTGCCTGGCACATAGTAAGTGCTTAACAAATACTATTATTATTATTATTATTATTATTGTTATTATTATTACTACTACAGAGAAGCAGCGTGGCTCCTTCTTAGTACAGTGCCTGGCACATAGTAAGTGCTTAACAAATACCAGTATTATTATTATTATTACTATTACAGAGAAGCAGCATGCTGCTCCTTCTTAAGACAGTGCCTGGCCCATAGTAAGAGCTTAACAAATACCATTATTATTATTATTATTACTATTGGTATTACAGAGAAGCAGCATGCTGCTCCTTCTTAGTACAGTGCCTGGCCCATAGTAAGCGCTTAACAAATACCATTATTATTATTATTATTACTACTACTACTATTACAGAGAAGCATTGTGGCTCAGTGGAAAGAGCCCGGGCTTTGGAGTCAAAGGTCACGGGTTCAAATCCCGCCCTGCGCCAACTGTCAGCTGTTGTGACTTTGGGCAAGTCACTTCACTTCTCTGGGCCTCAGTTCCCTCATCTGGAAAATGGGGATGAAGACTGTGAGCCCCCCGTGGGACAACCTGATCGCCTGGTTACCTCCCCAGCAATTAGAACAGTACTTTGCACATAGTAAGCGCTTAATAAATGCTATTATTATTATTATTATAATTAGAGGACACGCCCCTTCCCTACAGGCGCGCCCTCTTTCCCGCGGGACACGCCCCCTCGCGGCCACCTTGAGGAAGTGCGGAGCGGGGTCCGGTCCCTTCCTACGGCGGCGCCCGGGGCCGAAGAGATGGACGGTGACGGACAGGGGCGGCGTCCAATCGACGGGCGCGGCCGACGAGAGGGGCGGGGATTACAAGGGCATCGCCCAATGGCGGGGCGGGGCCGGCGGGAGGGGCGGGGACTACTGGAGAGGCGCGTCACAGAGGGGCGTGGCCCAATCGGCGGGCGAGGCGAAAGAAAGGGGCGGGGATTATAGGGGCGTCGCCCAATGGCTGGGCGCGGTGGGAGAGAGGGGGCGTGGCCTCCGTAAAGCAGCGTGGTCCAGTGGGAAGAGCCCGGGTTTGGGAGTCGGTGGTCGTGGGTTCGAATCCCTCTCCCCCACTTTGATCCATTCATTCATTCACTCATTCAATCGTATTTATTGGGCGCTTACTATGTGCAGAGCACTGTACTAAGCGCTTGGGAAGTACAAGTCGGCAACCTATAGAAACGGTCCCTACCCAACAGCAGACACATTCATTCATTCAATCGTATTTATTGAGCGCTGACTGTGTGCAGAGCACTGGACTGAGCGCTGGCCTGCTGGGTGACTTTGGGCCTGTGTCACTTCACTTCTCTGGGCCTCAGTTCCCTCATCTGGAAAATGGGGATGAAGACTGGGAGCCCCACGTGGAGCAACCTGATCACCCCAGTGCTTAGAACAGTGCTTGGCACATAGTAAGCATATATACTAGAATTGGAACGATACAGAGAAGATCAGCATGGCCCCTGCGCAAGGATGACACGCAAATTCCTGAAGCGTTCCATATTTACTCCCTTCAAGGCCCTACTGAGAGCTCACCTCCTCCAGGAGGCCTTCCCAGACTGAACCTCTTCCTTCCTCTCCTCCTCGTCCCCCCTCCATCCCCCCATCTTACCTCCTTCCCTTCCCCACAGTACCTGTATATATGTATATATGTTTGTACATATTTATTACTCTATTAATTTATTTATTTATTTTACTTGTACATATCTGTTCTATTTATTTTATTTTGTTAGTATGTTTGGTTTTGTTCTCCATCTCCCCCTTTTAGACTGTGAGCCCACTGTTGGGTAGGGACCGTCTCTATATGTTGCCAACTTGTACTTCCCAAGCGCTTAGTACAGTGCTCTGCACACATTAAGTGCTCAATAAATACGATTGATTGATTGATTGATTAACAAATAGTATTATTACTATTATTATTATTACGAGAAGGGCAGGGCATGGCAATAGGGATTGACTGTGAGCCCCGTGTGGGACAACCTGATCACCTTGTAACCTCCCCAGCGCTCAGAACAGGCCTTTCCAGACTGAGCCCCCTCCTTCCTCTCCCCCTCCTCCTCATCCCCCTGCCTTACCTCCTTCCCCTCCCCACAGCACCTGTATATATGTATGTACATATTTATTACTCTATTTATTTATTTATTTTACTTGTACATATTTATTCTACTTATTTTAGTTTGTTAATATGTTTTGTTTTGTTGTCTGTCTCCCCCCTCTAGAGTGTGAGCCCGCTGTTGGGCAGGGACCGTCTCTATATGTTGCCAACTTGTACTTCCCAAGCGCTTAGTACAGTGCTCTGCACACAGTAAGCGCTCAATAAATATGATTGAATGAATGAATGAATGAATGGCCGAAGAGAGGGGCATGACATGGCTCAATGGAAAGAGCCTCGGCTTGGGGGTCAGAGGTTGTGTGTTCGAATCCCCACTCATCCACTTGCCTGCCGGGTGACTTTGGGCCAGTCATTTCACTTCTCTGAGCCTCAGTTCCCTCATCTGGAAAATGGGGATGAAGACTGGGAGCCCCACGTGGAGCAACCTGATCACCCCAGTGTTTAGCACATATTAAGCACTTAACAAATATTATTATTACTATTATTATTATTATTATTATTACAAGAAAGGTGGGGCATGGCCGAAGAGAGGGGCGTGACGTGGCTCAATGGAAAGATCCCGGGCTTGGGAGTCAGAGGTCGTGGGTTCGAATCCCCACTCATCCACTTGCCTGCTGGGTGACTTTGGGCCAGTCACTTCACTTCTCTGTGCCTCAGTTCCCTCAGAGAAGCAGAGTGGCCCAATGGAAAGTGCACGGGCTTTGGAGTCAGAGTTCATGGGTTCAAACCCCCACTCCACCACCTGTCAGTTGTGTGACTTTGGGCAAGTCACTTCACTTCTCTGTGCCTCAGTTACCTCATCTGTAAAATGGGGATTAAGACTGTGAGCCCCCCCGTGGGACAATCTGATCACCTTGTAACCTCCCCAGCGCTTAGAACAGTGCTTTGCACATAGTAAGCGCTTAACAAATGCCATCGTCATCATCATCATCTGGAAAATGGGGATTAAGACTGGGAACCCCACGTGGAGCAACCTGATCACCCCAGTGCTTAGAACAGTGCTTGGCACATAGCAGTAGATAATAATAATAATAATAATAATAATTATTATTATTATTACAAGAAGAACGGGGCATAGAGGGGCATGGCCGAAGAGAGGGGTGGGACATAGAAGGGCGTGGGTGAAGAGAGGGGTGTGGTGTGGCTCAATGGAAAGATCACAGGCTTGGGAGTCAGAAGTCATGAGTTCAAATCCTGGCTCTGCCAATCGACAGCTGTGTGACCTTGGGCAAGTCACTTCATTTCTCTGTGCCTCAGTTACCTCATCTGTAAAATGGGGATGAAGACTGTGAGCTCCACATGGGACAGTCTGATCACCTTGTATCCTCCCCAGCGCTTAGAACAGTGCTTGGCACATAGTAAGCGCTTAACAAATGCCATCATTATTATATGCACCTATAAATACACTCATAGTCCCATAATCAGTCAGTAGTATTTGTTGAACACCGACTGTGTGCAAAACATATAGCTATAATTCTATTTATTCTGATGGTTTTGACACCTGTCTACATGTTTTGTTGTCTGTCTCCCCCTTCTAGACTGTGAGCCCGTTGTTGGGTAGGGACCATCTCTAGATGTTGCCGACTTGTACTTCCCAAGCGCTTAGTGCAGTGCTCTGCACACAGTAAGCGCTCAATCAATACGATTGACTGACTGAATGAATGCAAACACTTGGGAGAGTTCAACAGAATTAGTAGATGCAATCTCTATAATCCGAAAGAGGAGACAGACAAATAAATTATAGGTCGGAGGTAATAAGAGAGCATACGAATACATGCCCATATATGTTATGGGACTCGTGGGAATTTAAATGCTTAGATGAGAGGAAAGACTTCAGTGGCAGGTGGAGGATGGAATGTGGGAGGATTAGTGAATACTTGAGAGAAGAAGCTTCGTGGAGAAGATGTGATTTCAGAAGAACTTTGAAGATGGGGAGAGTAGTGGATTGTTATAATAATAATAATGAAGAAGCTTCCTGGAGAAGATGTGATTGCAGAAGAACTTTGAAGATGGGGAGAGTAGTGGATTGGTACAATAATAATAATAATGGCATTTATTAAGCATTTACTATGTGCAAAGCACTGTTCTGAGCGCTGGGGAGGTTACAAGGTGATCAGGTTGTCCCACAGGGGGCTCACAGTCAATCCCCATTTTACAGATGAGGCAACCGAGGCACAGAGAAGTGAAGTGACTTGCCCAAAGTCACACAGCTGACAAATGGCGGAGCCGGGATTTGAACCCATGGCGGCTGACTCCAAAGCCCGGGCTCTTTCCACTGAGCCACGCTGCTTAGGGAGGGAGTTACAGGCTGGGTGGGGGGTGCGATCAAGAGTTCAGCAATGGAAGAGAGGAGAATAATAATGATGGCATTTGTTAAGCGCTTACTATGTGCAAAGCACTGTTCTAAGCGCTGGGGGGATACAAGGTGATCGAGTTATCCCATGTGGGGCTCACAGGGAGCCCCTCTACCTCCCCTCAAAATCCCGCCAGGCGCCGGCACCGACTCTCCTCCGCAGCACCGTGGAGGCTCCATCCCATCCCTCCTTCCTTCCCACCCGGCGGGAAGCAGAATAGTTGTGGCTTAGTCAATAGAGCACGGGCCTGGGACTCAGAAGGACCTGGATTCTAATTCCAGCTCCACCACACATTTGCTGTGTGATCCTGGGCAAGTCACTTCACTTCTCTGGGCTTCAGTTACCTCATCCGTAAAAAATTAGGGATAAGAGTGTGAGCTCCATGTGGGACAGGGACTATGTCCAAACAGATTAACTTGTATCTACCCCAGCACTTAGAACAGTGTTTGGCACATAGTAAGTGCTTAACAAATGCCATTATTATTATTATTATTATTATTATTATTATTATTATTATTATTATTATCTCCCACAGCCTGAGCCACCACAAAACCCTAGGAAGACTGGTGACTGCTGGATCGGTGACCCTTGGGCTCTGAGGCACCAGGAGCCTGAAATTCTGCTCCTCTAGCCGCCACACAATACTTATTTTTGTTTTTATTTTGTGTATCCATCCTTGGGTTTTATCAACTTTTTAGTGTCTTGTTTCAACGTTCCTTATGTGTCTCCCAATCCCCTCTCTCCATTTCTATTCTTCGATGTGTGTCTCTCGAGGGCTAGAGACCAGGTCTAATCCCCAACTGTGTATTATTTCCCAGCACTTACAGTGCTCTGCACATAGCCAGTGCTTAATAAATAACATTACTACTAATAGGGTAGCGTCTGTTTGACGTGAGCCATAATGAACTGGGTAGCTCCTGAGTGGTTCGAAAGAAAGACGTTCCTCCTAAAACGTCTCACTCATTACGAGAAAGTGGCTTTATTGTCTGGTGAATGGAGCTTATTATTATCACTTAACAACTACTACTAATACTAACAATCCAAGATCAGTTTTATGGGGTTTGGGAACAATTTTGCGGTGTTTGCTGAATAGCATTTATTGAGCAGAGAGAACGCCTTTCTGGGCTCTTCCCGTGAACTGAACAAGAGCTGAGGCCTGTTTGGGGAGTTTAGGAAAGTTCAAAGGAAGTAAATTATACATTTCCTAAATACATCTTTTTGGAGGGGGAGGTAACCTTGAAAGACCTTTGCTTGTAAGTTCATATACTAACAAGTTATCACATGCTATAATTCAGGTACAGAGTTACCAGGATCTAAGCTTTCATGTTAAAAACAAACAAATTGTGGAACACTATAAGCTGAATGAATAACCAATGGCAAAGAATAAAGAATAACTGTCATAAAAATTCTTACTCATGATCTGACCTCTAGCTCACGATATTATTATAACGAATTTAACAAACTCCAAAGGAAAAGGACATGGCAAAGCATACCAAGCTTTCCACTTTACTACTGTCAGCACATCTAAAAACATCATAAACAAGCAACTGAAGTGAATCTATTTCAATCTGCCCCATGAAATGCAAAAAATGCAGTTTTCAAACCCAAACGCATGACTTTTCTTTTTAATTCTAGGAACTCGACAAGTTTTTTTCTTAGCCAAATAAAGATGTGCACTTTCAGTGTTCACCGGGACTCTCTTCAGTTCAATTTCTGGACTGCTCAAGAGCCAAATTTGGAGGGATTATGCCACAACATGAATGATGTCTGCCACTGCTGAGATCCTGAAGAACTGGGAAGCATCCAAACTGCTCCAGTGAGTCAGGGGAAAAAAGTGAAGGTTTCTCTCTTGGAAGGAAAGACAGCTGTCTTGGAGATGGATTGAGACTCTATAACTCCTCTGACTTTAGCTGTGGGATGGAAACCAGATCCCATTAATATGTAGCGACCCTATACACCTCCTTACCTCCTTTAGACAGCAAACTCATTGTGGGCAGGGAATGAGGTGGCCAACTCTATTGTATTGTACTCTCCCAAGCCTTAGTACAGTGCTCTGCACACAGTAAATGTTCAATAAATATCATTGTTAAGGATGAAACCTCTTTATCCTCCTTGCTTTCTTCTTGGATTGTGTCAACGCTTACAGGCTTGTTATAAGCCCAGCTCTGCCCTGAATCCCAGACTAGAATGTTGTTTTTCTCCTTTTAATAGCTAAAAAGAGAAGCAGAGAAGCAGCATGGTCTAGGGGGTAGACACAGGCCTGGGAGTAAGACGGGCCTGAGATCAAATCCCAGCTCCGCCACGTGTCTCCTATGTGACCTTGGGCAAGTTACTTCACTTCTCTAGACTTCAGTTCCCTTATCTGTAAAATGGGGATTAAGAGTGGGAGTCCCATGTGAGGACAGGGATTTTGTCCATCCCAATTTGCTTGTATCCACTCCAGTGCTTAGTATAGTGCCTGGCACATAGTAAGTGCTTAACAAATACCATAAATATTATTATTACAGATCACTGTATTAAGTTCTTGAGAGTGTACAAGATAATGGACTGTGAGCCCATTGTTTAGACTGTGAGCCCGTTGTTGGGTAGGGACCATCTCCACATGTTGCCGACCTGTACTTCCCAAGCGCTTAACACAGTGCTCTGCACACAGTAAGTGCTCAATAAATATGATTGATTGAATGAATGAATGAATTAGTAGATATGCGCCTTGCCAATAAGGAATATGAAATCTAGCAAGGAAGTTAGACACCAAAATAAATTAGAGATATCAATCGATCGTATTTATTGAGTGTTTACAATGTTTAGATCACTGTACTAAGTGCTTGGATAGGAAGCAATAGAGTATAAAGATAGGTACATGAATCCTGTTTGGGGATGGGGGACTGAAAGCAGCTAAAACATTTAGGAGGCATGGAAGAGCTGAAATGGGAATCAGGGAAGGGGGGGAGAATATTTAGGGTGGAGAACTGGGAAATTATTTGGGGAAAGCCTCTTGGAGATGTGATTTTTTGAAGGGCTTGGAACATGAGGAGGAACTAAATTCTGCAGAATGGGAAGCGGGAGGAAGTTCAAAGCAATCCCGGCTCCACCACTTGTCTGCCGTGTGAAGTCACTTTGCTTCTCTGAGGTTCAGTTACCTCATCTGTAAAATGGGGATTAAGACCGTGAGCCTCATGCGAGACAGGGACCTGACTACTCTGCATCTACTCCAACGCTTAGTACTGTACCTGGCACATAGTAAGTGTTTAACAAACACAATTTAAACAAACAAACAAAAAAGATATCTGCTGGACTATTTCGGTCCAGTTCTACTAGCGTACAGGATCTCGGTTTAGATTTTCTTTAGATGTTTAGTAAGCAACTATAATGAATAGAATATTGAACTGAGGCCTGGGAAGTTTTCAGTGAATTATGGAAATATGCTCTGTGCTCCTCAGGGACTTTCCTTATAGCTTAAGGAAAAGATCAAGCACCAAGCACCTAGAACAGGGTTTGACACAAAGTAAGCACTTAATAAATTGTTTTGTCTTATGCTGTAGAGTCATCTCTGACCCATTGTGATGCCATGGACACATCTCTCCCCACCTCCATCTGCAACTGTTCTGGTAGTGTATACATAATGTTTTCACTGTAAAAATACAGTTATAAGATGATCCATTTTAAGGCACTCAATGAATTCTCTCCCTCCTACTCATCTACTCTCTTCTCACCCTGCAACCAATCAATGAATCATATTTACTGAGCACTTACTGTGTGCAGAGCACTGTACTAACTGCTTGGGAAAGTACAATACAACATAGTAGACACATTCCCTGCCCACAAAAACTTACAATCTAGGGAGGGAAACAGACATTAATATAAATAAGCTGCATGGCCTAGTGGAAAGATCAAGGGCCTGGGATTCAGAGGACCTGGGTTCTAATCCCAGCTCTGCCAAATGCTTGCTGTGTGACCTAGGGCAAAACGCTAAACTTTTCCCCACCATTACATGCTAGGGCTGCCTAACAACACATCCAGTGGTTCTGCATAATGAATTCCTCCCAGCGTTATCTGCTGCCCGATTAATTCTTCCCAAATTCCCAGGGGTCTCCCACCAACACAGGAGTTCTGCTTGGTGAATTCTTTCCAACACTCCCTGGGGTCTCCTGCCAACAAAGAAGGGGTTCTGGCTAATGAACCCTTCCAAGCATTACCTGGGGCTGCCCCCCAATACACGGTGGGGTTCTATCGGGTCAATTCCTCTCAGTGGCAGGCGAGTCACAGCTTTCTCCTCCTCCTCGTCTTCCTCCTCCGTCCTGGAGCTGGGCGAGCCAGGACCACCACGGACACCTGGTCCCTCTTGGGGAGTGTCTGAAAAGCAACACAACCCAGTTAACTTGTTTTGTTTTACTGGCTGTCTCCCCCTTTCGAGACTGTGAGCCTGTTGATGGGTAGGGATTGTCTGTATCTGTTGCCGAATTGTACTTTTCAAGCGCTTAGTACAGTGCTCTGCACACAGTAAGCGCTCAGTAAATATGATTGAATGAATGAACAGATGTCTCTATCCGTGCTTTTTTTCTGAAGGTATTCGCTAAACACTTATTATACGCCAAATACTGCACTGAACACCGAGGTAGATGCAAGATAATCAAACAGGACACAGTCATTCATTCAATCATTCATTCATTCACTTATTCAATCTTATTTATTGAGCGCTTACTGTGTGCAGAGCACTGTACTAAGTGCTTGGGAAGTACAATTTGGCAACAGAGACAATCCCTGTCCCACATGGGGCTCATAGTCTAACTAGGAGGGAATCAGATTCAATCCCCATTTTATAGATGAGGAACCTGAGGCACAGAAAAGTGAAGTGACTTGCCCAAGGGTACACGGCAGACAAGGTGGCACAAGCAGAACAGTGCTTGGCACATAGTAGGTGCTTAACACATACCACAATTATTATTATTATTGTTAGCATTTTAAGGTAGACCAACCACTGGAAAGCACAGCATCATCTTAATGATGGCATTTATTAAGTGCTTACTATGTGCAAAGTGCTGTTCTAAGCACTGGAGAGGTTACAAGGTGATCAGGTTGTCCCACAGGGGGCTCACAGTCTTCATCCCCATTTTCCAGATGAGGTATTTGAGGCACAGAGAAGTGAAGTGACTTGCCCAAGGTCACAAAGCTGACAATTGGTGGAGCTGGGATTTGAACCCATGACCTCTGATTCCAAAGCCTGTGCTCTTTCCACTGAGCCATGCTGCTTCTCAGACTGCTTTCCTTCCTTCTGGAAAGAGCCCGAGCCTGGGATTCAGAGGACCTAGATTCTAACCCTGGCCCTGCCAATTGCTTGCTGAGTGACCCTGGGCAAATCACTTCACTTCTCTGTGTCTCAATTCCCTCAACTCTAAAATGGAGATTCAGTATCTTTTTTCCCTCCTACTTCGACTGTGAGCCCCACGTGGGACACGACTATTTCTGATCTAATTAACCTGTACCTACCCCCGCACCTAGAACAGGGTTTGGCACAAAGTAAGCACTTAACAAATTGTTTTGTCTTATGCTGTAGAGTCATCTCTGACCCATAGTGACGCCATGGACACATCTCTCCCCACCTCCATCTGCAATTGTTCCGGTAGTGTATCCATAATGTTTTCACAGTAAAAATACAGAAGTGGTTTATCTTCGCCTCCTTTCGTGCAGTAAACTTGAGTCTCCACCCTCAACTCTCTCCCAGGCCATTGCTGCCCAGCACAGATGAGTTTTGACTTGTAGCAGATTGCCTTCAACTTGCTAGCTACCGCCCAAGCAAGGAACGGAATGGGTAGGCCTCTGCTTGACTCTCCCTCCCGTAGTTGAGACTGGTAGAGTACTGGAAACTCTCCAGGTGTGACCCCGAGAGGGGGTTTAACAAACCCTATATAAAAATAAAATAAAATAAAATAAAAAACCAGTGGAGCCAGGATTAGAATCTAGGTCCTTCTGAATCCCAGGCCTGGACTCTTTCCACTAGGCCATGCTGTGCTTCTGAGAGGTTGGTTGAACCTTGTAGATTGGGAACAGCCCTTTCGGGGACGTTTTGAGAGAGGAAAGCCTGCCATGTGGTGGAGGGGAGAAAACACAAACACAAAGCAGAACACTGTGAACACCACAGACATCCCCAGCAGAAGTCAATGGGCTCAGAGAGGAGAGCTTAGTACAGGCCTTTGCACATAGTAAATGTGCAATAAATATGATTGAATTCATTCATTCATTCAATCGTATTTATTGAGCGCTTACTGTGTGCAGAGTACAGACGAGCCGACAAACCCCCCTAGACTGCAAGCTCACTGCAAGCCAGGAGCAAGCTCCTGAGGTGAGCTCTAAAAGCACAATTGACCATCCTACCTACTGTGGGACTCTGGACCATAAATGAGCATCGCTTAGCAGGAAAAGGGACAGAGTTTGGACACCAGAGACTAAGCTGGAGTGGGCTGGTCTGAGATTTCTGGCTGATTTACCACAAAGAGCTGCCTATGTTGACTTTCACTGGGTCGGGGGAAGACGTATATTCTGACCGCATGAGGATACAGCCCAGTGTGGCAGGAGCAGAAAATGCCTGTTTCAAACCAAGAATGGGCCTCAGGGCTGGACAGGCCTCTCTCCTTATCCCTTCCCGGCCTCCCTCAGCCTCACACCATGTGGCAACCCAACCCTGGAGCTGTGGCGGGGAGATGTTAGGTTTGGTATCTTCAAGGTCCACAGCCCTGACCGTCAGCTATCCTTTGACCATGTGCATCCTGACTTCATTGGACCTTAAGCCGGCTGATAAAAGCGGTTTCCAAATCCGAGCCAGATCGCCCAGGGGACCTGAGTTGACAGCACTTTTCTGTCCAGGCTGG
Organism: Tachyglossus aculeatus; assembly: GCF_015852505.1. Taxonomy (NCBI): domain Eukaryota; kingdom Metazoa; phylum Chordata; class Mammalia; order Monotremata; family Tachyglossidae; genus Tachyglossus; species Tachyglossus aculeatus. The sequence continues at coordinate 9,993,450 of NC_052087.1, forward strand.
CGAGTGACCTGTGGCCCAGTTGGCTTAGCGTAATTCAGCGGGGCCTCCCTGCAAGGGCCATCTTCCTTTTCCACCCACAGCTGAGGCTGGAAATGCCCCAGGAGGCCAGAAGTCCTAGTCCCAGAGCTTGAGCAGGTGGGACGTGGGAAAAATGGAAGGCAGGCGCTGGAGGAGTGTGACTGAGAGGCAGATGAGGCAGGAGAAGCAGCAGCAGTGTGGTGGTCAACTGGGCTAATGGATCCAAGAGGAAAGCAAACACAGTTCCCACTTCTCTGGGTCAAGTGGGGCCTGCTGAGACCACTAGGTCTCATCACGTGTAGAGAATCAGCGTGGCCTAGTGGCTAGAGCCCGGGCCTGGGAATCAGAAGGACCTGGCTTCTAATCCCGGCTCTGCCACATGTTTGCTGTGTGACTTTGGGCAAGTCCCTTCACTTCTCTGGGCCTCAGTGACCACATCTGTAAAGTGAGGATTACTGGATAGGGACCGTCTCTATATGTTGTCAACTTGTACTTCCCAAGCGCTTAGTGTGCACATAGAAAGCACTCAATAAATACAATTGAATGAATAATAAGCAATTGGGAGCGTGCAATACAATTCGCAATATGTCCACAAGGAGCTTACAGTCTAACGGGGAGGGAGGACAGGTATTGAATCCCCATCTTACAGATGAGGAAACATTGTGGTTTGCTCAGGGTAACACAGGAGGCAAGTGGCAGAGTCAGAATCAGAATCCAGGTGTCCAAGCACAGGCCCTTTCCACTAGCCAAAAATGGGTCATGCCCCCCAAAACCCCCTGTCCAGGAACTTATTTCTTAATGGTAGTTGTTCCTTTATTCAATCAAATTTATTGAGTACTTGCTATGTGCAGAACACTGTATTAAGCTCTCTGGAGAGTACTTATTATTTGCAAGGCACTGTACTAAATGCGGGGTGGGTAAAAGCTAATCAGATTGGGCACAGTCCCTGTCCCACATCAGTCAGTCTTATTGAGTGTTTACTGTGTGCAGAGCACTGTACTAAGTGCCAGAGAGATTATAGTATAACAATATTGTAGACATATTCCCTCCCTAGCTTACAGTCTAGAGGGGGAGACAGACATTAATATAAAGAAATAATTAGAGAAGAATTAGAATTAGAGAAGCAGCATGGCACAGTGGAAAGAGCCCGGGCTTTAGAGTCAGAGGTCATGGGTTCAAATCCCAGCTCCGCCAACTGTCAGCTGTGTGACTTTGGGCAAGTCACTTAACTTCTCTGTGCCTCAGTTACCTCATCTGTAAAATGGGAATTAAGACTGTGAGCTCCCCGTGGGACAACCTGATCACCTTGTAACCTCCCCAGTGCTTAGAACAGTGCTTTGCACATAGTAAGCGCTTAATAAATGCCATTATTATTATTATTATTATTATTAAATAAATTACAGATATGGACATAAGTGCTGTGGGGCTGGAGGTGGTGAATAAAGGGGACAAGTCAGAGAGAGGCAGAAGGGAGTGGGAGAAGAGGAAAGGAGGGTTTAGTCGGGGAAGGACTCTTGGAGGAGATGTGCTTCAGTAAGGCTTTGAAGACCTGGAATTCACAGTCTTAATCCCCATTTTACAGATGAGGAAACAGAGGGATAGAGAAGTGAAGTGATCTGCCACAGGTCACACACAGCAGACAAGTGGAGGAGTGGAGATTAGAACCTGGTCTTTCTGACTCCCAGCCCCATGCTCTATCCACTAAGCAATGCTGCTTCTCAATGCGCTGGACCCCATGCTGTACATGTTGTACCACAGTGGATGACAGCAACGCTGGACAAATCACTACCTCTGGAATCAATTCCTTTGTGGGGAAGGGTGGAGGAGGAGAAAAGAAGAAGAAGAGAAAAAGAAGAAGAAGAAGGAGAAGGAGAAGAAGGAGAAGAAGAAGAAGGAGAAGGAGAAGAAGGAGAAGAAGAAGAAGGAGAAGGAGAAGAAGGAGAAGAAGAAGAAGAAGAAGAAGAAGAAGAAGAAGAAGAAGAAGAAGAGGAGGAGGAAGAGGAGGAGGAGGAGGAGGAGAGCAGGAGGAGGAGGAGGAGAAGGAGAAGAAGAAGGAGAAGAAGAAGAAGAAGAAGAAGAAGAAGAAGAAGAAGAAGAAGAAGAAGAAGAAGAAGAAGAAGAAGAAGAAAGAAGAAGAAGAAGAGGAGGAGGAAGAGGAGGAGGAGGAGGAGGAGAGCAGGAGGAGGAGGAGGAGAAGGAGAAGAAGAAGTAGAAGAAGAAGAAGAAGAAGAAGAAGAAGAAGAAGAAGAAGAAGAAGAAGAAGAAGAAGAAGAAGAAGAAGAAAGAAGAAGAAGAAGAAGAAGAAGAAGAAAGAAGAAGAAGAAGAAGAAGAAGAAGAAGAAGAAGAAGAAGAAGAGGAGGAGGAGGAGGAGGAGGAGGAGGAAGGAGAACAGGAAGAAGTAGGAGAAAAGAAGACAACAAAAGGTTGTGCCTGTTTCCTCTTCTGTAAAATGGGGATTCAATCCTTGTTCTCCCTCCTGCTTAGACTGTGAGCCCCATGTGGGACAAGGACAGTGTCCAACCTGATTAACTTGTATCTATCCCAGTGCATAGAACACTGCTTGTTGTATAGTCAGCTCTTAACAATTACAACAATGACAATAGTAATGAGAATAATAAGTATTAAAAGGCTGGCCCCAGTGGCGGCTTCTCCCAGCAGGCCTTCCACATCCCACTCGCTGGTACCGGGATCTGTAGTGCAAGAACATTATACAGGAAGAGGAAAATTCAGCATTAACCAGAGGAATGTGGGGTGTTTTGCCTGAGTACTGACCACACAATCTGGGGGGTCCAACACAGAGTTTATATAACACTTTGATATGTGGCCTTACACAAAATCACTTATCAGTCCCACAGACAGTACAAATGGGCTCAGGTCTGGAAGAGATGTTTATCAATTGAAAAACCTTGGAGGCCCAGCTGCAAATGTATGCTGGACAGGCAAATGGTATGTAAGACTGTGGAAAGGTTGAGAAGCTGAGCCAGAAATGCTTCAGCTGAACCAGGCTAGCCAGAATAGCGTGAGCTCAAAAGGTCCACTTTTTTTTTAATGGCATTTATTAAGCACTTACTAAGTGCAAAGCACTGTGCTAAAAGCCCAGGTTCCCTCAAGCTAGAAGGACACTGATATGGCATAATTCCTCCTTTATACCTAGCTCTTCATAGAGAGCTCTTTTGTGACTTTTTCTCCTAAGTGTATACAGATTGACTGCAATTATCCTAACTAATCCCTCTTGCCACCTTCTAGCAGTAGTATTTTAAAGTCAAACTCTTGCTTAACTGAACGGGGTATTATGATCTTTGCATCTCCATCTCACTCGTACAGTACTTCAGGATCCAGTAATAATAACTGCGGTATTTGTTAAGTGCTTCCTATGTACAAAGCGCTGGGGTAGGTACAAGTTCATCAAGTTGGTCACAGTCCCTGTCCCATATGGGGCACACAGTCTTAATCCCCATTTTCCGGATGAAGGAACTGAGGCCCAGAGAAGCGAAGGTCTGTGCCCAAGGTCACACAGCAGATAAGGGGTGGAGCTGGGATTAGAACCCAAGTCCTTCTGAATCCATGGCCTGTGCTCTATCCCCTGGGCCACGTTGCTTCTCTAATCCAAGTAAACCAGGGTCTTGGGACCCCTAATTCAAGTCAGAAGCCAAGCCAAAGGGAGTGTGTGTCAGGGCTGACCATCCCCTGGCACTACCCAACCTTCCTAACAGCCCCGTCTCAGTTTTCCGACCTTGTGAGCATAGGAGTCAACAGGCCTAACACATGCAGCAGTCTCAGCAGTAAGCGCTTAGTAAAGTGCTCTGCACACAATAAGCACTCAATAAATACGATTGAATGAGGGCCCAATTACCTGCTGGATTTCGGCTCTGAAGAAACCAAGAACTCCAATGGTGTTAGCATAGAGCTGCCTGCCCTCTGTTACAATTTTGGCTTTCAAAATTGTATCTAGGTGGATGATGTGCCCACACAATGACGGACATTTCTGCTCTTTTTGAAAAGGAACCTCAACGCTGAGAATTCAGCTTCACCTGTCTCTGGAGGTTGGGGCAGGCCAAGCCCATTTTCGTCTGGAAGAGTTCCGGGCCCCACTCAAGAAGTCAGCTTCCCCAGGGCAGTTGGACCAGAGCTGCCCCTAAGCAGAAGCAGCATGGACTAGTGGAAAGAGCACAGACCTGGGATCTAATCCTGGCTCTGCCATTTGCTTGCTGTGTGATTTTGGGCAAGTCACTTAGTTTCTCTGTGTCTCAGTTCTCCTGTTTTCCCTCCTACTTAGATTGTGAGCCCCATGCGGGACAGGGACTGGGTCCAACCTAAGTGACTTGTTATCTACCCCAGACAGAGCTTAGAACACATAGTAAGCGCTTAATGAATATCATAAAACAAACAAACAAACAGAAGGTAAATACCCGCACAACCAGCAAACTGGGCAGCTTCACCCTCTCGGCAAAGTTCATGAGGAGTTTGTCCCAAGGAATTGGGAGCTGAGGGGAGAAGAGGCAGCAGCCAAAGCTCTTAAAAGTAATAATAATAATAATAATTATGATATTTGTTAAGTGCTTACTATGTGCCAAGCACTATTCTAAGCATTAGGGTAGATACAAGGAAAGCAGGTTGTCCCATGTGAGACTCACAGTCTTAATCCCTATTTTACAGATGAGGTAACTGAGGCACAGAGAAGCTAAGTGACTTGCCCAAAGTCACACAGCTGACAAGTGGAGGAGTAAGGATTTGAACCTATGACCTCTGACTCCCAAGCCAGTGCTCTTTCCACTAAGCCAGGCATTAGAAGCCAGAGAGAGAACCATCAATCAATCAATTTTATTAATTAAGCTCATGTGAAGAGCACTGTACTAAACATTTTGGATGGAAGCAGCGTGGCTCAGTGGAAAGAGCATGGGCTTTTGAGTCAGAGGTCGTGGGTTCAAATCCCGGCTCTGCCACTTGTCAGCTGTATGACTTTGGGCAAGTCACTTCACTTCTCTGGGCCTCAGTTCCCTCACCTGTAAAATGGGGATGAAGACTGTGAGCCCCTCATGGGACAACCTGATTACCTTGTATCTACCCCAGTGCTTAGAACAGTGCTTTGCACATAGTAAGTGCTTAACAAATACCAACATTATTATCATTACTAACAATAACAATAATAATAATAATACTTATGGTATTTGTTTAGCACTTACTATGTGCCAAGCCCAGTTCTAAGCACAGGGGCAGATACAAGTTAATCAGGTTGGACACAGTCCCTGTCCCACATGAAGTTTACACTCTTAATCCCCATTTTGTAGATGAATAAAAAAAAACAGAGTAGTATTTGTTAATCAATCAATCAATAGTATTTATTGAGCGCTTACTGTGTGCAGAGCACTGTACTAAGTGCTTGGGAAGTACAAGTTAGCAACATATAGAGACAGTCCCTACTGTCTCTACAGTTAAGTGTTTACTATATGCTAGGCACTGTACTAAGCACTGGGGTGGATACAAGCAAATCAGGTTGGATGCAGTCCCTGTCCCTCATGGGGCTCACAGTCTTTAACCTCATTTTACAGATGAGAGAACTGAGGCACTGACTAAGTGACCTGACCAACGTCACGCGGCAGACAAGTGGCAGAGCCGGAATTAGAACCCTTGACCTTCTGACTCCCGGGCTCCTGCTCAATCAACTATGCAACTGAAGCCCAGAGAAATTAAGTGACTTACCCAAGTTCACAGAGCTTATATACTTGGTAGTCACTTTCACTGCCCACCCATAACGAGCTCGAGAAGAGGTTTACGAGAGCAGGCACACAGGCCTGAAGACATCCCACCGAAGGAAGCCAGATTCCAGCAGGTCACCCTGGCAGCCGGGAAAGGCAACCCTCAGAAGCCCCCCGAGGTCCCAGAAAGTTGAATGGAATTGAGGAGCCCCGACAGGAAAAGGAGGACGCACCCTCCAAATGCAGCCTGACCTAAAGGACACCCGGGTTCTAATCCCAGATCCACCATACACCTGCAGTGTGACCTTGGGCAGGTCACTTCACTCCCCTGGGCCTCAGTTTCCTCATCTGCAAAACGGGGATAAAACACCTGTTGTCCCTCCCCGTTAGACTGCGAGCCTTGGGTGGGACGAAGACTGGGTCCGATCTGATCATCTCGTAGCTCCCACATGCTTCGCCCAGTGCTCGGCACGCGCTAAACGCCCATCGAATGCTGGTGTCATTGTACGCACATGGAGGGTTGAGGTGCTGACGGATCCAGTCGGTGAACAGGGCGACGTTGGTATACACTCCCGGAGAGCGAGAGTTTCCACAGCCAAAGCCCCAGCTGGTTATCCCGAAGACGGCGTAGAGCCCCGAGTCGTCGAGGAGGCACACGAGCGGACCCCCGGAGTCCCCCTAAACAGGAAGAACAGAAACTGCCTTAACAGCGAGCCAGAAGGACCTGGGTTCTAATCCCGGCTCCGCCCCTTGTCTGCTGTGGGATCTTGGGAAAGTCACTTCACTAATCCGGGCCTCAGTTGCCTCATCTGTAAAATGAGGATTAAGACTTTGGGCCCCACAGGGGACATGGACTGTGTCCAATCTGATTACTTTGTATCTACCCCAGCGCTTAGGTCAGTGCCTGGCACGTAGAAAGCGCTTAACAAGTACCACAGAAAAAAAATGCTGATGAGAGGGTCTGTATCTAAGAGCTGGGGAAGAGTGAACGGCCACCCTGCTCTCCCCTAATGCTGATGTTCTCAATATACCGTGATCTCACCTATCTCACTGCCAACCTCTCCCCCATGTCCTGCCTCTGGCCCGGAATGGCCTCCCTCCTCAGATCCAACAAATAATTACTCTCCACCCCTTCAAAGCCTTATTTGAAGTCATATCTTCTCAAAGAGGCCTTCCCTGACTAAGCTCTCCTTTTCTCTTCTCCCATTTTCTTCAGTGTCCCCCTGACTAGCTCCCTTTATTCACAGTCATACCCCTACCGCCCCCCGCATCCCATGGCACATGTGTACATAGATGTAATTTATTTATTTAGTCATACAGTCTGTCTTCCCCTCTAGACTGTAAGCTCGTTGTGGGCAGGGAATGTGTCTGTTGTTATATTGCACTTTGCACACAGCAAGCGCTCAATGAATCCGATTAATGAATGAGTGAATGAATGAACTGTCTGCTGTGTGACGCCAGGCTAGCCACTTCACTTCTCTGGGCTTCAGTTCCCTCTGTAAAGTGGGAATTAAGACCATGTGCCCCATGTGAGATCCGGACTCTGTCCAACCTGATTAACTTGGATCTACCCCAGTGCTTAGTACAGTGTCTGGAACATAGCAGCAGCTTAACAAATAGCGTGGCTCAGCGGAAAAGAGCACGGGAGTCAGGGGTCATGGGTTCAAATCCCATCTCCGCCACTTGTCAGCTGTGTGACTTTGGGCAAGTCACTCAATGGAAAGAGCACGGGCTTTGGAGTCAGAGGTCACGGGTTCGAATTCTGGCTCCGCCACATGTCTGCTGTGTGACCTTGGGGAAGTCACTTAACTTCTCTGAGCCTCAGTTACCTCATCTGTCAAATGGGGATTAAGACCGTGAGCCCCACGTGGGACAACCTAATCACCTTGTACCCTCCCCAGCGCTTGGAAAAGTGCTTTGCACATAGTAAGCGCTTAAAAAATGCCATTATTATTATTATTATTATTACTTAACTTCTCTGTGCCACAGTTCCCTCATCTGTAAAATGGGGATGAAGACTGTGAGCTCCATGTGGGACAACCTGATCACCTTGTATTCCCCCAGTGCTTAGAACAGTGCTTTGCACATAGTAAGCACTTAATAAATGCCATCATTACTATTATTATTATTATCTACCCCAGAGCCTAGTACAGTGCCTGCAACATAGCAGCGGCTTAACAAATACCATAAAAAAGTAAAACTTACTGTGCAGGAATCCTTGCCTCCCTGGACGGGGGATCCGGCACAGAGCATGTGCCGGGAAAGCTCTGCTGAAAGGTTGCGGTAATATTCCCAGCAGGTGCCACGGGCAAGGATGGGCACCTGCACCTGCTGCAGTTGGCTGGTCTTCTCTCCACCTTAAAAGCCAAGCACATTTTTTGTTAGAGCAGTTTGTAGCCAGGACTCAAGCAAGTCTAGTGGATACAGCACAGGCCTGAGAGTCACAAAGAATGGGTTCTAATCCCAGCTCTCCCACTTGTCTGCTCTGTGACCTTGGACAAGTCACTTCAGTTCCCTGTGCCTCGTCTGTAAAATGGGGATTAAGACTGTGAGCCCCATAAGACAGGGATCGTGTCCAACCCTATTTAACTGTACCCACCGCAGCACGTAATACAGTGCCTGGCACGTAGCAGGCCCTTAACAAATATCTCAATTATTATTATTATTATTATTATTGTCTGTCCTGACAGGCCCCTGGGCCTCGGAGAGAAATGAAAAATGGCATCCCTTATCCCTGCTGACCAGACCCAGGATCAATTGAACTCTCTTGTTGGCTTCGAACTGATTCAATTTTCTGGAGCCCCTAACTGAAGACAGAATAATCAGTGTGGTTTAGTGGAAAGAGCCCGAGCTTGGGAGTCAGAGGTCGTGGCTTCTAATCCAAGCCCCGCCACTTGTCATCTGGGTGACTTTGGGCAAGTCACTTCACTTCTCTGGGCCTCAGTGACCTCATCTGTAAATTGGGGATAAAGACTGTGAGCCCCACGTGGGACAACTGGATTACCTTGTGTCTACCCCAATGCTTAGAACAGCGCTTGGCACATAGTAAACAGTTAACAAATACCATTATTATTATTACAATTCTGGCATCAAGGCTAAGACCACTCTACTAACCTCTAACTCTACCCATTAGTGTAAGGCCAATTCCGTGGCTTGATTTCAGTCTTAAAACACGTAGACTATAACTTTAATTCAAAATAACCTACTTCTTGTCTGAGATTAGCGGTTAGGGTAGTTTCTTCCGGGTCTTCAGGACTGAGAAATCAAACCCTTACATAGATGCAATAGCAAACGGCCCGTGATTGGATTTTAATCACATGATACTTATGATCAGAAAGTAGTTTTAAGAATATGTGTTGGAAAATCGTGGCCTTGTGGGTCTAGGAGTCAGAAGGACCTGGGTTCTAGCCCCAGCTCCACCACTTTTCTGCTGTGTGACCTTGGGCAAATCACTTCACTTCTCTGGGCCTCAGTTCCCCATCTGTAAAAGGGGGATTAAGACTGAGAGCCCCATGTGGGACAGGGACTATGTTTAACCCGAGTAACTTGTACCTACCCCAGTGCTTAGTAGAGTGCCTGGCACAGAGTAATCTTTCAATAAATACCAATTTAAAAAAATAGATTTGTTGTACTCCATATTTTGTCTTATATATTGAGTCAAGTATACAATTATGGATTTGGGGGATTTGGAGGAGTGCCTTGAGGAGGCAGGGAGAGCCCTTGGGTCTGAGACCTTGGGCTGCAGGCCCTTAAACTCCTGAAGTAATTTGGTACAGATCAGAAATGACTTGGAGATTTCCCAGTTTCCAGACAAGGACCCAAAGTCCCATTCCATTCCCAACTAAGTTGTGGTTCCCTTGACGGGTGGGGACTTGAGAAAGATCAAACCTTGAGTGAGAAGGGTCTGCCCACAATCAAAGATAATTGGAGATAGGGCTATTATCAAATTGCTTATTAATCTACAGTTCAAGCCTGCCCTTGGACTCTCTCAGTTCTTCAGAGAGCCATCTGGGTGGCCTTCTTATCAAATGCGAATATTCACTAGGAAGCCTGGGCAGAGATGGGCATGCATCTGGGAACAAAGATCAACAAATCCCCTGAATCCCCTGGTATTCAAGGGCAAAAATAGTGCAGGACGTTCTCAAAGATTTTGAGATTTTCTCTGTTTTGGCAGTCTCAGGATAGTACCATTTCAAGATGGTTCTTAGCCATTTGAGAAGCAGCATGGCCTAGCAGAAAGAGCATGAACTTGGGAGTCAGAAGGACCTGGATTCTACTCCCAGTTCTCCCACTTGTCTGCTGAGTGACCTTGGGTAAGAGGCTTTCCCAGAATAAGCCCCACTTTTCCTTTTCTCCCACTCTCTTCTGCATCGCCCTGACTCGCTCCGTTTGTTCTTCCTCCCTCCCAGCCCCAATGCATGTACATATCTGTAATTTTATTTATTGCATTGATGTCTGTCTCCCTGACTCTAGACTGTAAGCTCATTATGGGCAGGGAATGTCACTGTTTATTGTGGTATTGTACTTTCCCAAGCACTTATAGTACAGTGCTGTGCACATAGTAAGTGCTCAGTAAAATGATTGAATGAATGAAAAGTCACTTCACTTCTCTGGGCCTCAGTTACCTCATCCTTGAGAAAAGGATTAAGAGTGTGAGCCCCATGTGGGACAAGGACTGTGCCCAACCTGATTAGCTTGTACCTACCCCAGCGCTTAGTACATAGTAAGTGCTTAACAAATATCATTAAAAAAAAGAAAATTTTCAAAAACATATTTATGGTCAAGCAGATATTTGCCATGGTTCTAGAATGAACTAAAATGAATCTGAATCAGTCGCCCCCTTGGAAATTCTGTTTGGTCCAAATGCAGGTGACAGGTAGAGGTATCCCTGGAAACACAGAGGAGTCTGAGGTCCAGAAGCCCAAAGAGAACACAGTTTTAAATCATCCAAGAAGCATCTTGTTTAGGAATGGGGTGGTGGAGAAAGAAGGGGACTCATAGAAAAGAGAATTCTTCTTTCTCTAGACTGAAAGCTCATTGTGGGCAGAAAAAGTGTTACCAACTCTGCTTTTTTAGCTGTGGGCAGGGAATGTGTCTACCAACTCTGTTGTACTGTACTCTCCCAAGTGCTGATTACAGTGCTCTGCAAACTGTAAGCACTCAATAAATACCACTGATTGACTGATTCGAAGCTAATGGTAAAAGCTGTTAAGCTGGTGGAGCCCATCCAATCAGCACCAATAATAATTTTAAAAGGCCTTAAGTTCTTACTTGGTGCCAAACATCATACTAAACACAGGGGTAGATACAAGATAATCAGGTTGGGCACAAGTCCTGTCCCACATGGGGCCCACAGTCTAAGTAGGAGGGAAAGCAGGTGCTTAGTCCTCAATTGACAGGCGAGGAAACTGAGGTCCAGAGAAGTGAAGCGACTTGCCAAAGGTCACATGGCAGACGAGTGGCAGAGCCAAGATTAGAACTCAGGTCCTTCTGACTCTTAGGTCCATTCACTTTCCACAAGGCCTTGCTGTTTCTCTGGAATTTTGCTTTCCATTACCCTGGCACCTCTGGCATTGGCGGTTCATAGCCTTGGCACCTCTGGGATTGACAGTTCATTGCCCTGACGCCTCCGGACCTGACAGACATTTCACTTATGAAACTAAAAATAGAATCCGTATTTTAGATTTGTAAGCATTTTTGATGAAGACTGTAAACTCTCCCCTTAGATTATGAACCCTAAAAGAGCAAAGACTGTCCCTTACTTCTCTTGTAGTCTGCCAAGTGCTTAGTACAGTGCCCAGCCCATAGCAAGTGCTCAGTAAATACTGTTGAATGGATGAATGAAGATCTGACCTTCATAGAGGACTATACAAGCAGACTGCTCTTTCAAACCAGCTTGCTAAAAAGGAATGCCCAATGGGTTAGGTAAAAATGGTGATCCTGCCTTACCTCCTTCCCCTCCCCACAGCACCTGTATATATGTTTGTACATATTTATTACTCCATTTATTTATTTATTTTATTTGTATATATTTATTCTATTTATTTTATTTTGTTAATATGTTTTGTTTGTTGTCTGTCTCCCCCTCCTAGACTGTGAACCTGCTGTTGGGGAGGGACCGTCTCTATATGTTGCCAACTTGTACTTCCCCAGCGCTTGGTACGGTGCTCTGCACATAGTAAGCGCTCAATAAATACGATTGAATGAATGAATCTCTCAGCCCGCTCAGGGTCATTTCAAGTTTAAAAGTAAAGTCGTTTGAAGATGGGAACCACTTCCATTGCAAATTAAACTTGGGGTGGCTGGGGCGGGGGAGGTTTTGGGGCTCCTTTGTGATTGCAAGAAAAAGCTGACAGAGGGGTTGCGTACAGTACCTGGGTGGTGACTCCCCCATCCTGTGACTATGCATACACTAGAAGCACGTATCTCCTGGTTTTGCTCGGGGAGACACACTGGACGGACATAGCGATTGAACCGAAGGGGCTCAGCTAGCTGTAAGAGCCCAATATCATAATCCATGGTGATCCTGTCAAATGCTGGATGAAGGAAAATGCGCTTGACGGCACGTTTCTAGAAGGAAGGAAGAAGCAAAGTGGGAATTCAATGAGAGTTTGACGCCTGGTGATCAAACACAGTGTAATGGCCTACAAAACCTAAGAGAAGCAGTGCGTCCTAACGGAAACAGTCCTGGCCTGGAAGTAAGAGGGAGCTGGGTTCTAATCTTGGAATTACTATAATTCTAATCTTGGAATTGCTATTACTAGCAATCTGCAAGTATAGTCCTCTATGAAGGTCAGATCTTCATTCATCCATTCAACAGTATTTACTGAGCACTTGCTATGGGCTGGGCACTGTACTAAGCACTTGGCAGACTACAAGAGAAGTAAGGGACAGTCTTTGCTCTTTTAGGGTTCATAATCTAAGGGGAGAGTTTGCAATCTTCATCTAAAATGCTTACAAATCTAAAATACGGATTCTATTTTTAGTTTCATAAGTGAAATCTAGTCACCCACTTGTCGGCTGGGTGACCCCTGGGCAAGTCATTTCACTTTTCTGGGCCTCAGTAACCTCATCTGAAAAATAGAGATTAAATCCTCCTCCCTCCAATTTAGACTGTGAGCCCCATCCGGGACACGGACTTTGTCCAACCTGATAAAATTGTAACTACCCTAATCTATCAATCAAAGGTATTTATTGAGCGCTTCCTGTGAGCAGAGCACTACTCTGAACTAAGCATTTGGGAGAGTACAATATAACAGATTTAGTAGACGTGTTCCCTCATTCATTCAATCGTATTTATTGAGCACTTACTGTGTGCAGAGCACTGTACTAAGCACTTGGGAAGTACAAGTTGGCAATATATAGAGACGGTCCCTACCCAACAGTGGGCTCACAGTCTAGAAGTTCCCTGCCCTGTAGGAGCTTACAGTCTAGAGGGGGAGACAGACATTAAAATAAATCATGGATATGTACATAATACTTTGGGGCTGAGTGTGGGGTGACTATCGAGAGCTTTGGAGAATACAACAGAGTTGGTAGACACTTTCCCTGCCCACAATGGGCTTACAATCTAGAGGGAGAGACCAACTCGGATTCTAATGTTCTAATGCCAGCTCTGCCACGTGCCTGTTGTATGAACTTGGGCAAGTCACTTAACTTCTCTAGTCCTCAGTTTCCTCATCTGTAAAATGGGGATAAAACACCTGCCCTCCCTCCTAGTTAGAGACCATGAGCCCCAAATGGGATGGAAACTGTTTCCAACCTGATAATTTTGTACCTACCCCATGGCTTGGCCCATAGTGAGCACTGAACAAAGAGCATTATTATTATTATTATTATTATTATTATTGTTATTATTATTATTATTATTATTATTATTATTATTATTAAATCCTACCACGGGGGCCTGATGTGACAATGTGCTGTTCACGGGGAGGTGGGAAAGAGCAAGGCGTTTTAAACAGTGGCAGATGGGGAGATTTCAGCTAGACTCTCTGTCCAGGTCAGCTGGGAGGAGCCCACAGGTTTCCTGGGGAAGGCTGGAGGCCGTGTCCCCAGGAAACAGCACGTCCTAGTGGCTACAGCCCAGGCCTGGGAGTCCGAAGGACCTGGGTTCTAATCCTGGCCCTACCACTTGTCTGCTGGGTGACCTTGGGCAAGTCACTTCACTTCCCTGGGCCTTAGTTCCCTCATCTGGAAAATAGGGATGAAGACTGGGAGCCCCATGTGGGACGGGGACTGCGTCCAACCTGATTACCTTGTATCTACCCCAGGGCTTAGAACAGTGCTAGAGACATAATAAGTGCTTAACAAATACGAACATCATCATCATCATCGCTCTCCCAGCTGAGAGTGCAGCAGCAATGGCAGGCTCTCTCCACCCCATCCGGAAGGCTTTCCTGACTAAACCCCCCTTTCCTCTCCTCCCATTCCCTTCTGTGTCACCTTGACTTGCTCTCTTTGCTCTTCCCCCATCCCAGCCCCAAGGCAATTCATTCATTCATTCATTCAATCATATTTATTGAGCGCTTACTGTGTGCAGAGCATTGCATTAAGCGCTTGAGAGGTACAAGGTGGCAACATATAGAGAAGGTCCCTTCCCAACAGCGGGCTCACAGTCTAGAAGGGGGAGACAGAGAACAAAACAAAACATGTGGACAGGTGTCAAGTCATCAGAATAAATAGAAATAAAGCTAGATGCACATCATTAACAAAATAAATAGAATAGTAAATATGTACAAGTAAAATAAATAGAGTAATAGATCTGTACAAACATATATGGGGAGGGGAGGGGACGGAGGTAGGGCTGGGGGGGTGGGGAGAAGGAGAGGAAGAAGGGGGTCAATTTGGGAAGGCATCCTGGAGGAAGTGAGCTCTCGGTAGGGCTTTGAAGGGAGGAAGAGAGATAGCTTGGATTATGTTCATATCTGTCATTTATTTATTTATATTAATATCTGTCTCCCCTTCTAGAGTGTTAGTTCGTTGTGGGCAGGGAATGTGTGCACTTATTGTTGTATCGTACTTTCCCAAGCACTTAGTACAGTTCTCTGCACCACAGTAAGCGCTCAATACGATTTACTGAATGCATGAATTAGCCAGCTGGGACCACTGAGGGAGCCACAGCGTGCTCTTAGCTGACTAGGCCTGCACTGCAGCCTCATACGGAGGGTTTCTCCTCAAGAACCTCCAGCGGTTGCCCATCCTCCTCACCATCAAAAGGAAACTCTGCACGTTTTGCTTTAAAGCACTCAGCCCCCTTACCCCCTCCGACCTCAACTTGCTACTCTTCTACTCCAACCCAGCCCGCACACTTTGCTCCTTTAATGCTAACCTTCTCTCCGTATCTCGATCTCGTCCAGCTCGCCCCCGACCCCTCACCCACGTCCTCCCTCTGGCCTGGAATGCCCTCCCTCCTCAAAACCAGTTGATCGTTTCTCTCCCTCCCTTCAAAGCCTTATTGAAGGCATATCTCCTCCCAGAGGCCTTCCCTGAGTCCACCTCTCTTCTTCCCCCACTCTCTTCTGCACCTGCCTGACTTGTTCCCTTTCTTCCTCCCCCCCCCCGGCCCCGCCCCCCAGCCCCACAGCACTTATGTCCACATCTGGTAATTTATTTGTTTCCCTGCTCTCTGTGGGCAGGGAATGTGTCCGTTAATTGTTGTATTTTACTCTCCCAAGCGTTTAGCATAGTGCTCTGCACACAATAGATGCTCAATAAATACGACTGAATGAAAGAATGAGTGAATGAATGAGTCAGGCCAGACAGCTAAGGGGGCCTCAGGGCACCCCATGCTACTCAGGCCCTGTACTCCAGCCTCATACAGGGGGTGTCCCAGCCTGGAAGCAAGAGTTGAGGAGGGGGTACCTCACCCCTATGCCACCCACTCCTCATAATCCCCAGGCACCCTGCACCCATCTGGTGGACTCTGTTCATCGACACAAATCTAGACCCTTCACAAAGAGGAAAACGGAAACAGATTTCTCCCCAGTGTGGCGGGAAATGGGGTGTCTTACCTGACGGTGCCCTCGCTGACTCAGGTCATGGATTCCAGCAATCACGACCCACGAACCAGCGGGATGTTCCCTAGAAGATCACGATAGGACACTTTTCAGGAACGGTTTTAATTTTCCAGGGCTTCAAAACTGAAAGGATTTTTTGGAAGAGGCAAAGGGATATTGATTGATTACGGGCTTAGTTGTATTTTCTTCTTCCAAGCTCTTAGTACAGCGCTCCGCACACAGTATGCCCTCAATAAATGCCACCGATCGATAATGACGGCCTAAGACACCCTCAGTCGGCCGTCTTGGAGACGTATTAAATCTGAAAATATATTTTATATTCTACTATTTTCATGTAATTGATTTTCATGTCGGTCTCTACCCCTGCAGTTTGTAAGTTCCTTGTGGGAACACACTGCATCTACCAACTACTTTATTTTTACATTTTCAAGAGCTTAGCACAGTGCCCTGCACACAGTAAGTGCTCAGTAAATACCAATGATGGATTGATACTAGGAAAAAGTGAAAGCCAATCTGAATCTTCTGTTCTCACTGGTCATTTATTTGCAGTGTAACAGTGAGTGTCTACAGACTGTAAGCTCACTGTGGGCAGGGACCATGTCTACCAACTATGTCATGTTGTATTCATTAAGTCGTATTTACTGAGCTCTTACTGTGTACAGAGCACTTGGGAGAGAAGCAGCATCGCTCAGTGGAAAGAGCACGGGCTTTGGAGTCAGAGGTCATGGGTTCAAACCCTGGCTCTGCCAATTGTCAGCTGTGTGACTTTGGGCAAGTCACTTAACTTCTCTGTGCCTCAGTTACCTCATCTGTAAAATGGGGATTAAGACTGTGAGCCCCCAGTGGGACAACCTAACCTCCCCAGTGCTTAGAACAGTGCTTTGCACATAGTAAGTGCTTAATAAATGCCATTATAATAATTATTATTATTACAATACAACAATAAAAACACATTTCCTGCCTACAGTGAGGTTACAGTCTAGAGGGGGGAGATAGACATCAATACAAATAAATAAATTACTCATATGTACATAAGTGCTGTAGGGCTGGGAGGGGGGAAGGAAAAAGGGAGCAAGTCTGGGTGAAGCAGAAGAGAGTGGGAGAAGAAGAAAGCGGGGGGCTTAGTCAGGTAAGGCCTCTTGGAGGAGATGTGCCTTCAATAAGGCTTTGAAGTGGGGTGAAAGTGGTTGTCTGTCGGATTAGAGGAGGGAGGCTGTTCCAGGCCAGAGGCAGGACGTTGCTCTGCACACAGTAAGCACTCAATAAATACGATTGAATGAATGAAAGAGGGCTAGGGGCCGAAGGCGAGATAGGCAATAGAGGCACAGTGAGAAGGTTAACACTAAAGGAGCCAAGGTTGCAAGCTGGGTTGTAGTAGAAGGAGGTGAGGTTGAAAGGGACAAGGTGGTGGAGCATTTTATAGCCAATGGTGAGGAGTTTTTGTTTGATGCAGAGGTGGATGGGCAAGGACTGGAGTTCTTTGAGGAGTGGGGTGACATGTTCTGAACATTTCTGTAGAAAAATGATCCGGGCAGCAGAGTGAAGTATGGACTAGAGTGGGGAGGGGCAGGAGGCTGGGAGGTCAGCAAGGAGGCTGATGAAGTAATTCAGGAAGGCTAGGCTGAGTGACTGTATTAATGTGGTAGCAGTTTGGTTGGAGAGGAAAGAGAGGATTTTAGCGATGCGGTGAAGGTCTAACCAACAAGATGGAGCGATGGATTGAATACCCAGATGAGGCCCGCATCCACCTGAGAAGGTCCCTGCCGCCCTCCCCATACCTGACCTGACCTGTCCTGAAGGCAGTGAGCGGCGGTGAGCACCCAGCTCCTCCCCACGATGCTGCCGCCGCACACGGGCTCGGTGGCGATCTGCAGGCTGACCTGCCAGGGCCAGGAGCCGGGCGGTGCCTCTTCCCCTCCCACGATCCTGCTGAAGACAATCCCGGGAGGGTGGGCGGCAGCCCCGCAGCCATCCGCTGGGATAGACAGAAAGGGGAAAGCCACCTTCAGTGCCCCTCAAAGGGGAAGCTCTGTAGATAGAGCCCAGTCCTGGGAGGCAGAAGGATCTGGGTTCTCATCCTGCCTCTGCCACTTGGCTGCTGTGTGACCTTGGATAAGTCACTTCACTTCTCTTTTAGACTGTGAGCCCACTGTTGGGTAGGGACTGTCTCTATATGTTGCCAACTTGTACTTCCCAAGCGCTTAGTACAGTGCTCTGCACACAGTAAGCACTCGATAAATACGATCGATTGATTGATTGATTGATTCTCTGTACCCCAGTTACCTCATCTGAAAAATGGGGGTGAAGATTGTCAGCTCCATGTGGGACAGGGACTGTGTCCAACCCGATTTGCTTGTAATAATAATAATGATGGTATTTGTAAAGCGCTTACTATGTGCAAAGCAATGTTCTAAGCGCTGGGGATGTTACAAGGTGACCAGGTTGTCCCACGGGGCGTTCAAAATCTTAATCCCCATTTTTTACAGATGAGGTAGCTGAGGCACAGAGAAGTGAAGTGACTCACCCAAAGTCACACAGCTGACAAGTGGTGGAGCTGGGATTTGAACACATGACCTCTGACTCCAAAGCCCGGGTTCTTTCCACTAAGCCACGCTGCTTCTCTGCTTGTAGACACCCCAGTGCTTAGTACAGTGCCTAGTTCATACTAAGCGCATAACAAATACCACAGTTACTGTTATTATTTTAGAGCACAGGCCTGAGAGTCAGAAGGATCTGGGTTCTACTCCTGACTCTACAACTTGTCTGCTGTGTGACCTCGGGCAAGTCACTTCACTTCTCTGGACTTCAGTTACAGCCTCTGTAAAAGGGGATTAAGACCGTGAGCCCCAAGTGGGACATGAACTGCGTCCAGCTTGTAACTACCCCAGTGCTTAGAACAGTGCCTGCTTAACAAACACCACAAAACAAAATAGCATGAGTTCTAGGAATCAAAGAACGTAGATTCTTATCCCAGTTCCCAGAGGTGTGACTTGGGGAATGTCACTTAACTTCTCTGGGCCTCAGTTTCCTCAGTTGCACAATGGGGATTCATTACCTGTGATCCCTCCTACTTAGACTGTAAGCTCCAGGCAGGACAGGGACTCTGTAACTCATATCCACCCCAGTGCTTAGTACGGTGTTCGATGTGCATAATAAATATCATAGAAACAGACAGAGAAATAAACAAAAAAATGGGTCCAGTGTTTGGGAGTGGAAGCAGAGCTTGGCAGAGGGCCTGAGACTTGAGGGCTGCCATGTTCAAAAATCTCCCATGCCCTGTCAGACCATGTCCTATTCCTCAGTCTCCCTCTGTGCACCTTCCACCCCCTCCTCTCCCTTCAGTCCTACGCTCTTCACCCACCCCTCACCCCCCACCCTGGTCCTGCCCAAGACTACCAGAGGTCTGGTTCCTTAAGTAAGGAGCTCTCTGTACCAATCTTCCTGATGGTGGCCAAATCGAAATGGCTACCACGCTTCTCAGGAACCCCAGGCACGGGCAGAAGGGTAGTGGCCGTGACCGAGATGACCCACCCGAGTAATAATAATAATCATAACGATATTTGTTAAGTGCTTACTCTGTGCCAGGAACTGTACTAAGCACTGGGATGGATGCAAGCAAATCAAGTTGGACATAGTTCTTGTCCCCTGTGGGGCTCACAGTCTCAATCGCCGTTTTACAGATGAGGTAACTGAGGCCTGGAGAAGTGAAGTGACTTGCTCAGGGTCACACGGCGGACAGGTGATGGAGCTGGAATTAGAATCCATGACCTCTTGACTCCCAGGACCCTGTTCTCTCCGCTATAACACACAGGTGGCTGAGGAGGTTCTCAGGAAAGAGAAATCCTCAAGATTTCGGGGCCCAACCCACTGGCCCCGAAGCATTCCTCATTTGTTCCAGAATCCATCTCATGTCCCCTGGGAACAAGACCTCTCTAGAGGCCAATTCAGACGGAGCAAGTGGCAAGAGCCTGGCTCCGGTCCACCTGGATTAGCTGGAGGGGATGGTCTTTACAGTTCCCAAAGCAGCATGCTCGGGAGCTCTCTGCTCCAGAAAATTGGAACACGCCACACCTCTGATTCAAGACTCAAAGTTCAAGCCGCCATGGAGCACTGCCCTTCTCCCAGTCATCTTTTAGACCCCAGGATGCCACTGCATTTTCCAGGATTGCTCTATCTCTCTGCCTACATAATAAATACTAACAACAATAATAATCATGGCATTTGTTAAGTGCTTATTCTGTGTCAAGCACTGTTCTAAGTGCTGGGGTAGATGCCGGCTAATCAGGTTGGACACAGTCCCTGTCCCGCAGTAGGGCTCACAGTCTCAATCCCCATTTGACAGATGAGGTAACTGAGGCCCAGAGAAATTAAGTGACCTGCCCAAGGTCACGCAGCAGACAAGGAGCGGAGGCGGGATTAGAATCCAGGTCCTTCTTACTGCCAGGCTCATGCTCTTTCCAGGAGGCCATGGTGCTTCTCAAAACCAGAGTGTCTCAGAAAGAGCCCGGGTTGGGAGTCAGAGGTCGTGCGTTCTAATACCGACTCCGCCACATGTCTGCTGTGTGACCTTGGGCAAGTCACTTAACTTCTCTGAGCCTCAGTTCCCTCATCTGTAAAATGGGGATTAAGACTGTGAGCCCCACAAGGGACAACCTGATCACCTTGTATCCCCCCAGCGCTTAGAACAGTGCTTCGCACATAGTAAGCGCTTAACAAATGCCATTATTATTATTATTTTTAAAACCAATCCCAAACCTAAAGTTTCTTCATGGTGCAAACAGAAGCTACTCATATTCAGGTGTTCACATGGAAGAACTCTGAAACTCATTGTTTCTGTCATAACGTGTTCCCATTACACAGTTTGAGTAGAGTGGGATGAAAGAATAGGGGAATTCATTCATTCAGTCAATCGTATTTATTGAGTGCTTACTTTGTACAGAGCACTGTACTAAGCGCTTGGGAAGTACAAGTCGGCAACATATAGAGACGGTCCCTACCCATCAACGGGCTCACAGTCTAGAAGGGGGAGACGGACAACAAAACAAAACATGTAGACAGGTGTCAAATGCTGTCAGAGTGGGCCTGTGAATTTAATAATTTGAGGGCCCTGTTTTGGGGTAAGGGACAGGATCCTGTGAGAACAGACTAATCAGTCCTTTATTAGCATTTCAAACGGAACTAATTACAAGTATTTAAGTCAGGCTCCCTGACTCCCAGTCCCCGCTTTTCCAACTAGGACTAAGTGTTGGGAAGGATACAACAAATCGGGTTGGACATGGGGCTCAGAGTCTCAATCCCCATTTTACAGATGAGTGAGCTGAGGCCTTTAGAACTGAATTGACTTGCCCAAGGTCACACAGAAGACAAGTGGCAGAGCTGGAATTAGAACCCATCACCTTCTGACTCCTGGAGCCGTGTTCGATCCACTACGCTTTGTAGAGTTGGTAGAAATGATCCCTGCCCACAAGGGGCTTACAATCTAGTGAAAGTTGGCAGAGAGAAGTTGAAAAGTGGAAGTTGGAAAGAGAAAAGAGTTACCTAGAGGGTGACCTCTTTTGTCTATAGGAAAGAGCAAGTCTTGGTCCTTTAGCACTATTCAACAGAAGGTGAGCATTCTTTAAAGTTGTAAATAAAACTCACCTCCCTACCACCTCATGGATAGATGAGGTGAATGTCTCCTGAGGCTATGCTATTAGGAAATGAAGTCTTCTGATTGAAGAACCCATAACAGTAATGATAATAATAATAATACAATAATATTGTGGTTTTGTTAACTGTGCTTACTACATGCCAGACATCGTACTAAGTGTAGATACAAGATAATCGGGTTGGACATAGTCCCTGTCCTATAGAAGGCTCACAGTCTTAATCCCTATTTTATGAATGAGGCAACTGAGGCACAGCAAAGTTAAGTGACTTGCCCAAACTCACACAGCAGGCAAGTGGCAGAGCCAAGATTAGAACCCATAATGAGCAGGCTCAACAGGAATTCTGAAAATAGATGGCTAACGTGAGTCGTGAGATCCCGGTGACTACGAGCTTACAGTTTAGGGGAAGACAGATGTTAAAGGAAAGGGAGTCCTTGACTGATCAATCGATGGTATATACTGTGAAGTTACTTGCCCAGGGTCATACAGCAGGCAAGTGGCAGAGACAGGATTAGAACCCAAGTCTTCCAACTTCCAGACCCAAACTCTTTCCACTAAGTCATGCTGCTTCTCTACTCTAAGAGAAGCAGTGTGGCTCAGTGGAAAGAGCATGGGCTTTGGAGTCAGAGGTCATGGGTTCAAATCCCAGCTCCACCAACTGTCAGCTGTGTGACTTTGGGCAAGTCACTTCACTTCTCTGTGCCTCAGTTACCTCATCTGTAAAATGGGGATTAAGACTGTGAGCTCCCCGTGGGGCAACCTGATCACCTTGTAACCTCCCCAGCGCTTAGAACAGTGCTTTGCACATAGTAAGTGCTTAATAAATGCCATTATTATTATTATTATTATCCTGGCCACTGCGTGCTCCTCTATGATGTTAGGGGCCCATGATCACTCTGGACACTAGCGGTCTTGTTGGAAATACTATCACATGCACTTCATGACAAGAAACATCCACACCCTGATCACTCTGGACACTAGCGGTCTTGTTGGAAATACTATCACATGCACTTCATGACGAGAAACATCCACACCCTCCTTTTCACTTTTGTACCCACTGCAGACGAGAAAAGGATTTTTCCATTTTACAATCTCTTTCTGAAATAATCCTGCTGTAGGGAGACAGCAGCTCTGTGAGAATTCCATCCTCATCGCCCTCAGGAGAGACTTACCAGGAACCTGTGTTTCATTCGCCACCTCGCTCAGCGCTTCAGGGAGCCTCTCCTCATCCTCCGACCCCAAGGCGATGAGATCTAAGAGGGAAAAATGACCAATCATCCTGCAGGTCAGTGGCGATTTCCCTTCCTCCTCCCCGATTCCATTCTGGGGCTCGGGATTGGGCGGGGCAGATTCCTTCCTGACGGACAGTGGGTAGCACCATGAGATACAGAACCATTCTAGCAATTGTGGGTGCTTTGCAATATTCTTGGGAGATCCACTTTCCAAAATCAATTACTTTTGCCTTGAACTCCCGGAAAGAACGGAAGAAAACGTTGTGGTTAGTCGCGCCAGAACGTGTGTTTTCACTATGCATTTTGGGTTAGAACGCCATCGTGGAATCAAGGAGCGTTCTTCCGACAAAGAACATCCGTCTGGGTAGAACTCAAGGCGGCGTGGAAAGACCTGGTTTTGGACTTGCCCACGGCTTCGGAATACTAAACTGTGTGTTTTCCTTGTCCTGGGGTTTGTCGAGAACGCTACGATCGCATGATAGGGACTAAGGGACCAAGAGAAGCAATGTGGCCTAGTGGAAAGAGCTTGGGCACGGGAGTCAGAAGGAAATACGATTGAATGAGTGAATGAACAGAGTTCAGTCAATCAATTTTATTTATTGAACGCCTACCATGTGTAGAGCACTGTACTAAGCACCTGGGAGAGTACAATACAGCAGAATTAACAGATATGCTCCCTGTATAGAAGCTCCCCTGAGGGAGTACCTCTGACTCCTCTGGCCTACTTTCCTTTGGGAAGCATCATGGTCTAGAGGACAGAGCACGGACCCGGGAGTGAAAGGACATGGGTTCTAATCCCGGCTCTGCTTCACATCTGCCGTGAGACCTGGGGTAAGTCACTTCGCTTCTCTGGTCCTCAGTTACTTCATCTGGAAAACGGAGGTTAAGACTGTGAACCCCACATGGGACATGGACTGCATCCAAACTGATGATCTTGTATCTACCCCAGCACACAGAACAGTACCCAGCACGTAGTAAGCACTGAACAAATACCATAAAAACATAAAAGAAGCAGAAGAGTTCAAACCTTTCCGGGTGTTGCGGATGAAAGAGATCGTGGCCCGGAAGTGGCCGTGACTCCCACCGGGCGTGAAGATGACCAACATCACGCTGGAAGAGCTGAACACGGGCGCCGGCACGACGAAACCACACAACCTAGCTAGTCGCATCCCAAAACAAGGAAGGAAACGGAAATCACCAGGGAACCAGGCCGGTACAGAGGCAGTTTAGAGAAGGAACGTGGACAAGTGGAAAGAGCCCAGGCCCGGGAATTAAACTCAGTCAGTCAATCGTATTTACTGAGCGCTTACTGTGTGCAGAGCACTGTACTAAGCGCTTAGGAGAATACGATATAACAACAGACAGAAGCCTTTCCTACCCACAATGCGGTTACAGTCTAGAGGAACTGGGTTCTAATCCAAGCTCCTCCGCTTTTCTGCTGGTGACCTAGGGCAAGTCACTTCACTTCTCTGGGTCCTCTTCTGTAAAATGGGGATTAACCAATCGATCAATGGTATTTATTGAGCACTCACTATATGCACAGCTCTTGGGAGAGTACAACAGAATTAGCAGACTTGTTCTCTGCCCTGTCTAGAGGCGGGGACAGAAATTAATATGAATAAATCATTTATAATATATAATTTAAAGATTTTATATAAGGGCTTTGGGGTTGGGGGGAGGGTGAATAGCAAATGTCCAAAGGTCACAGTTTCAAATACACAAACGAAGCAGAAGGGAGAGTGAGCCAGGGAAAAGAGGGCTTAACTGGGGAAGGCCTCTTGGAGGAGATAATAATAATAATAATAATAATAATAATAGCATTTATTAAGCGCTTACTATGTGCAAAGCACTGTTCTAAGCACTGGGGAGGTTACAAAGTGATCAGGTTGTCCCACGGGGGGCTCACAGTCTTAATCCCCATTTTCCAAATGAGATAAATGAGGCCCAGAGAAGTTAAGTGACTTGCCCAAAGTCACACAGCTAACAGTTGGCAGAGCTGGGCTTTGAACCCATGACCTCTGACTCCAAAGCCCGTGCTCTTTCCACTGAGCCACACTGCTTCTCTTAAGATGTGACCTTAATGATGTTTGAAAGGTAGAAAGAGGGGTGGGATAGGTGAAGGGAGAGGGAATTCCAAGCTAGCAGGGAGGACTTGGGATAGGGGTCGGGGTGAGACAGATGAGATCGGGGCACAGTGAGTAAGCTGGCGCTAGAGGAACGGAGTGTATGGGCTGCGCTATAATAGGAGATTAGTGAGGTAAGGCAGGATGGGGAGAGCTGATCGACTACTTTAAAGCTGTTGGTGTGAAGTTTCTGTTGGATTCGGAGGTTGATGGATAGCCAATGGAGGTTCTTGAGGAGTGGGGAGATGTGGACTGAACATTTCTGTTGATAGATGATCTGTTCAGCGGAGTGAAGTATGGATTGAAATGGGGAAAGATAGGAGGCAGGGAAGCCAGCAAGGAGGCAGACACAATAGTTAAGGTGGGTTAGGATAAGTGCTTGGATCAACATGGTAGCAGTTTGGATGGGGAAGAAAGGGCAGATTTTAGCTATGTTGTGGAGGTAGAACCAGTGGGATTGGGTGACTGATTGAATACGTGGGTGGGAATGAGAGAGATTAAAACTACGAGCCCTACGTGGGACAGGGACTGTGTCTGTTCCTATCATCTTGTAGCTACTCCAGGGTTTAGAACAGGGCCTGTCACATAGTAAGTGCTAAACAAATACCATTATTATTATTCATTCATTCATTCAATCGTGTTTATTGAGTGCTTACTGTGTGCAGAGCACTGTACTAAGCGCTTTATATATTATTATATAAAGAGAGCAAAGGGAGAAAAATGGTGGTATCCTTTCCCCTAATGCTGATGCTAAAATGGGTCTACTGATCCGTTTGGGAAAAAGTTCTTGGTGGGACCAAAATTAATGCCAAATTGGTGAACTCAACATCAGAGGTGTTTCCTTCAAATAGGATTGACAGATCTCCTAATTAACTCACACATACCATATTTAGTCACACAATTGTCCCTACCTTTTGCATAGTCCTGGCAACCCCAAAACAAGGGAAGAGTTAAACAGAGAATTAAGTGTAGCAATAAGGGGGGGAGGGCAGGAGAAAAAGGAGAAGAAAAGGAAGATGAGCAGAGGGGAGAAGGAATCGAATAAGAGGGCACTTATTTCTATTAAATGTTGAATGCTGATTGTTGCGAACAGTAGCCATCTAATAAATTAGGGTTATCATTCCTCCCTTCTCATCCTACTCAGGCAAATACCGCAATCACTGCTTTCACTTCAGGTAGATGGTACACATAAAAACATTTTCTTTCCTCTTCAAAAATCAGAGGTAGACTTGTAAGGAGGTTATATATTATCGATGTATAATATACATATGTGTATATTTATGTACATACACATTTAATCCTATTATAGACTCAGCATTTGTTCTGTCAGAATGTTTGTTAGGCTCTTCCACCCCGAGGGAAAAAAATTTCACATTCCTTCGATGGATGGATACCTCCAAATTCAGGCCTCGTCTTCCCTGCCACCCCAAGATCCCTAATTAGAGAAACGTCCCAGGAGAGAGATCACCCACCTATTTCCTCCTCTCCCACTGTATCGTCATACATTGCCAGAGAGCCCAGGGAGCATCCTTCACTTTCTTCTACCTCCAAGCTCTGAAAGTCAAGCTGAAAACATTTTCACATCACACTCAGGGACTCCCTGATGAACCAGTTAATTCCAGTGCCACTTGAGCCGAGACTCATTCCCAGTGGCTTCAGCAGCTAGAAGCAGAGAAGCAGGTGTGACCTAGTGGATAGAAAACAGGCCTGGGAAACAGAGGACCTGGGCTCCATCCCCAGCTCTGCCACTTATCTGCTGCGTGACTTTGGGCAAGTCACTTAACTTTGTACCCAGTTCCCTCTTTGGCAAAATGGGAACTCAATACCTGTTTTTCCTCCTACTTAGACTGTAGCTCCATTTGGAACCTGATTATCTTGTATCTACTCCAGCATCTAGTACAGTGCTTGACACGTGGTGAGCGTTTAAATGTTGTTGTCGTCTTATGCTGTCGAGTCATGCCCGACCCATAGCGATGCGACGGACACGTCTCTCCCAGAACGCCCCACCTCCACCTGCCATTGTTCCGGTAGTGGATCCACAAAGTTTTCTTGGTAAAAATGTGGAAGTGGCTTACCATTGCCTCCTTCCGCTTGTAAAGTACAATTGGGAAAAAGTTCTTGTTGGGACCAAAATTAACGCCAAATTGGTGAATTCACCACCAGAGATGTTTTCTTCAAATAGGATCTTCTAATTAACTCAAACACACCATATTTAGTCACATAATTGCCCCCCACCTTTTGCAGTAAACCTGAATCTTCGCCCTCGACTCTCTCCCATGCCGCTGAATACCACAAAAATAATAATGAGTTGGTATGGAAACTTCTGCCCTTTCCTTGCCTCTATGACAAACTTGCTGTGTGACCTTGGACTAGTCAGTGACCCTCTCTGTGCCTTAGCGGAGAATCTCCACAGATTCAGGCTGTGGGAGAATATTTCCTTCCTCACATCATCCTCATAGAGAAATCTTGTTGGTTAAATCATGGCTCAAGCGTCTTTAAGGAAAAAGGCTACAGGTTAAATCAGTCAGCCCCATGTGGGACGGGGGCTGTGTCTGACTATATTAACTTGTATCTACCTCAGCTCTTAGCACAGTAAGTGCTTAACAAATACCATGATAATAATAGGGAAACAGCATGGCCTAGTAGAAAGAGCACGGGATTGGGAGTCAGAGGACCTGGGTTCTAATCCCAGCTCTGCCAATTGCTTGCTGTGTGACCTTGGGCAAGTCACTTAACTTCTCTGAGCCTCATATTCCTCAACTATAAAACGTAACCATGTTGGCCTAGTGTATAGAATACAGGCCTGGGAATCAGAAAGACCTGGATTCAATCCCATCTGCGCCACTTGTCTGCTGTGTGATCTTGGGCAGCTTAACTTCTCTTAGCCTCAATTACCTCATCTGTCAAATGGGGATTGAGACTGTGAGCCCCATGTGTGACGGTGACTGTGTCCAACCTAATTAGCCTGTCTACTTGTTTTGTTTTGTTGTCTGTCTCCCCCGCTTCTAGACTGTGAGACCATTGTTGGGTAGGGATTGTCTCTATTTGTTGCCTAATTTTACCTTCTAAGTGCTTAGTACAGTGCTCTGCACACAGTAAGTGCTCAATAAATATGATTGAATGAATGAATGAATCTTCCCCAGCATATAGTACAGTGCCTGGCACATAGTAAGTGCTTAACAAATACCACAATAACTATTATTCTTCCTCGTGCATTCATTCATTCATTCAATCGTATTTATTGAGCGCTTACTGTGTGCAGAGCACTGGACTAAGCGCTTGGGAAGTACAAGTTGGCAACATATAGAGACGGTCTCTACCCAACAGCAGGCTCACAGTCTAGAAGGGTGAGACAGACAACAAAACAAAACATATCAACAAAATAAAATAAATAGAAAAAATATGTACAAATAAAATAGAGTAATAAATACATACAAACATATATACATATATACAATTGCTGTGGGGAGGGGAAGGAGGTAAGCCGGGGGGGATGGGGAGGGGGAGGAGGGGGTTCTAATCCCAGCTCTGCCACTTAATAATAATAATGATGGCATTTATTAAGCGCTTACTATGTGCAAAGCACTGTTCCAAGTACTTAAACTGTGATCCCCATAAGCGACAGGGATATGTCTGACCTAGTTAACCTGTACTTACCCCAGTGCTTGACGAACAGTGTTTGACACATAGTGAGAGTTTAACAAATATCACTTTAAAAATCAGGACATTCAGCGTGGCTCAGTGGAAAGAGAGCAGGCTTGGGAGTCAGAGGTCGTGGGTTCTAATCCCAGCTCCGCCACTTGTCTGCTGTGTGACCTTGGGCAAGTCACTTAACTTTTCTGGGCCTCAGTGACCTCATCTCTAAAATGGGGATTAGGACTGTGATCCCCTTTTGGGACAACCTGATTACCTTGTATCTACCCCAGTGCTTTGAACAGTGCTTGGCACGTGGTAAGCGCTTAACAAATGTCATCATTATAGTTTGTGCAGATTTATTACTCTATTTTACTTGTACATATTTACTATTCTATTTATTTTGCTCATGATGTGCATTTAGCTTTAATTCTATTTATTCTGACGACTTGACAGCTGTCCACACGTTTTGTTTTGTTGTCTGTCTCCCCCTTCTAGACTGTGAGCCCGTTGTTGGGTAGAGACCGTCTCTATATGTCGCCAACTTGTACTTCCCAAGCGCTTAGTACAGTGCTCTGCATACAGTAGGCGCTCAATAAATACGATTGAATGAGTGAATTATTATTATTAACATCAAGTGCCTGCGGAAGTCTCATTTACTCCTATAGACCACCAGGGGGCGATAGGGTTCACCAAAGCAGGAATTTACAGATGACCGTTTCCCAAAGCATTCATTCATTCAATCGTATTTATTGAGCGCTTACTGTGTGCAGAGCACTGTACTAAGCGCTTGGGAAGTCCAAGTTGGCAACATATAGAGATGGCCCCTACCCAACAACAGGCTCACAGTCTAGAAAGCATCTAATTCCAGCTCCAGAGAGAAAGTATCCGGGACACTCAATGCTGTCAAAATTCTGGCTGGACGTATTCCATCCTTGGGAATTTGTTTCTCATCAAGAAGTGTGGCCTAGTGAGTAAACCATGGGTTTGAGTTCTAATTCCGTCTCCACCACTTGCCCGAGTGACGTCGGGGAAGTCACTGCACCTCTCTGGGCCTCGGTTTCCTCAACTGTAAAACGGGGATTTAATACCTGCTATGTCTCCTACTTGGACTGTGAGCCCCATATCTAACCTGATTAACTGGTATCTGCTCCATTGAAAATAAAAACAAAAGCAAGATCATTTAAAAATAGGTTTAAAATTCCTGAAGGTTT
Source organism: Tachyglossus aculeatus (assembly GCF_015852505.1). Lineage (NCBI taxonomy): Eukaryota > Metazoa > Chordata > Mammalia > Monotremata > Tachyglossidae > Tachyglossus > Tachyglossus aculeatus. The sequence continues at coordinate 10,023,034 of NC_052087.1, forward strand.
CTGGGATTTGTGAGCCCGTTGTTGGGTAGGGACCATCTCTATATGTTGCCGACTTGAACTTCCCAAGTGCTTAGTACAGTGCTCTGCACACAGTAAGCGCTCAAGAAATACAAATGAATGAATGAATGAACTTAAAAATTGGTTTAAAATTCCCGAAGCTTTCTGGGATTTGTGAGCCCGTTGTTGGGTAGGGACGGTCTCTATATGATGCCGACTTGTACTTCCCAAGTGCCTAGTACAGTGCTCTGCACACAGTACGCGCTCAATAAATAGGATTGAATGAATGAATGCATGAACTTAAAAATTGGTTTAAAATTCCTGAAGTCTTCTGGGATTTGTGAGCCCGTTGTTGGGTAGGTACCGTCTCTATATTTTGCTGACTTGTACTTCCCAAGCACTTAGTACAGTGCTCTGCACACAGTAAGTGCTCAATAAATACGATTGAATGAATTTACTTTGGAAGCTATGATCCCTGATTCACGTGAAAATCCAACCAGGAGTCATCAGGGCTCTGAGAAGCAGCGTAGCTTAGTGGCAAGCACATGGGCTTGGGAGTCAGAGGACGTGGGTTCTAATCCCAGCTCTGCCACTTGTCTGCTGTGCGACCTTGGGCAAGTCACTTCACTTTTCTGTGCATCAGTTCCCTCATTTGTAAAATGGGGATTAAAAGTGTGAGCCCCAAGTGGGACAACCTGATTACCCTGTATCCAACCCAGCACTTAGAACAGTACTTGGCACAGAGTAAGCGCTTAACAAATACCACAATTATTATTATTATTATTAACTGGTCCATCCTTAACCTCAAAGTGAATTTTTGGGCAGGGCAACTGTCACACAGCTCCTCCAAACATCCTGGGACCCCTGGAAGACCAGAGTCAGTCTGTCGATCATTTTTATTGAGCACTTACTGCATGTAGAGCACTGCATTAAGCGCTGGGGAGAGTACAATATAACAATAAACAGACACATTCCGTGCCCCAAAACGAGCTTACTGTCTAGAGTGGGGAAGACAGACAATAACATAAATAAATGAATTCTGCTTAGGCTGAAGGAATGGAAAAGGGGAAGGAGAAAGAGGAACCAAAGGAGGAGAAGGAGGAGGAGGAGGAAGAGGAAAAGAAAGGAGAGGAGAAAGAGCAAGAGAATAAAGGAGGAGAATAAAGAGGAAAAGTATAGTTACAATAATAATTTTGGTATTTGTTAAGCATGTACTGTGTGCCAATCACTAAATTAAGTGCTGAGGGAGATATAAGATAATAATAATAAGGATAATAATATTTCTTAAGTATTTACTATATGCCAAGCACTGTACTAAGCACTGGGGTAGATAAAAGGTAGAAGATCCCACATAATAATAATCTTTGTATTTGTTAAGTGCTTACTATGTGCCAAGCACAAGTTTAAGTGGAGGGAATATAGATATTGAATCCCCATTTTGCAGATGAGGGAACTGAGGCACAGAGAAGTGAAGTGAATTGTCCAATGTCACACAGCAGGTACATGGCAGAACCAGGTTTAGAACCTAGCTCCTCTGATTCCCAGGCCTGTGCTCTTTCCTCTAGACCACTTGGGACACAGTTCCCGTTCCACATGGAGCTCACAGTCTAGGAAGAGAAAGAAGAGGAAGAATTGTACATAGGCAGTGAGTCCCATATGGGATCAGACAACCCTGTATCTACCCTTGTGTCTGGTACGGTAGTGGACACATCGTAAGTGTTTAACGGATGCCATTATTATTATTATCATTATTATTACGGTTATGAGAAGGAGGAGGTAGAGGGAAGTAAGGGGAGGAGGAGCAGGAAGAAAAGGAGGAAAAGGTATTTGAGGAGCAGGAAAAGAAGGAGAAGGTAAAGGAGAAGCAGGAAGATAAGAGAGAGAAGGGTTGTCTCTGTTGCTGAATTGTACTTCCCAAGTGCTTAGTACAGTGCTCTGCACCCAGTAAGAGTTCAATAAATATGAATGAATGAATGAAGGGTATAGGAGGAACAGAAAGAGGAGGAGGAGGTAAAGTTGGAGCAGGAAGAAAAGGAGGAGAAGGTATAGGAGGAACAGGAAGAGAAGAAGGAGAAAGTATAGGAGAAACAGGGAGAGAAGGAGGGAGGTGTAGGAGGAGCAGGAAGAGGAGGAGAAGTACAGAAGGAGAAGGTATAGAGGAAGAGCAAGAAGAGAAGGAAGTGAAGGCATAGGGGAAGAGCAGGAAGAGAAGGAGAAGGTATAGAAGGATCAGGAAGAGACAGAGGAGGAAGATGAATGGAAAAGGTTGGCAGCTCTCTTCCACTCCTCCCCCTCTCTGCTGCTGCCCCAGTGAATCAAACACTTAAATCCCCCTCCCAGGTTGCTGCTCCGGCCCTCAGGTCCCCAACTGCCCCCCACCCTCCAGCCGACAGCGGGCTGGATCCCGTCAGAGGTTGGAGTAGGACCCAACCCTCCCGGGCCTACCTTCACGACGTGGTCTTCTGGCGCATGGATAATCCAGCGGCAGTCGGGCGAGCGTCCCGAGGCCCCAGGAGAGTGCTCGCTTCGGAGGGTTCCTTCCTCAAGAAGGACGGTGAGAGGCCCACATCCAGAACCTGAAATGCAGAGACAGACCAGAACCACCACCAAGCCAAGGGGCTCTACTTCCCATCCAGCTCAGAGTACACCACTGGAGGTGGAACCGACGGGAGAAGGAGGGAAGGAGAGCGTCCTGGTTTCCTCGGGACCCATCCGTCTCTTTCGTTGTGCTGAGCGACACCCAGCTCTCCCAGTCGCCTTAAATGGGATGTATACGGAGCTCAGAGAGGGACAAAGAAGGTCCTTGACCATAACCTTGGCATCATCCTTGACTCCTCTCTCTAATTCCACCCACATATTCAATCCATCACTAAATGCTGTGCATATAGCTATAACTCTAGTTACTCTGACAGTTTTGACACCCGTCTACATGTTTTGTTGTGTTGTCTGTCTCCCCCTTCTAGACTGTGAACCCATTGTTGGATAGGGACCATCTCTATATGTTGCCGATTTGTACTTCTGAAGCAATTAGTCCAGTACTTTGCACACATTAAGCGCTCAATAAATACGATTGAATGAATGAATGAATAAATCCTATCGGTTCCACCTTCACAACATCACTAAAACACACCCTTTCCTCTCCATCCAAACTGCTACCACGTGAATATGTTCACTTATCCTATCCCACCTTGATTACTGTATCAGCCTCCTTGCTGACCTCCCAGCCTCCTATCTCTCCCCACTCCAGTCCACACTTCGCTCTGCTGCCTAGATCATTTCTCTACAAAAACGTTCAGGACGTGTTTCACCATTCCTCAAGAAACTCCAGTGGTTGCCCGTCCACCTCCACATCAAACAGAAACTCCTCATCATTGGCTTTAAAGCATTCAATCACCTTGCCCCCTCCTACCTCACCTCCTTACTCTCCTGAACACTTTGCTCCTCTAATGCTAACCTTCCCACTGTACCTCAGTCTCGTCTATCTTGCTGCCGACCTCTTACCCACATCCTGCCTCTGGCCTGAAAAGTCCTTCCTCCTCAAATCCAACAGATACTTACTCTCCCCCACTTCAAAGCTTTATTGAAGGCACATCTCCTCCAAGACGCCTTCCCTAGCTAAAATCTCCTTTCTTCTTCTCCCACTCTCTTCTGCTTCACCCAGATTTGCTCCCTTTGTTAATAATAATAATAATGATGGCATTTATTAAGTACTTACTATGTGCAAAGCACTGTTCTAAGCTCTGGGGAGGTTACAAGGTGATCAGGTTGTCAGGGGGCTCACAGTCTCAATCCCCATTTTACAGATGAGGTAACTGAGGCACAGAGAAGTTAAGTGACTTGCTCAAAGCCACACAGCTGACGTTGGTGGAGCTGGGATTTGAACCTATGACCTCTGACTCCAAAGCCCGGGCTCTTTCCACTGAGCCATTCTGCTTCTCTTATTCATCTCCACTCCCAGCCCCACAGCACTTATGTACAAAACTGTAATTTATTTACTTACATTAATGTCTGTCTCTCCCATCTAGAATGTAAGCTCACTGTGGGCAGGGAATGTATCTATTGTTATAATGTGCTCTCCCAAGTGCTTCGTACAGCGCTATGCACACAGTAAGCACACAATAAATATGATTGATTGAATGAATGAATGAATGACCTCTTGTGGGGCACGGGGTGACAGAAACCCATTCAGTATCCCTTGGGCTTGGGGGTAGGGGGAGGCTCCTGTCTCTCAATCCCAAAACTGTGGTGTTATTCTTGACTCCTCCCTCTCTCTCGGCCCCCATATTCACCCTGTTGTCATATTGGCTTTTCTTCTAGAACAATTCTGAAATCCGTTCCTTCCTCTTGCTCAGACTCCCACCATGCTGGTCCAGGGACTTGTCAAATTCCTTTACTGACCTCCCTGCCTCCAGCTTCTCCCCTCTCCAGCCCACTTCTCATGCTGCTTCCATTTTTTTCCAAAGCATCATTTTGCAAAGATCTCCCTATTCTCCATAGACCTTCAGTGGTCATCCGTTCTTCTGTGTATCAAGCCAAAACTCCTGACCACTGTCTTCAAAGCAATTAATCGTCTCTCTCCCTCCTACTTAACAATTCTCTGCTCCACTACTCCCCAGCTCATAATCTTCATTTTTCTCAGACCGATCTACTGACTGTGCCTCTTCTTGCTGACCTCTGGCTAACGCCCTCTCCACTTTCAGGAAGTCCTTCCTACTTCAAATCTGAGAGAACAACACTGCTCTGCCCATCTTCAAAAAGCTTCGGAGATAACATCTCCTCCAGAAGGTCTTCCTTGATTAATTTCCCATCTCCGTAACCTATTTCCCCTTCAACTGCCTTTTCAGCCCTTCTTCATCGCTTAAGATTCAGGGACTCATATGTCTGCCCCTGTGGCCTGTACCTGCAGACCTTCACACCCTAGCAATTTATTTTAGTGTTTTCCTCTCCAACTACTACACTTCCTGAGGGCAGGGATCATATCTACTAACTATTGTACTCTCCCAAGTGCTTAGTACAGTGCTCTGCACACAGTAGGTGTTCAATAAATACTACTGAGAAGCAGCATGGCTCAAGGGAAATCAAAGGAAGGAGCACAGGCTGGGGAGCCAAAGGTCATGGGTTCTAATCCCAGCTCCGCTACTTGTCAGCTATGTGACCTTGGGCAAGTCACTTAACTTCTCTGGGCCTCAGTTCCCTCATCTGTAAAATGGGGATGAAGACTGTGAGCCCCACGTGGGACAATCTCTTAACCTTGTATCTACCCCAGTGCTTAGAACAGTGCTTGGCACATAGTAAGTGCTTAACAAATACTAACATTATTATTATTACTGGATTGAAGGTAGCATGGCATAGTGGATAGAGCACGGGCCTGGGCGTCAGACGGACTTGGGTTCTAATCCCAGTTCTGCCACCTGTCCGCTGTGCGATTTAGGGCAAGTCACTTAACTTCTCTGTGCCTCAGTTACCTCATCTATAAAATGGGAATTAAGATTGTGAACTCTATGTGGGACAGGGACTATGTCCAACCCCATTAGCTTGTATCTATCCCAGGCCTGGCACAAAGTAAGCACTTGACAAATATCATAATTACTATTATTATTATTCATATTATTATTACTATAGATCGATTACCTCCTCAGTCCACCGTGCCATCAAAATGCTTTATATTACTACAGCCCTCTGTAACACTTAGGTCCATAAATTTTATATGTTATTATTTCCCCTGTCTGTAATGTATTTAAGTGCCTGTCTCCCCTACTGGGTGATAAACTCCCTGACAGCAGGGATTGTGTCTAGTAACTCTTGTACTCTCCCAACTGCTTAGTACAGAGCTCTGCATGCAGGAGGCACTCAGTAAATGCTATTGGTGATGATGATGATGATGATACCATAAGCTATTATTTCCCTTGTCTGTAATGTATTTAAGTGTCTGTCTCCCCTGCTAGATAATAAACTCCCTGACATCAGGAAATGTGTCTACTAACTCCTGTAATAATAATAATAACTGTGGTATTTGTTAAGCACGGTACTAAACGCTGGGGTGGATAAAGCAAATTGGGTTGGGTGCAGTCCCTGTCCCACATGGGGCCCACTGTCTTAATCCCCATTATATAGATGAGGTAACTGAGGCCCAGAGAAGTAAAGTGACTTGCCCAAGGCCACACAACAGACAAGTGAGGGAGCTGGGATTAGAACCCAGATCCTTCGGTCTCCCAGGCCTGTGCTTTATCCTCTAGGCCATGGTGCTTCTTGTTCTCTCCCAAGCACTTAAGACACAGTTCTGCATAGAGTGGGCACTCAGCAAATGCTGTTCATTCATTCATTCATTCATTCAAGCGTATTTATTGAGCGCTTACTGTGTGCAGAGCACTGTACTAAGTGCTTGGGAAGTACAAGTTGGCAACGTAGAGAGACGGTCCCTACCCAACAACAGGCTCACAGTCTAGAAGGGGGAGACAGACAACAAAACGAAACATGTGGACAGGTGTCAAGTCATCAGAATAAATAGAAGTAAAGCTAGATGCACATCATTAACAAAATAAATAGAATAGTAAATATGAACAAGTAAAATAAATAACAATAAATAAATATAAATAAAGAAAGTAAAATGTTGGTGATGATGAGGATGATGATGATGAGGCTACCTATTCCGTTACCTTAGCTCCTGGGCCACCCCGGAATGAGGATGCAGTTGAGCTGGCCCTGTTTCCTCTTGCTCAAACAGAAACTCCTCAGCACTGGCTTTAAAACACTCAGTAACCTCGCTCCCTCCTACCTCACCTCGCTACTCTCTTATCACAACAAAGCCCACACACTTTGCCGCCGACCTCTGTTGGCCCGGTTTCCTCTTGCTCCCTTCTTGGAGGGCAAATTAAGCCCAGCGTTTCTATTCCACCCAATTGTTCCTGTTCCCAGCTGACCTGCCCAGCTCAAAACGGGGCCAGCTGGAAAATGGGGACAGAGACAGTTGGATGGTTTGCTGAGGTGACACCCAGCAAACTGGGGAAACGGAAGGCCCTGCTGGGATGTGAGGTGAGAAAGATTAACAGACTCCCGCAGATGCTGAGGTGACACCCATAGACCCAGGGAAATGGAAGGCCAGGCTCCACCCCGTGAAATTACCGAGGAGACGGCTTGGTTCCACAGCTTTGTAGGTGAGAGAAAATCCAGTTCCCGAATCCGTGGAATCGGAGACAAACTTCAGCCTGACAGAACTGGAGCCGATCAGAATGGGCCGCGGGAAAACCGTGCCGCAGAATTTCCCTGAAATATAAGGCGAGGGCTTCTGTGAGCACAACCCAGGGATCAGTCAGTCACTAAGTCAGTCAAGTGAATATACTGAGGACTTACTGTGTACAGAGTACTGTACTAAGTGCTTGGGAGAGTACAATATAACAACAGAACAGACATAGTCCCTGCCCACAATAAGTTAAGTGCTTAGTACAGTGCTCTGCACACAGTAAGCGCTCAATAAATACGATTGATGATAAGTTTACAGTCTAGAAGAGGGGAGAAACATTAATGTAAATAAATAAATTACAGATATGTACATTAAGTGCTGTGGGGCTGAGGAGGGGATGAATAAATTGAGCAAGTCTGGGTGACACAGAAGGGAATGGGAGAAGAGGAAAGGAGGGCTCAGCCAGGGAAGGCCTCTTGGAGGAGATGTGTCTTCAATAAGGCTTTGAAGCAGGGAGAGTAAGTGTCAAATATTCATTCAGTTCATTCACTTAGTTGTATTCATTGAGTGCTAACTGTGCAGAGCACTTTACTAAGTGCTTGGGAGAGTACAATAGAATGATAAATGGAGACATTCCCTGCCCACAGTGAGTTTACAGTCTAGGAGGGAGAGCATTACAGGCCAGAGGTAGGACATGGGTGAGAGGTCGGCGGCGAGATAGACGAGATCGAGGTACAGTGAGAAGACTGGCATTAGAGAAGCTAAGTGTGTTGGCCAGGCTGTAGAAGGAGCATAATCAGGTGAGGTAAGAGCTTAGGACATTTCTCTGCACGTAGTAAGTACTCAATAAATACCAATGATTGACTGAGAGGAATAGGCAGCCATTGGAGGATTTTGAGGACTGGAAATGCAGGCTTCCAAGGAGTCCCCCTCACTTGAGCAGTGCCCCTCAAAATAACACTCCTCCCTCAAAAGTCCAGGCCGAGTCCCACCCTACACTGAGGGAACAATCGACCCTTATGCACAAGGCAGTGGAAGGGAGAGTCCCACTCACCGACAAATCTGTCTCCTGGTGCCAGAACGGACAGGGAATCGTGGCGGCAGAACTCCTCAAACTCCGTGTCCATGTGGGAAAAACTGAGCAGGACGTGCTTCCCGGAGGGGACTCGCACGGTCCAGAGACACAACCTGAAATGATGCACACCGGGGGGGCTGATGGGGGACGGTAGGTGCCTCCCTACCCCCCACCAGGCAGAAAAGGGGCAGTGGGAGGTGGACAGAGATACAATTTGCACAGTGTACTCACTGGTTGTCCTGGTAGGAGGGTCGGGACGGCCCTGGGAAACGCAGGCTCCCCTGGGGTCCGGAGAGCAGGCCGTCTCTCCCGCTGCAGGGTGCTGCCCGGACCGGAGGGAAGCGGAGAAGGACCTGGGCTGGTTTTTCCCTCCATCTCCTCCACAAGGACCCCCGCCACCCCAAGCCCCTCCCGGCTACAGCCCTCCAGAAGCCTGCGCTTACCTGTTCCTACGGCCAACCCACCCTTGGTCCTCTCAGGAAAGGGACCATCTCTTCAGGGGTTCCACGAGGGACAGGGGGTAGGGCTTCCATGAGGGTGGAGCTTCCATGAGGGGCAGAGCACGTGGCCCCAAAATGAGTAGGGTGGGGGAGGGGAAAGGCAGGAAAGAGAGTCCAAATAAAGACAGAGATAGACAAGGAGAGACAGAGAGATGGGGAAGGGGTTGGGGGGGCAGATAGGGGTCTCACAGACATACACGCACACACACACACACATAAACAGACACCCTCACATAAACAATCTTTGCTTCTTGGGGGCAGGGAATGTATCATTTATTTCTATTAATAATAATAATGGCATTTATTAAGCACTTACTCTGTGCAAAGCACTGTTCTAAGCGTTGGGGAGGATACAAGATTATCAGGTTGTCCCTCGTGGGGCTCTTAATCCCCATTTTACAGAGGAGGGAACTGAGGCACAGAGAAGTCAAGTGCCTTGCCCAAGGTCACACAGCTGACAAGCGTCGGAGCTGGGATTAGAACCCATGACCTCTGATTCCCAAGCCTGGGCTCGTCCCACTGAGCCACGCTGCTTCTCACATGTTCCATGTCCCATAGATACTCAGTAGGTACTGTTGACTTGTGATGGTATTACACAAACATGCATGCATGCACACACACACACATAGACACACCCTCAGAAGTCTTTGACTTTAAGGGGAAGCCACTGCCCTCTCCGTCCCTCTCACCCTCCCCCATTCCCCATCACCACTGTGGTCACTACAATTGTTTCTGATAATACTAACTGTGGTATTTGTTAAGTGCTTACTATGTGCCAAACACTGTACTAAGCGCTGATGTCACTGCTGCAGGCCGCTCCCTGGGCATCTCCCCAAACCACCCCTTCTGTTCCCACCCCTCCACCTCCAGTTCTAGCCATGTTAGAAGCCCCAGGGAGAGACAGAGGCAGATGACAGTACCAGCAGAAGCCATGGACATTTTGAAGGGGTGGGATTTTACTCTCTCTGTCTCTCTCTGTCTCTCCCACTCTGTCCCCCAACTTACCAGCTGCTGCTGGGCACCGAGGCCCCCTAACACTGCTGCCCCATCTCCCTGCCCAGAGCTGCAATTTTGAGGGTCCCACTTCATTTTTGGGGTTGGGGGACAGACCAGTGCCAGACTGCTGGTCCCTAAGTGCGTATGTTTGTTTTATTCATTCACTCAATCGTATTTATTAAGCACTTATTGTATGCAGAGCACTGTACTAAGCGCGTAGGAAGTACAAATCAGCATGGTACTTGTTAAGCGCTTACTAGATGTCAAACTGTTCTAAGCACTGAGTACTTGCACCTACAGGTGAATTATTATTATTAATAATTTTAGTAATTATGATAGTTGTTAAGCACTTACTATGTGTCAAGCACTGTTCTAATCCCTAGGGTGATACAAGGTAATCAGGTTGGATACAGTCCCTGGCCCACATGGTGCTTACGCTCTTAATCCCCATTTTACAGATGAGGTAACTGAGGCCAAGAGAAGTGAAGTGACTTGCCCAAGGTCACACAACAGACATGTGGCAGAGCCGGGATTAGAATCCACATCCTCTGTCTCCCAGGCCCATGTTCTATCCACCAGGCCATGCTGCTTCTCCGGGGCTGGACTGTAAGCTCATTGTTGGCAAGGAATATATCTACTAATTCTCTTATAGAGTAGAGAAGCAGTGTGGCTCAGTGGAAAGAGCACAGGCTTGGGAGTCACAGGTCATGGGTTCTAATCTCAACTCCGCCACTTGTCAGCTGTGGGACTTTGGGCAAGTCACTTAACTTCTCTGGGCCTCAGTTACCTCATCTGGAAAATGGGGATGAAGACTGTGAGCCCCACAGGGGACAACCTGATCACCTTGTAAACCCCCCAGCGCTTAGAACAGTGCTTCGCACATAGTAAGTGCTTAAGAAATACCATAATTATTATTAATTATTACTACTATCCCGAGTGCTTAGTACAGTGCTCTGCACACAGTAAGTGCTCAATAAATATGATTGAGTAGCAAGCGCAGAAGAGTGGGGGCAGACAGGCTCAAACACTCCCGCTCCTCCCAGCAGGCAGGATGGTGGATTGGTTAGTGATGGCATCCTTCCCCAGGACAGGAATTTGTTTCCTCACGGCTGGTGAATGAGGGTCCGCAGGTTCTCATTGCCCCGAAGCCCCCAGTCCGGCCTCTGCCTGCACCGGACTCTCACTGGCCCAGAACCCCGAGGGGGAGTCACCGAGGCAGAATTTTCAAAGCACTCACCCGCTGCACTCTTCGGTCTCAGTTCTGAAAAAGGAAGGAGAAAGCGTGTTGGTCAGCGGTTCGGCCACCTCGGTCTGCCCCAGCTACCGGACGCTGCCCTGACCCCTGGGGCCTGACCCTCGGCTGGACTCTGAGTGGGCTTGAGCCTATCAAATCCCAAGCCCGTGGGACCTGAAACCGATTGTCCATTTTCAATCAATCGTATTTATTGAGTGTTTCCCGTCTGCAGAGCATAGAGAGAAGCAGCGTGACTCAGTGGAATGAACCTGGGCTTGGGAGTCGGAAGTCGTGGGTTCTAATTCTGGCTCCGTCACTTGTCAGCTGTGTGACTTCGGGCAAGTCATGTCATTTCTCTGTGCCTCAGTTCCCTCATCAGTTAAATGGGGGTGAAGACTGTGAGCCCCATGTGGGACAACCTGATTATCTTGTATCTGTCCCAGTGCTTAGAACAGTGCTTGGCACATAGTTCTTCTAGACTGCGAGCCTGTTGTTGGGTAGGGACCGTCTCTATATGCTGCCGACTTGTACTTCCCAAGCACTTAGTACAGTGCTCTGCACACAGTAAGTGCTCAATAAATACGATTGATTGAATGAATGAACATAGTAAGTGCTTAACAAATGCCATCATCTTTATTATTATTATTATCATTACTAAGCACTTAGGAGAGTACAATATAACAATATAACCGAGTTGGTAGACACATCCCCTGCCCACGATGAGCTTCCATCCCATTTGTAGGTGGACAGCTATGTTGGACAGTCAGGAAGGTAGGATTTGGGTGGGATTCATCTCCCTCCCTCCAGTGTCCATAACAACAATGGACATTTTTTAAGATATTTGTTAAGCACTTGCAATGTGCTGGGCACTGTTCTAAGCACTGGGGTAGATATGAGGTAATCAGGTTGGACATAGTCCCTGTCCCACATAGGACCCACAGCCTTAATCCCCCTTTCACGGATGAGGTAACTGAGGTCCAGAGAAGTTAAGTGACTTGCCCAAGGTCACACAGAAGACAAGTGGAGGAGCCAGGATTAGAATCCGGGTTTATCCACTAGGCCAAATTGCTTCTCTTTGATCCCTTTCAATGGACTGGAATCACCCCTAGCAGTGTGGCCTAATGGAAAGAGCACTGGCTTGGGAGTCAGAAGGACCTGAGTTGTGCTGGGTGACCTTAGGTAAGTCACTTTACTTCTCTGGGCCTCAATTCCCTCATCTGTAAAATGGGGATCAAGACTGTGAGCCCCATGTGGGACAGGGACTGTGTCCAACGTGATTAGCTTGTGTCTACCCCAGTGCTTAGTATTCATTCATTCATTCAATTGTACTTATTGAGCCTTTACTGTGTGCAGCGCACTGTACTAGGATCTAGATCTAGGATTAACAAACCATTCTCACTCCAATGAAAGGACAGGAATAAACCATTTAATGTCATGCTGGCATTAAACCAGGATGTGAATTGGCGCTTTGTGCTACGTTGAGCAAATCCTCTGTGCTGAGTGCTTGGGAAAGTACAATACAACAATAAACAAACACATTCCCTGCCCACAACAAGCTTAGAATCTAGGTGGGGGAAGACAGTCATCAATATAAGTAAATAACAGATAGGTACACAAGAAGCAGCGTGGCTCAGTGGAAAGAGCACAGGCTTTGGAGTCAGAGGTCATGGGTTCAAATCCCGGCTCCGCCAATTGTCAGCTGTGTGACTTTGGGCAAGTCACTTAATTTCTCTGTGCCTCAGTTACCTCATCTGGAAAGTGGGGATGAAGACTGTGAGCCCCACGTGGGACAACCTGATGACCTTGTATCCCCCCCCAGCACTTAGAACAGTGCTTTGCACATAGTAAGCGCTTAATAAATGCCATCATTATTATTATTATATTATAAGTGTAGGGGGGCTGGGAGTGGGGACGAAAAAAGGGAGCAAGTCAGGGCAATTCAGAAGGAAGTGGGAGAGGAAAGGGGGGCTTAGTCAGGGAAGGTCTCTTGGAGAAGACGTGCCTTCAATAATGCCTTGAACAGGGGGAAAGAAATTGACTGTTGGATTTGAGAAGTGAGGGCATTCCAAACCAGAGGCTGAACTTGGTAGAGGGATCGGCAGAGAGGTAGATGAGATGGAGGCACAGTGAGAAGGTTAGCATTAGAGGAGCGAAGTGTGCAGGCTGGGTTGTAGCAAGGTGAGGTAGGAGGGGGTAAGTTGATTGAGTGTTTTAAAGCCAAAAATGAGGAGTTTTCGTTTGATATGGTGATGGGTGGGCAACCACTGGAGTTTCTAGAGGAGTGGGGAAACATGTCCTAAGCATTTTTGTAGAAAAGGGATCCAGGCAGCAGAGTGAAGTATGGACTTAAGTGGGGAGAGACAGGAGGCTGGGACGTCAGCAAGGAGGCTGATGCAGTAATCCAGGCGGGATAGGATGAGTGATTGCATTAATGTGGTGGCAGTTTGGATGGAGAGGAAAGGGCGGAATTTAGCGATGTTGTGAAGGTGGGACCAACAGGATTTAGTGATGGATTGAATATGTGGGTTGAATGACCGAGAGGAGTCAAGGATAACACCAAGGTTACAGGCTTCTGAGACAGAAAGGGTGGCGGTGCCAACTTGTACTTCCCAAGCACTTAGTACAGTGCTCTGCACACAGTAAGCGCTCAATAGATACGATTGAATGAATGAATGAATGGTGCCTTCTGCAGGGATGGGAAAGTTGGGGGAGGACGGGGTTTGGGTGGGAAAACAAGGAGCTCCATTTGGACATGTTAAGCTTGAGGTAGCGAGGTGAAGTAGGAGGGGGTAAGGTGATTGAGTGCTTTAAAGCCAATAATGAGGAGTTTTTGTTTGATACAGAAATGCCAGACTGCAGAGAGGGAGAAAGATAAGGGCTGGAGCTGTAGATTTGTGTATTATCTGCATAAAAGTGGTAATCGGAGCAGTGAAAGCAGAAGAGTTCTCCAAGGGAATGAGTGTAGAAGGAGAATAGAAGGGGACCCAGAACTGAACCTTGAGGGAGCCCCACAGTTAGGGGGTGGGAGGCAGAGGAGGAGCCCATGAAGGAGACTGAGAATGAGCAGCCAGAGATAAGAGGAGAACCAGGAGAGGACAGTGTCAGTGAAGCCAAGGTTGGATCATGTTTCCAGGAGAAGGGAGTGGTCCACAGTGTCAAAAGCAGCTGAGAGGTGGAGGAGGATCAGGATGGAGTAGAGGCCACTGGATTTGGCAAGAAGGAGATCTTTGGTGACCTTTGAGGGGGTGGTTTCTGTGGGGAGTGAAAAAGCCTGGAAGACAGACTGGAGGAGGTCAAGAAGAGAATTGGAGGAGAGGAATTTGAGACAACGGGTACAGACAACTCACTCCAGGAGTTTGGAAAGGAATGGTAGGAAGGAAAAGGGGTAATAACTGGAGGGAGCCGTAGGATCAAAGGAGGGATTTTTTGGATAGGGGAGACATGGGCATGTTTGAAAGCAGTGGGGAAGAAGCCATTGGAGAGTGAGCAGTTGAAGATGGCTGTAAGGGAGGGAAGAAAGAAGAGGACGAGTGTTTCAATAAATTGTGAAGCAATGGGGTCAGGTTTTACTAAGAATGGGGTGGATTTTGAAAGAAGGCAGGAGATCTCCTGTAGAGATATTGCAGGGAAAGATGGAAGAGTTGATGAGGGGGTAGAAGCGAGGTAGGACTGAGGAGGGGCAGGGGAGATTACAGGGAGATCACTTCTGATAGCACCAATTTTCTTAATAAAGTAGTGGCTAGGTCATTGGGGACAAGGGATGGGGAAGGCAAGGAGACAGAGGGCCTGAGAAGGGAGTTCCTCTACAGTGCCTCACACAAAATAAGCACTTAACAAACACCATTTTTAAGAAAGGAGCTGCTACTATTACTACGATTAGAACTGCAACTACTGTAACGGGAAGCAGCATGGTCTAACGGCAAGAGCGAGAACTTGGGAGTCAGAGGACGTGGATTCCAGTCCCGGCTCCTCCACTGGTTTGCTGTGTGACTTTGGGCAAGTCACTTCACTTCTCTGGGCCTCCGTTACCTCACCTGTAAAATGGGGATTATGACTGTGAGCCCCACGTGGGACAACCTGATTACCTTGTATCTACTTCAGCGCTTAGAACAGTGCTTGGCACGTAGTAAGTGCTTAACAAATGCCATCATCATCAACTGCAAGTATTGTTATTCCTGTAATTACTACTTCTGCTGCTATCACTGCAACTACTGCTTCTACCGTTACTTGGTGTAATGGATAGAGCACGGGCCTGGGAATCAAAAGGATCTTAGTTCTCATCCCGGCTCCACTACTTGTCTGCTCTGTGGCCCTGGGCAAGTCGCTTTGCTTCTCTGTGCCTCAGTTCCCTCATCTGGAAAATGAGACTGAGACTTTGAGCCCCACGTGGGACAGGGATGTGACCAACCCAATTTGGGTGTGTCCACCCCGGCATTTAGTATAGCCTGATGTAGTGGATACAGCATAAGCCTGGGGGTCAAAAGGTCATGGGTTCTAATCCTAGCTCTGCCTCTTGTCTGTTGTGTGACCTTATGCAAGTCACTTCACTTCTCTGTGCTTCAGTTCCCTCATCTGTAAAATGGGGATTAAGACTGTGAGACTTCAAGTGGGACAGGGACTGTGTCCAACCTGATTTTCTTGTATCCACCCCAGGGCTTAGTATAGTGCCTGGCATATGGTAAGCGCTTAACAAATACCACAATTATTATTATTATTGTTATCATTATTGTTACAGTGCCTAGCACATAGTAAGCACTTAACACAATTATTATTATTTTTATTGTTATTACTATGACTACTGCTACTAATGTTACTACTACTTAATGAATACCAAATTATTATTATTACTATGACTTTCATTCCTTCAATCATATTTATTGAGCGCTTACTGTGTGCAGAGCACTGTACTAAGTGCTTGGAAAGTACTATTTAGCAACAAATAAAGACAATCCCTACACAGCAACGGGCTCACAGTCTAGAAGGGGGGAGACAGACATCAAAACAAAACAAGTAAACAGGTATCAATAGCATCAATATAAATAAATAGAATTATAGATCTAAACACATCATTAATAAAATAAATAGAATAATAAATATGTACATATATACACAAGTGCTGTGGGGCGGCGGGGGAGAGCAGAGGGAGGGAGTCAGGATGAGGGGGAGGGGAGGAGAAGCAGAGCAGTGTGGCTCAGTGGAAAGAGCCCAGGTTTGGGAGTCAGAGGTCATGGGTTCTAATCCCAGCTCTGCCACTTATCGGCTGTGTGACTTTGGGCAAGTCACTTCACTTCTCTGTGCCTCAGTTACCTCATCTGTAAAATGGGGATTAAGATTGTAAACCCCACATGGGACAACCTGATCACCTTGTATCCCCCCAGTGTTTAGAACAGTGGTTTGCACATAGTAGGTGCTTAACAAATGACATTATTATTATTATTATTATTACTGCTACAACTATTGAACCCACTACTCCCACCCTACAGTTAGGTCGGGAGCGCAGGACTGCCTCACCAGAGCTCAGGCCTGGCAGCTCAGGGCAAGGATCAGTCAGTCAGTCAGTCAGTCAGTTGTATTTATTGAGCGCTTACTCTGTGCAAAGCACTGTGCTAAGCGCTTGGGTTCCGTGCCTCGTTCTCACCTGTCCCGCCATCGACCCCCAGCCCATGTCATCCCCAGGACCTGGAATGCCCTCCCTCTGCCCATCTGCCAAGCTAGCTCTCTTCCTCCCTTCAAGGCCCTACTGAGAGCTCACCTCCTCCAGGAGGCCTTCCCAGACTGAGCACCTTCCCTCCTCTCCCCCTCGTCCCCCTCTCCATCCCCTCCATCTTATCTCCTTCCCTTCCCCACAGCACCTGTATATATGTATATATGTTTGTACACATTTATTACTCTATTTATTTTACTTGTACATATCTATTCTATTTATTTTATTTTGTTAGTATGTTTGGTTTTGTTCTCTGTCTCCCCCTTTTAGACTGTGAGCCCACTGTTGGGCAGGGACTGTCTCTATATGCTGCCAGTTTGTACTTCCCAAGCGCTTAGTACAGTGCTCTGCACACAGTAAGCGCTCAATAAATACGATTGATGATGATGATGATTACCAGAACTGATGGTTTGGTGAATCCAGGAAAGCACCTTGCTAGTGTCCGTGAACAGCCCAGGGGAGCCCCTCAGGCTCGAGCTCTTCCTCAAGTTATTTCTCCAGGGGCGAGCGCACCCCATTCCCCACGACGTGACCCCGGCCAGGGTCCAGGCCCCCGGCCTGCTCTTGCAAAGCAGGGCGCCTCCTGAGTCCCCCTTAAGGAGAGAAAGCTTTCTTTCAGCGCTCCATCCATGGCGGGCCTCCAATCTCCTCTCTCCCACCCAGTGCCATCCTCGATCCCCCCCTCCCGAGAGCCGTCGGTTGGCGGGATTCCTCCAGATACCCGAGACTCCTAAGCCGGACTCTCAGGCCTGCCCTCGCCAAGTCTCCCACGAGACTAAGCATCTCCAAACAGGGCTGCAAAGACCCTACAGAGACGAGCTACTCTGGACTGTAAATTCGTTGTAGGCAGGGACTGTGTCTGTTGCATTGTTGTATCGTACTCTCCCAATAATAATAATAATAATAACAGTGATGGCATTTGTTAAGTGCTTACTATGTGCAAAGCACTGTTCTAAGTGCTGGGGAGGTTACAAGGTGATCAGATTGCCCCACGGGGGGCTCACAGTTTTAATCCCCTTTTTACAGATGAGGTAACTGAGGCACAGAGAAGGTAAATGACTTGCCCAAAGTCACACAGCTGACAGCTGGCGGAGCCGGGATTTGAACCCATGACCTCCGACTCCAAAGCCCAGACTCTTTCCACTGAGCAAGCGCTTAGTACAGTGCTCTGCAACTGTTAAGTGCACAATAAATGCGATTGACTGACTGACCCACAAATGGGACCTATCTGGGGCTCTTAGAAGTCGGCCTGGGTCTCCCCAACCCTTCCCGACTGGCTCCCCCCATCAGAACCCTGCCACCCGCCCCCAGCTTCCTTTCAGTCCTCCCAGTCAACAGGTGACTCCTCTGATGATGAGAGGAATTTGATATGACAAAATTGGGGGCCACTGGAGATCTGGGGCCCTGCCCGATCTCCTAGCTGCCCTCCCCCAAGCTGGACCTGCTGAGATCAATCGATGGTATTTATTGAGCGCTGACTATGTGCAGAGGAGAGTACAGTACAACAGAATCAGCAGACACGGGGATGTGGGATGTCCCAAGTTCGGGGTCCCCTCGGACTCAACCCAGACCCCGAAGGGCTCCTTGGAGGATGGTAAAGCCAAGCTGATGCTAAGCCTTTCTTCCCAGCCCCCCGCCCCCCGATCCACGGCCCCCAGAGGACCTGGCAGGCATCCTTCCCTCCATCAGGGAACCCAGCGCAGAGCACAGTGTCTCCGCTCACGGGCTTCTTGAGCGTCAGCAGGGCCGCCCCGCAGTCTCGCTGGTGCAGAATGGGCAGGTGGACCTGTTGCAGTCGCTGAGGGAGGGCTCCGTCTGCAAACACAACCAGCCCGCGGGGGCCCGGCAGAGCTCACCTCCTCCTGGAGGCCTTCCCAGACTGAGCCCCCTTTTTCCTCTCCTCCCCCCGCACCGTACCCCCTTCCCCTCCCAACAGCACCTGTATATATATTTGTACAGATTTATTACTCTATTTATTACTTGTACATATTTACTGTTTATTTTGTTAACGATGTGCAGATAGCTTTAATTCTATTCGTTCTGATGATTTTGACACCCGTCTACCTGTTTTGTTTTGTTGTCTGTTCCCCCCTTCTAGACTGTGAGCCTGTTGTTGGGTAGGGACCGTCTTTATATGTTACCGACTTGTACTACCCAAGCCCTTAGTACGGTGCTCCGCACACAGTAAGCACTCAATAAATATGATTGGATGAATGAGTGAATGATCCTGGAGCCGACGTGGACCCTGCAGCCCCTTTTCATTCATTCACTCCTTCGATCGTCTTTTCTGAGCGCTCACTGTGTGCGGAGCCCTGGGCTGAGCATGTGGGAGAGTACGATAGAACAATAAACAGACACGTTCCCTGCCCACAGTGAGCGGGCAGTCTAGAGGGCCTGCTGAAACCCAACAGTCCCCCGTAATAATAATAATAATGATGGCATTTATTAAGCGCTTACGATGTGCAAAGCACTGTTCTAAGTGCTGGGGAGGTTACAAGGTGGCAGGCAGTCCTCCGGCTGGGCCTCAGTTGGCTTCTACCCTCTCAGGGCCAGAGTCCAATGGACTGGGGGTGGGGAATCGGGCCACATGCTTCCAGGGCACAGGGTGGGCTTGGTGGGGGAAGCTCTGCTCCCCAAAGATGACAGGGATGGGAGCAGTCGCCTCATGGCTCAGGGCACACAGTAAAACCCCACAGGGAAGCTCGGGAACCCAAAGGGAAGCAGCTTTAGAGGCAGCGTGGCCTGGTGGAGACAGCACAGGCCTAGGGATCAGAAGGACGTGGGTTCTAATCCCGGCACCACCCTGTGCCTGCCGTGTCACCGAACTTCTCTGGGCCTCAGTTACCTCACCTGTCAAACGAGGGTGAAGACGGTGTGCCTCATGTGGGACAGGGACTGTATCCAATCTGATTAGCTTGGATCTGCCCCAGTGCTTATTAATCAATCAATCAATCAATCAATCAATCATATTTATTGAGCGCTTACTATGTGCAGAGCACTGTACTAAGCGCTTGGGAAGTACAAATTGGCAACATATAGAGACAGTCCCTACCCAACAGTGGGCTCACAGTCTAAAAGGGGGAGACAGAGAACAAAACCAAACATACTAACAAAATAAAATAAATAGGACAGATATGTACAAGTAAAATAAATAAATAAATAGAGTAATAAATATGTACAAACATATATTCATATATACAGGTGCTGTGGGGAAGGGAAGGAGGTAAGATGGGGGGGATGGAGAGGGGGATGAGGGGGAGAGGAAGGAAGGG
Source organism: Tachyglossus aculeatus (assembly GCF_015852505.1). Taxonomy (NCBI): domain Eukaryota; kingdom Metazoa; phylum Chordata; class Mammalia; order Monotremata; family Tachyglossidae; genus Tachyglossus; species Tachyglossus aculeatus. Next base: position 10,042,992 of record NC_052087.1, read on the forward strand.
GCTCAGTCTCGGAAGGCCTCCTGGAGGAGGTGAGCTCTCAGCAGGGCCTTGAAGGGAAGCAGGGCCTTGAAGGGCCTTATTACAGTGACGCATGCTTGCCCAAGGCCATACGGCAGACAAGCGGTGCAGCCGGGATGAGAACGCACACGTCCTTCTGACGCCCAGGCCCGTGCTCTGTCCATTACGTCAAGTAACGGCAGTAGCAGTAGTCGCAGGGACAGAAGCAGAAGTAGTCATCGCAGTAGTAACAGTACTTGCAGTAGTAGTAGTAATTGATGATGATGGTATTTGTTAAGCGCTTACTATGTGCCAAGCACTGTTCTAAGCGCCGAAGTAGATACCGGGTAAACAGGTTGCCCCACGTGGGGCTCACAGTCGTAATCCCCATTTTACAGGTGAGGTAACGGAGGCCCAGAGAAGTGAAGTGGGCTAGCTTAGTGGATAGAGCACGGGCCTGGGAATCAGAAGGACCTGGGTTCTAATCCCAGCTCCACCACTTGTCTGCTGTGGGACCTTGGGCAAGTCACTTAACTCCCCTGTGGCTCAGTTACCTCATCTGTCAATTGGGGGTGACGACTGTGAGCCTCATCAGGGACATGGATGTGTCCAACCTGATTAGCTTTTATCTGTCCCCAGGCTTAGTGCAGTGCCTGGTGTATTAATAAGCACTTAGCAAATAACATAAAAAAGACTAGTAGCCATGTGCGTGGGCATTGGCTGTTTTAGTCTCCAGGAAATGTGGATTCAGTTGAAACCCACTGACTGTCATCTCCTTGAGGGCAGGGATTGTGTTTACTGACTCCATGGCGCTGTCTTCTCCCCAGACACTTAGTACGTGGGCTTTGGAGTCAGAGGTCAATCAATCAATCAATCAATCAATTGTATTTATTGAGCGCTTACTGTGTGCAGAGCACTGTACTAAGCGCTTGGGAAGTACAAGTTGGCAACACATAGAGACAGTCCCTACCCAACAGTGGGCTCACAGTCTAAAGGGGAGATGGGTTCAAATCCCAGCTCCGCCAACTGTCAGCTGTGTGACTTTGGGCAGGTCACTTCACTTCTCTGAGCCTCAGTGACCTTATCTGTAAAATGGGGATTAAGACTGTGTGTGGGACAACCTGATCACCTTGTAACCTCCCCAGTGCTTAGAACAGTGCTTTGCACATAGTAAGCGCTTAACAAATACCATTATTATTATTATGATAGTAAGCGCTCAACAAAGGCCAATGGTGGAGTAATCCATTGGGCGATTAAGCGAGACACTCAGTGCCAGATCTCCAGGGGTGATGGACCCCTGGGGGTCCAGATGGGGGGACGGGGTCAGTCCCGCTCACCCTGGGTCTCTGACACGATTGGACAAGTCCCAAGTGTGGATGGAAATAGCCTCAAAGTGCATCTCAACCGTCCAAAGCCCCACCCTGCCTGTTCCTCCTCCTCCTCTTCCCCTACAGTCCCAATGGACAGTTGGCACTGGTGGTGGTTTGACCACGAGTGCAGACGGATGTCTCCTATCACTGACCCTTTCCACCCACCTCCAGTGTTGAAGAGGGGGGAGACTGACAGTGCCAAGAGTGGTGAGAGTGTACGTGCGTGTGTGTTTGTGTGTACACGCATGTATGTGCGTGCATGTGTGCACATAGGGAAGCAGCCTGGCCCAGGAGTCAGAATTATAATAATAATAATAACAATAATAATAATAATGGTATTTGTTAAGTGCTTACTATGCACCGGGCACTGTACTAAGCGCCGGGGTGGATACAAGCAAATCGGGTTGGACACAGTCCCTGTCCCATGTGGGGCTCACAGTCTTAGTCCCCATTATAGAGAAGAGGTAACTGAGGCCCAGAGAAGTGAAGTGACTTGCCCCAAATCACCCAGCAGACAAGTGGCAGAGGCAGGATTAGAACCCATGACTTTCAGACTCCCAGGCCTGTGCTCAATCCACTGCGTCAAAGAGCTTAGTACAGTGTTCTGCACATAGGAAGCGCTCAATAAATACGATTGAATGAATGAATGAATGCTTCTCAGAAGGATCTGGGTTCTTATCCTGGCTCTTCCACTTTTGTCCTCTGTGTGACTCTGGGCAAGTCACTTCACTTCTCAGTTGCCTCATCTATAAAATGGGGATGAAGACTGTGAGCCCCATGTGGGACAGGGACTGTGTCCAACACGATTACCATGTATCTACCCAGGAGCTTAGTATGGTGCCTGGCACATAGTAAGCGCTTAACGAAGACCACTGTGATGATGATGGTGATGATGATGATGATGATGTGTGTGTGTGTGTGTGTGTGTGTGTGTGTGTGTGTGTGTGTGTGTGTGTGTGTGTGTGTGTTGTGGATGGGGCTTACTCTCTGCCAGGCGGCCCCAGCCAGTGGTGGTGCACAGCGTTCCCGGAGCGAACGTCTCTCCCGGTTCTGGAAGGCAGACTGGCCAAACCACCGGCCCTGGGGGGAAAAAAAAGATCAAAAATAAAAAAAAAATGGAATTTGTTAAGCGCTTCCTAGGGGCCACGCATTGTACTAAGCCCTGGCGTGGACACAAACAAATTGGGTTGGACACAGTCCCTGTCCACGTGGGGCTCACAGTCTCAATCCCCATTTTATAGATGAGGTCACTGAGGTTTAGAGAAGTGAAGTGACTTGTCCAAGGTCACACAGCATCATCATCATCATCAATCGTATTTATTGAGCGCTTACTATGTGCAGAGCACTGTACTAAGCGCTTGGGAAGTACAAATTGGCGACATATAGAGACAGTCCCTACCCAACAGTGGGCTCACAGTCTAACAGGGGGAGACAGAGAACAAAACCAAACATACTACCAAAATAAAATAAATAGAATAGATATGTACAAATAAATTAAATAAATAAATAAATAGTGTAAAAAAATATGTACAAACATACATACATATATACAGGTGCTGTGGGGAAGGGAGGGAGGTAAGATGGGGGGATGGAGAGGGGGACGAGGGGGAGAGGAAGGAAGGGGCTCAGTCTGGGAAGGCCTCCTGGAGGAGGTGAGCTCTCAGCAGGGCCTTGAAGGGAGGAAGAGAGCTAGCTTGGCGGATGGGCAGAGGGAGGGCATTCCAGGCCCGGGGGAGGACGTGAGCCGGGGGTCGATGGCGGGACAGGCGAGAACGAGGTACGGTAAGGAGATTAGCAGCAGAGGAGCGGAGCTGGGCTGTAGAAGGAGAGAAGGAAGGTGAGGTAGGAGGGGGCAAGGTGATGGACAGCCTTGAAGCCCAGGGTGAGGAGTTTCTGCCTGATGCGCAGATTGATTGGTAGCCACTGGAGATTTTTGAGGAGGGGAGTGATATGCCCAGAGCGTTTCTGGACAAAGATAATCCGGGCAGCAGCATGAAGTATGGATTGAAGTGGAGAGAGACACGAGGATGGGAGATCAGAGAGAAGGCTGATGCAGTAAGACAAGTGGAGACAAGTGGAGGGCCGGAATTGGAACCCATGACCTTCTGACTCTCAGGCCCGGGCTCTATCCACTAGGCCATGTTCTTTCTCAATGTGAGGGGCTCATCCTCCCCAAAGACCTCAAACCGGGTGGGGCTGGACGAGAGGAAACAAGCTGCACAATGTCCCCCACCCCCACCCCCATTCGCATCTTCTCTCCCACCAAAATGGACTCGTGTTGGTCAGGGAATGTGTTCTACTGTTATATTGTACTCTTCCAAGCCCTCAGTACAGTGCTCTGCACACGATAAGTGCTCAATAAATACCCCCGAATGATTGAATGACAAGCACCACTGTGTTCCACTACCGATCATAACACCAGTGATGACCACAATCATGATCATTGTAGGACGTGCCTTCGGGGTTTTGGGGACAACTACACAGCCTGGGGCAAAGTGACGAGAGCTATGCCCGTGTGACCTTGGGCAAGTCACAACTTCTCTGCAGTCTCCTCATCGTTGCTGAGTTGTACTTTCCGAGTGCTTAATACAGTGCTCTGCACACAGTAAGCGCCCAATAAATACGATTGAATGAAGCTGTAAAATGGGGATGAAATTCTACTCCCTCAAATTTCGACTGTGAGCCACACATCAGACAGGGACTGTGTCCAACCTAATTATCTACTTAGTGCAGTGCTTGGCACTTGTCTCCCCCTTTTAGACTGTGAGCCCACTGTTGGGTAGGGACTGTCTCTATATGTTGCAAATTTGTACTTCCCAAGCGCTTAGTACAGTGCTCTGCACATAGTAAGCGCTCAATAAATATGATTGATGATGATGATGGTGATAGTAAGTCCTTAACAGAAACGATCTCATCATCATCATCACATTACAACTACTTCTACTACCGCTGTTGCTGTTACTATCACGGTAATAATAATGGTATTTGTTAAGCGCTTGCTATGTGCCAGGCACTCTTCTAAGTGCTGGGGTGAATACAAGCAAATTGATCTGGACACAGTCCCTGTCCCACGTGGGGCTCACAGCCTCAATCCCCATTTTACAGATGAGACAACTGAGGCACAGAGAAATTAAGTGACTTGCCCAAAGTCACACTGCTGATAAGTGGTGGAGCTAGGATTAGAACCCACAACCTCGGACTCCCAAGCCTGTGCTCTTTCCACTGAGCCGTGCTGTTTCTACTTCTGCCATTACTGCAACTATGCTACTACTACTACTACTACTACTATTACTACCACTACTACTACTAGTACTAGTACTAGTACTAGTAGTAGTAGTAGTAGTAGCGTGGCTCAGTGGAAAAGAGCACGGGCTTTGGAGTCAGAGGTCATGGGTTCAAATCCCGACTCCACCACTTGTCAGCTGTGTGACTTTGGGCAAGTCACTTCACTTCTCTGTGCCTCAGTTCCCTCATCTGTAAAATGGGGATTAAGACTGTGAGCCCCCCGTGGGACAACCTGATCACCTTGTAAACTCCCCAGTGCCTAGAACAGTGCATTGCACATAGTAAGTGCTTAATAAATGCCACCATTATTATTATTCTTATTATTCTTGTTATTATTATTATTATTATTAGTAGTAGTAGTAGTAGTAGTAGTAGTGGTAGTAATAATGGTGGTATTTGTTAAGCGCTTACTATGAGCCAAGCACTGTTCTAAGCACTGGGGTAGATCCACGTAATCAGGTTATCCCATATGGGGCTCACAGTCTTAATCCTCATTTTACAGATGAGGCAACTGAGGGAGAGTGAAGTAAAGTGACTTGAGCAAGGTCACACAGCAGACAAGTGGCGGAGCACGATTAGAACCCACAACCCCTGACTCCCAAGCCCAGGCTCTTTCCACTATTACTACTACTTCAACCACTGCTTTGCAGTCCCCTTCTTCTTGCTGGTGTGGAGATCCCTTAAGGAGAGAATGCACCTAGAAAGAGCTTAATTAGAGAATTCTCAATCAAAATGTTCTAGTTCAAGGTTAGTAAATCATTCCTTCCCACTTAGGGATTACGCGTACAGAGTGTTTGACATGTTGGGGCATTGTGCATTTTCAAATATGGCACTGGCCCCGCATACATATGTACTTTGTACTTCCCAATTTGTACTTCCCAAGCGCTTAGTACAGTGCTCTGCACATAGTAAGCGCTCAATAAATACGATTGATGATGATGATGATACATATACCGCACTAGGAAGAAAAAAAAACTCGAAAGGAATATTTCAGTCCCACTTTTAGGTTTTTTTTTTCTTTTCAATATCAGACTTCCTTTAGAGAAGCAGCGTGGCTCAGTGGAAAGAGCCCGGGCTTTGGAGTCAGAGGTCCTGGGTTCAAATCCCGGCTCCACCAGTTGTCAGCTGGGTGACTTTGGGCAAGTCACTTCACTTCTCTGGGCCTCAGTTACCTCATCTGAAAAATGGGGATGAAGACTGTGAGCCCTCCGAGGGACAACCTGATCACCTTGTAACATCCTCAGCGCTTAGAACAGTGCTCTGCACATAGTAAGTGCTTAATAAATTCCACATCCCAAGCGCTTAGTACAGTGCTCTGCACACAGTAAGCGCTCAATAACTACGATTGAATGAATGAATCATTTTTATTATTATTATTTTTGCTTTTGTTAATTAGTTTCTTTTCTCAATGAGCTTGTGATAAGAAGTTCAATAGTTACAGTGATCATCTATTGTAAGGTGGTAAATGATTTTGGCTCTTGGGCAGGGTTATCGCCCTACAATTGGGTAGGGACCGTCTCTATATGTTGCCGACTTGTACTTCCCAAGCGCTTAGTACAGTGCTCTGCACACAGTAAGCGCTCAATAAATACGATTGAATGAATGAATGAATGTTTCTACTCTTACTACTATTACTGCTAATACTAATTGCTATTACTGCAGCTGCTGCTACTACTACTGTCATTACTATCCCGGCTTCGACACTTATCTGCTGTATGACCTTGGGCAAATCACTTCTCTGTGCCTCAGTTACCTCATCTGCAAAATGGACATTGAGACTGTGAGCCCCACATGAGGCAGGGACTGTGTCCAACTCGATTTTCTTGTGTCCACCCCAGCTCTAAGTACAGTGCCTGGCACATAATAAGTGCATAACAAATACCATCATTATTATTAACTACTGTTACTCCTGTGACTACTATCATTATTACTATTTCTGCGGCTACTGCTACTACTGTTACAGGAAAGCAGTGTGGCCTAGTGGAAAGTGCACGGACTTGGGAGTCAGAGGACGTGGGTTCTAATCCCGGCTCTGAGACTTGTCTGCTGTGTGACCTTGGGCAAGCCACTTAACTTCTTTGTGCCGCAGTTACCTCATCTGTAAAATGGGGATTGGGTCCCAAGTGGGATAACCTTGTATCTTTTAGACTGTGAGCCCACTGTTGGGTAGGGACTGTCTCTATGTGTTGCCAACTTGTACTTCCCAAGCGCTTAGTACAGTGCTCTGCACACAGTAAGCGCTCAATAAATACGATTGATTAATCTACCGCAGCATTTAGAACAGTGCTTGGCACATAGTAAGCTCTTAACAAATACCATTATTATTATTAATATTACTGCAGCTACTGCTACTACCGCTACCACTGTTACTTCAACTAACGTTACTACCACTACTACTACTAATGATATTTGTTAAGTGTTTACTATGTGCTAGGCACTGTACTAAGCACCGAGGTACTGTACTACTACAACTACAACTATTACTGCAGCTACTGCTACTATTTTACTCCTCTTCCTCCTTCTACTGCTGCTACTACTGCTGCGCTTACAAGTTACGATGATGATATTCGTTAGTTTGTTAATTATTGTTATGCCCAGGCTTGGGAGTCAGAAGGCCCCGAGTTTTAATCCCGGCTCCGCCACTCATCTGCTGTGTGGCCTTGAGCAAGTCACTTAACTTCTCTGTGCCTCAGTTACCTTATTTGTACAATGGGGATTAAGACTGTGAGCCCTACGCAGGACAGGGAGTGTGTCCAACCTGATTTGTTTGTATCCGCCCCAGTGCTCAGCATAGTGCCTGAGATGTAGTAAGCACTTAATACCATAGTCATTAATTAATATTATTTGTTTTAATTCAAGTCCAAGGCCAAAGAATCTCTGCCTTTGCCCCCTCCTCAGTCCTGCCTCTCCCTAACCCCCGCCCCAGCCCTGCTCAGATCCCCAACCTCGCCGGGGCCCAGCCAAGCCCCCAGGGTGCCCGGACTTAAGTGGGCCATGGGAGGCAGGGGTGGAGGGGTCACTTTGGGACCACCCAGCTGCCCTAGCATCACTGCCCCACTGTGATAGACGGAGTCCTCCATTACCAAACCTGAGGTGTCCGTCCAGCTTGAGCAAAGCGATGTCATAGTTCATGGGCATCTTGGGATTGAATTTGGGGTGTTTGACGATGGATTTCACCGCCAGCGTCTGCTCCCCCGGCTCGGCGAGGGACAGGTCGTACTTTCCGGCCGTTACGTTCAGGTAAGTCCGCAGATACCTAGGGGGACAGGGAAATCAAGGAGGGGGACGGAGGGGAGGAAAGCATCCTGAAGCTGCGTGCCTTGGTGGATAGAGTGTGGGCCTGGGAGTTAGAAGAACCTGGGGTTCTAATCCTGGCTCGGCCACTCGTCTACTGTGTGACCTTAGTCAAGTCACTTCTCTGTGCCTCACTTCCCTTACCTGAAAATGAATATTAAGACTGTGAGCCTGATGAAGGACATGGACTGTGTCCAACCTGATTAGCTGCTCTCTATCATCATCATCATCATCAATCGTATTTATTGAGTTTATTTAAACTAAATATTTATTTATTTATATTATTTATATTATTTATTTTTTATTATATAATAAATATAATAAATAACTATAATAAATATTTATTTATTAAGCTCTCTACCCCAGAGCTTGACACATAGTAAGCGCTTTACAAAATACTATTATTACTATTAGGAGAGGAAAGCGGCGTGAAGCAGTACAGCCTAGTGGAAAGAGGGCCGGCCTGAGAGTCAGAAGGACCTGGGGTCTAATCCCGGCTCTGCCGTGTATGACCTTGGACAAGTCACTTCCCTTCTCCAGGCCTCAGTTACCTTATCGGTAAAATGGAGATTAAGTCTGGGAGCCCCAGGTGGGACATGGACTGGGTCCAGCCTAATTAGCTTTTATCTACCCCAGTGGTTGGAGCAGTGCCTGGAAGACAGTAAGCACTTAACAAAAACCATTCAAAAAAAAGAAAAGAAAGAAAGAAATGGACAGATATCACATCCAGTAGGATGTAAGCGTCTTCAGGGCAGGGAGTTTGTCTTTTTACTCTCATTTCACTCTCCCAAGCCTCCAGTTCAGTGCTCTGAACTGATACCACCCCACAGATACTCACTAAATACTGTTGGGTGAATCAAACAACCAATGCAAATGACCCCTTTCACGAATATTAACGAGGACAGAGATTAATCGCCGAAAGATGTGATAATTTTCCATCTATCAGCATTCAAGAATACAGTAGTAATAAAATACAGAATTACAGCAATCAATGGTATTTATTGAGGGCATACTGTGTGCAGAGTGCTATGCTAGGCACTTGGGAGAGTACAATACAATAGAGTTGATAGACATTTTCCCTGCCCACAAGGAGCTTATAGTCCACATGGGGAGACAGACATCAAAATAAATGATGGATATGCATATATGTGTGGTGGGGTTGAGGGTGGGTGAATATCAACTGCTTAAAGGGTATAGATCCAAGTGCACAGGCGAGCAGAAGGGAGAAGAAATAGGGAAAAATAAGGGGAAGGTATCTTGGAGCAGATGTGATTTTAATAGGGCTTTGAAGGTGGAGAGAGTGATCATCTGTTAGATATTGAGGAGGGATTTCTAGGCCAAAGGCAGTATTTGGGCCGGGGTCTGTGGCAAGATAGATGAGATGGAAATGCAGTGAGTAGATTGATGTTAAAAGATTGAAGTGAGGGTGCTGGATGGTAGTGGGGAATCAGCCATCCAAACTAGGAGGAGGCGAGCTGATTGAGTGCTTTAAAGCTGATGGTAAGGAGTTTCTGTTTGATGCAGAGGAGGATGGGCAACCATTGTAGGTTCTTGCAGAAAGGAGGGATGTGGACTGAACATTTTTTTAGAAAAATGATCAGGGCAGCACAGTGAAGTATGGTCTAGAGTGGAGAGAGACAGGGAGCAGTTTTACTAAATCTCATGGAAAGTTAAACCACAAATGCTCGCACCACTTTAGTCATTCTAGTGGCAAAAAAAGCCTCCATAATCTATCAAAGGCATTGACTGAGTGATTACTATGTGCAGGGCACTGTACTAAGCTCTTGCAAGAGTACAATGAAAAAGAATTAACAGACACATTCCCTGCCCATAAGGAGCTTACATAATGCTCCATTCCCTGCCAATTGAATTGAAATTTTTTCTATATCAAAAATCAAGTGTTGTCTGTGGCACTCTGCTGAGCTGTCTTGGTGGAAAGGAGAAGAGAGGAGAGGGGCACAGGGTCTGTCCCTAAGGAGAGCACCAGGCTGCAGAGGAAGCAGGGGCAGGGAAGCATCTGGGTGTAAATGGAGGCTTATGCTAGGTAACCAACAATACTGAATTTCCACAATGTCACAATTGCAGAGGTGAGGTTTCTTGAGTGCCCCAGCAAACTAATCAATCAATCAATCAATCGTATTTATTGAGCGCTTACTGTGTGCAGAGCACTGTACTAAGCGCTTGGGAAGTACAAGCTGGCAACATATACAGTCCCTACCCAACAGTGGGCTCACAGTCTAGAAGGGGGAGACAGAGAACAAAACGAAACATACTAACAAAATAAAATAAATAGAATAGATATGTACAAGTAAAATAAATAAATAAATAAACAAATAGAGTAATAAATATGTACAAACATATATACATATATACAGGTGCTGTGGGGAAGGGAAGGAGGTAAGGTGCGGGTGATGGAGAGGGGGATGAGGGTGAGAGGAAGGAAGGGGCTCAGTCTGGGAAGGCCTCCTGGAGGAGATGAGCTCTCAGTAGGGCCTTGAAGGGAGGAAGAGAGCTAGCTTCTAATCTAATCAATCAGTGGTATTTATTGAGCACTGACTGTGTACAGGTCTGTGGGCTCTAGAAAGTGAGCCCACTGTTGGGTAGGGACCGTCTCTATATGTTGCCAACTTGTACTTCCCACGCGCTTAGTACAGTAAGTGCTCAATAAATACTATTGAATGAATACAGGTCACTGGACAGAACATTTGGGAAGGTACACTAGAATTAGTAGAAATGACCAGTATGCCTGGGAGTCAGAAGGACCTGGGTTCTAATCCCAGCTCTGCCACTTGTCTGCTGTGGGACCTCGGGCAAATCACTTCACTTCTCTGTACCTCAGTTACCTCATCTGTAAAATGGGGATTTAGACTGTGAGTCCCATGTAGGACAGGGACTGTGTCTAATTCAGTTTGCTTGTATCCACCCCAGCGCTTAGCATGGTGCCTGACACATAGTAAGTGCTTAATAAATATGACAGTTACTATTATTATTAATGCCCAAGGTGGAAACTGGGTTGTTTGGTGTGTGCGCACATGTGATTTGGGGGAGGCATGTTGCAGTCAGCTCCCGCAGCGCCCCATAGGCTTAACCTTCCCCTGCTCACGTGGCCCTGAGAGTGGACGGGTGGTGGGCTGGCCAGCGGAAAACAGGAATGCCCCCTGCACCCTCACCTACAGGTGGTCTCCATTCCACAGGCAAGGTCCCTGTCCCCCTGTGGCATTTGCTGTGGCAACCTCCCTGCCCTGCCCACCGTCTCCAAGGCTCCTTCCCCTCCTCCTCCGACGCCCGACCCTACCTGTCCATGACACAGTGGGCAGCAGTGACCACCCACTGGGCAGAAATGATCGTCCCGCCACAGAAATGAGTCTGCCTCCGCTTCAGGGACACCTGTGTTGATGAGAACAAAGATCTGTGTCTGTTCGCGGTTGCATTGTACTCTCCCATTCGCTTAGTACAGTGCTCGGCTCTGTTCTGCTCTCCCCCAACCCAGGCATATTTCTGCCCCCACCAGACCGAGGACCAGCCAGGGTTCTGCCTGGCTTGGTTTTATGAAAAGCAGTATGGCATAGGGGATAGAGCACAGGCCTGGGCATGAGAAGGTCATGGGTTTTAATCCCAGATCCTCCACTTGTCTGCTGTGTGATCTTGTGTAAGTCACTTCACTTCTCTGGGCCTCAGTTACCTCATTTATTAAATGAGGCAGGGACTGTGTCCAACTTGATTTGCTTGTATCCTCCCTAGCGCTTTGTACAGTGCCTGGCACATAGTAAATGCTTAACAAAAATCATTATAATTATTGTTGTTGTTATTATAATTATTATTATTATGCCCCCTCAAGTGTCCCTTCCTGACTCTCTGCTCTCTTTCTCTTGTCCTCAGCAAAAGAATAATAATAATAAAAATAATAATGATAATAACAGTAATTGTAGCACTTCTTAAGCTCTTGCTATGTGCCAGGCACTGTTCTAAGCACTAGAGTAGACATAAGAAAATCAGGTTGAACACAGCCCCTGACCTACATAGGGCTCAAGGTCATCATCCTCATTTTACAGATGGGGGAACTGCGGCCCAAGGTCACACGGCAGACAAATGACAGAGCCAGGATTAGAACCCAGGTCCTTCTTACCCTCAGGCCAGTGCTTTTTCCATTAGGCCATGCTGCTTCCCAGGCTACTTCCACTCTTGGGGTGAAAGGCCCCTCTCCTCTCCCCCCCACTCAACAAGTTGCCCTCTCAGTTCCAGTGATAAGGTCACTTGATAAAGTCCCATGACTGTAGTAGGGGCCCCACTGCCCACAGGGCAGCACCTCCAAGACCCCCTGGTGGACCTGCTTCTGACATCCCCTGCAAATTAACCTGCCCAAAACCAAACTCCTAATCTTCCTACCCAAACCCTATCCTCCCCAAGACTTTCCCATCACTGTAAACAGAACCACTACCCTTCCTGTCTCACAAGCCCTTAACCTTGGCACTATTTTTGACTCATCTCTCTCATTCAACCAACATATTCAATCTGCCACTATTCCTGCCAATTTAACTTTCACAAAACCAGTAAAATCCTCTCCATACAACCTACTACCATGCTAATCCAAGCATATCCTGCCTTGTCTTACCCTTGGCAGCCTTCTTGCTGACCTTCCAGCCTCCTTTGTCTCCCCAGTCCAGTTCATACTTCAGTCTGCTTCCCGGATCATTTTTCTACAAAAACATTCTGCCCATATTTCCTCACTCCTCAAGAACCTCCAGTGGTTATCCATTCACTTCCGCATCAAACAGAAACTCTTTACCATAGGTTTTAAAGCTCACAATCACCTTGCCCCCACTTACCCCACGTCACTACTCTCATACTACAACTCAGCCTGCACCTTCGCTAACCTTCTTACTGTACCTTGATTTCTCCTGTCTCGCTGCCGACCTCCCACCCCGTCCTGTCTCTGTCCTGAAACATCCTCCTTATTCATATCCTAAGGCAATTAATCTCTCCACCTTCAAAGTATTACTGAAGGCACAACTCCTTCAAGAGGCCTTCCCTGACTAAGTACTCATTTCCTCTTCCCCTGCTCCCTTCTCTGTTGCCCTGACTTGCCTCCTCATTCACCCCTCCTTCAGGCCCACAGCACTTCTGTACATAGCCAAAATGTGTCTGTCTCTCCCTCTGGACTGTAAGCTCAATGTGGGCAGGGAATGTGTCTGTTCAACTATTCTATCGTACTCTCCCATGAGCTTTGAACAGTGCTCTGCACACAGCAAGCACTCAATAAATACGACTGATTGATGTTTCACCATCCACATCCCGAACCCAGCGTCCTTGCCCTACCTGGGGCCCAGAGTCCTCAGCCTTTTTAACCCAGATCACTCATCCTCATCTAGCAGCCAGTTCACTCCTCACTGGGGGGTGAGAGCAAGGATCTGGGAGTCAAAAGGACCTGGGTTCTAATCCTGACTCGTCCACATGCCTGCTGCGTGACCTTGGGAAAGTCGTTTCACCTCTCTGGGCCTCAGTTACCTCATCTGTAAAATAAGGATGAGAGTGAGCTCCATGAGGGACAAGGACTGTGTCCAACCTGCTTAACTTGGATCTACCCCATCACTTAGACAAGCGCTTGGCACATAGTAACAACAATTACTATAAAAATAACAACGTTAATAGCATCTTCCTCCCCGCCACTTGACTCCCCCAGGCCCCTCAGAGCCCCTCTGACCTGGTCAGACACCTCCCTCCCCAGGCTCACCTGCCACGGGTGAGTGCCTCGCTCCACCTGGCTTCCACCGACGATTCGACTGAGGAGGCTGAGCCAACTCGGCTCCTGGCGTCTGGCCGCACTCTGCCCACAGAGGGACCCTGGGAAAGCCGGGCCCAAAGGCGCGGTGAGCGGGACCTCCCCCATCACCCGAGGCTCCGCTCTGGAGGATGACCATTTCATGGAGACCTTCATGGGTCAGGGGAGGGAGCGGATGGAAAACGAGGACCAGGCCATGTTTGGATAGAAGGGGAGAGGCGGTTCCCGTGGCGTCCCTCTGGGGCAGGGTTCCGTAGTGAAGCCACAGTGCCAAGCCAATCTTCTCCAGCCTTGGAGGCCAGAGCTCTTTCCAGTCAGGGGTCTGCTTGACTTGAGGGGCTCCTTTTTCTCTGCTTTGGGGGACGGGCATTTCATCAGAGTGGTTAGGGAAGGGGGTATGGAGAACCTGGGTCAAATTGGGCCTTGAAAGTTCCATTCCTTCCCTATCGGACCAAGTCAGTCTGTCAGTCATTTGTATTTATTGAACGCTTACTATGTGCAGAGCATTGTACTAAGCGCTTGGGAGAGAACAATATACAAGATGCATTCTCTGCCCACATCGAGCTTACAGTCTAGAGCAGGGGAGACAGATGTTACTACAAATAAATTACGGATACGTACTTAAGTGCCGTGGGTCTGAGACGGGGGATGAATAATGAGAGCAAGTCAGGCCGACACAGAAAGGAGTGGGAGAAGAGGAAAATAGGGTTTAGTCAGGGAAGACTTCTTGAAGGAGATGTGGCACTCCCTCATTCTCATGCTCCTGGCTCTGGTCTGCTCCAGAGATGAAAACACCCCGCTTTGGCGTCCAACGGCTCTGGACACGGCAGTGGTGAGCTACTATAGTCGGCTGTCCTTGCTCTCCTCCTCATCTCCTTCCCTGATTCACAGATAATCAATCAATCAGTCAATGGCATTTATTGAGCACTTGCTGTTTGCAGAGCACTGTACTAAGCTCCCAGGAGAGTACAATTTAATAGTGCTCACCTACTCCCAAACCTCCCTGTGTTTAAGGGTCATTCATTTGTTTGCCCATCTGATCCATGTTTATCTATGTGGCCTTCTTCCAATTAATCAATCAGTCACTCAGTGGTATTTATTAAGCACTTACTATGTGCAGAGCACTGTACTAAGAACTTCGGAGAGTGTAGTGTAACAGAGTTGGCAGACACAGTTCCTGACCACAACCCAGAGTTTACAGTCTAGAGGGGGAGACAGACATCAACATGAATAAGTATTTTATTACCTATAATATAAAATAAAAACAGAGGCAGACACTGTTCTGACACAGTTAATCCCATGTCCGTGTGTGTGTGCATTTGTGTCTCATTCTCTTTCTGCTGCAAAAATGATAATAATAAAAATAATAATAGTATTTTTGTTAAGCACTTGCTATGTGCCAGGCACTATACTAAATGCTGAGACAGAAACAAACAAACTGGTTGGACAGTCTCTGTTTTACATGGGGCTCACAATCTTAATCCTCATTTAACAGATGAGGTAAATGAAGCCCAGAGAAGTGAAATGACTTGTCCAAGGTCACACAGCAGACAAGTGGCGGAGCCAAGAATAGAACCTTCTGACTCCCAAGCCCATGCTCTATCCACTAAGCCATGCAGCAAAATATCTTTTTGCTGACCGAAATCCCAAACAAGGTCTGAAGCCACAAAGAAGCAGTCGGCTTCAAAGGGAGGCCCGGAAGCAGGAAAAAAGCTATTTGCTACCCAATCAGCTGGGTTTTCCGTTCATTGCCCGATCACTTGGGTTTTCCATTTGTTGCCCAATCAGCTGGGTTCTCCATTCCTGTGCCTTTGGGCTGCCTTGGAAGGCAAGAGAAGCCCTGGGGGCTACTGGGGGTTGGGACTGCGGAGGGATTGGGATTGGGATTGGGGGAAGAAAGGAGCATGCTCAGTGAAACCAAGGGACTCACTGTCCTGAAGGAATAATAAATCACTAAGGAAGTCGTCAGACTTACTCCTGAAGCTGAACCCGGAGAATCATATTCCAAAACGGAACCCCTCATCTTCCCACCCAAACCCTGTCCTTCCCCAGCTTTCTCATCACTGTAGACAGCTTCACTATCCTCCCTGTCTCACGTACCTGATAGCTTGGCCTTATCCATGACTCATCCCTCTCACTCAACCCACATATTCAATCTGTCACCAAATCCTGTCAGTTCAACCTTCTCAACATTGCTAAAATCCACCCTTTCTTCTCCATCCAAACTGTTACCACGCTAATCCAAGCACTTATCCTGCGAAGGCTTGATTACTGCCCTCAGCTTCCTGGCTGACCTCCCTGCTTCCTTTCTCTTCCCACTCTAGCCCATGCTTCACTCTGCTGCTGGGATCATTTTTCTACGTGACCATTCAGTCCATGTTGCCCCACTCTTCAAGAACCTCCAGTGATTGCCCATCCTCCTCTGCATCAAACAGAAACTCCTTACGGTTGGCTTTAAAGCACCCAGTCACCTTGCCCCCTCCTACCTCACCTCACTACAACCCAGCCCCCACACTCTGCTCTTCTAAAGCCAACCTACTCACTGTACCTCAATCTCATCTACCTCACCACCGATCCCTCGCCCACATCCTGCCCCTGGTCTGGAACTCCTTCTACCTTTAAATCCAACAGACGATCACTCTTCCCACCTTCAAAGCCTTAATAAAAGTACATCTCCTCCAAGAGGCCTTCCTCGGCTAAACCCTCAGCTTCTCTTCTCCCTCTCCCTTCAGTGTTGACTTGTAACTGGATTATCTCCCTTTATTCACCCCTCCCTCAGCCCCACAGCCCTTATGTACATCTCCATAATTCATTTATGTATATTAATTGCCTGTCTCCCTCTCCAGGCTATAAGCTTCTTAGTAACAAGAATAATATTGGTATTTGTTAAGTACTTACTATGTGCCAAGCCATGTTGTAAGCACTGGGGGGGATACAAGGTAATCAGGTTGTTCCACATGGGGCTCACAGTCTTCATCCTCATTTTACAGATGAGGTAACTGAGGCCCTGAGAAGTTAAGTGACTTGACCAAGGCCCCACAGCTGTCAAGTGGCAGAGCCAGGATTAGAACCCACGACCTCTGACTCTCAAGCCCATGCTCTTTCCATTAAGCCATGCTGCTTCTTGTGAGCAGAAAATGTGTCTTCCCACCTCTGTTGTATTCTCCCAGTGTGCTCTCTGCACACAGTAAGCGCTCAAAAAATACCTATGATGGATTGATTGATGGAATCAAAGTCAAGATGCTCAGCAGAGATGGAGATATAAGCTCGTTGAAGGCAGTAATGTGCCTGTTTATTGTTCCAGTGTACTTCCCAAGCGCTTAATACAGTGCTTTGCACACAGTAAGCGGTCAATAAATATGACTGAATGAATGAGTGGGGGCTGCAGGAGAGAGGGATGATTGGTGGAAACTCGGACCAAACCATGTTCGGGACTGGAGGTTGGCCTTCTTTGTGGAATGAGGGCTTTGGATGACGGGTTGGCAAAGATTGGGTGAGAAAGCTCAACCCTGCCGAGGGTAGTCCTGTGGTCGCAGGGCAAGTCAATGAGAGAAACAGGATGGTTTAGGGAGGCAAGGTGAGGCCGTGGAGGTCATCGCAGTATGCCCTGGACAGCTCTTTCCATTCCCCCTCCTCCCACCGATGGTCAAGCCGCCATCCGGGGTTGGAACGGGACATGAAAAACCACCGGAGAGCATCCAAGCTTGCATCCTTGGGCAGTGGGAATCCCCAGAAAGTGGCGGGGGGAGGTCAGAGAGTAGAGAAGCAGCACAGCTTAGTGGATAGAGGACAGACCTGGGCGTCAGAATAACCTGCTCTGCCACTTGTCTGCTGTGTGGCCCTGGGCAAATCACTTCATTCATTCATTCAGGTGTATTTATTGAGTGCTTACTGTGTGCAGAGCACTATACTAAGAGCTTGAGAGAGTGCAACAAAACAATAAACAGACTTCACTTCTCTGGGCCTCATTTTCCTCATCTGTGAAATGGGTATTAAGACTGTGAGGCCCCATGAGGGACAGAGACTGAATCCAACCCAATTAGCTTATAATACTAACAATGATGGTGTTTGTTAAGTGCTCACTATGGGCCTGACACTGTACTAAGTGCTGGGGTGGATACAAGCAAATCGAGTTGGACACAGTCCCTGTCCCATGTGGGGCTTCCAATCTCAATCCCCATTTTACAGCTGAGGTAACTGAGGCACAGAAAAGGGACGTGATTTGCCCAGGGTCACACAGTAAATAAGTAGGGGAGCCAGGATTAGTACCCACGACCTTCTGACGCCCAGGCTCGTGCTCTATCCAGCACGCCATGCTGCTTTTCAGCTTGTAACTACCCCAGCGCTTAGTACAGGGCCTGGCACACAATAAGCGCTTAACAAATACCACAATCATTATTATCATTGAGTGGGAGCTGGAAGGGTGGCAGAGTCCGAGCCTACCTTTTGGAAGGGAGGGGGGTGGCCGGCTTCCTTTCTCAGAGCAGACCAGTCCCACCAGCAGAATCAGCTCACCAACCACCACGGGCATCTTGAAGATGAGCGGAGAAGCAGGTGTGGAAGGGAGGAAGACGTTCCCTGTGGGAAGAACAGAGACCAGCCCATAAAATGGAGGTTACTTATTAATCCGGCTATAAAACCTCTACCGATTCTCCACTATTTTTCTACATTTAGCCAAGCATGAGACCTTCTCTCTCCACCTGCACATATCCTTCCCCGCCAACCACAGACCAAAGCGTTCTCTGGCATGCCCAACCCGTCCGAGACAAAGGGCAGAATTTCCACGCTCCATCGACTCAGCAGCATCGCGTTGGCTGCCCTGCAGTTGCCTTGGCATTCGTGGGTGAGCCGTCCTGATGCCGAGAAGCAGCGTAGCTCAGTGGAAGGAGCCCGGGCTTTGGAGTCAGAGGTCATGGGTTCTAATCCCAGCTCCGCCACTTGTCAGCTGTGTGACTTTGGGCAAGTCACTTCACTTCTCAGGGCCTCAGTTACCTCATCTGTAAAATGGGGATGAAGACTGTGAGCCCCATGTGGGACAACCTGATCACCCTGTAACCTCCCCAGCGCTTAGAACAGTGTTTTGCACATAGTAAGTGCTTAATAAATGCCATCATTAACCCCACTGACAACCTGAAAATGAGGCTGGTGGGCGGAGGAAAGACTGGTGTTTACTCGTGGGAGAAGTAGTGTGGTCTAGTGGAATGAGCACGGGTCTGGGGGTCAGAGGACCTGGGTTCTACTTCCTGCGGTGTGACCTTGAGCAAGTCACTTAACTTCTCTTCACCTCAGTTCCCTCATCTGCTGTCTCCCTCCTACTTAGATCGGAAGCCCTATATGGGACCTGATTTTCTTTTGCCTACCTCAGCGCTTAGTATAGCTCTTGGCACAAAATAAGCCCTTAACAAATACCACAAAATCATTACTATTTTAATCATCAAATGGTTTTTCATAACGTGAGTAGACATTTAACAAATACCACGATCTTCATTATTTTTATTATCAAAGTGATTTTTCGGAACCTGGGACTGAATTGTCCGGTTGGTTTTCTCTTGTAGCTACAGGAATAGAATAGGGTTGGGTTGTGTCTACTTCATTCAATCAGTCAGTGGTATTTATTGCATGTTTACTTTGGGCAGAGCATTGTACTAAGCACTTGGGAGAGCACGATACAGTTGGTAGGTGAGGTCCCTGCCCTCAAGAAGCTTACAGTCTAACTTCATTCATTAGATAGGATCTTAAACGTGTCTGTCTCTCCCTGCTAGATTGTAAACTCCACGAAGGCAGGGTTCACGTCTACTTACTCTATCGTACTCTCTCAGTGCCTCGGATGGTCACAATAAATGCTACTGATTGAATAATTTATTTACCATCCTCTCAGCAGGCAGGGATGGGTCTTGGTTGGCTGGGGCTGGAGCTGAGGAGAGGGGGAAGCAGCATGGCCTAGCAGGAAGAGCACAGGCTTGGGAGTCAGAGGACCTGGGTTCTAATCCCGGCTCCGTTGCGTGTCTGCCTTGTGACCTCGGGCAAGTTACTTCACTGAGCCTCAGTTCTCCTGTTCTCCCTTCTATTTAGACTGCGAGCCCCATGCGGGACAGGGACCGTTTCTGACCTAATGGACTAGTATCTATCGCATTTCTTAGAGCAGTGTTTGACACATATTAAGCACTTAAATACCATTAGAAAATCAGCTTTGGGATAAGTGCACCCTGGGTTATAGAGAAGTTTGGCCCTCAGGGCTAGCAATGTAGGATTTCTTTCAGTTTGGTAACATCTCCCTTGGCTAGCAATATAGGGTTTCTTTTGGTTTGGTAACATCTCCTTTGGCTTCCAACCAGGCTGACTCCCCACAGCCCAGGGAGAAAGACCATGTTTACCCCTGTGACTTTGCTTCCTCTCCTCCAACTATGATTTTTTTTATTAATTGTATTTATTGAGCGCTTACTGTGTGCAAAGCACTTGGGAGAGTATAATATAACATCAGACACATTCGCTGCCCAAAACGAGCTGACAGTCAAGAGGATCTCCTTGGTCCCCCATTTCTGTCTTCTATCCCTTCACTCCATGGAAACAGCCTCTCCAAAGACACTGATGACCTCCTTCCTGCTTATTCTGATGAGCTCTACCTCATCCTAATCCTCCTTGACCTCTCTGCTGCCTCAGTGCCGTGGACCAACCCCTTCTGCTGGAAACATTATCCAACCTCGGCTTCACCGACTTGTCCTCTCTTGGTTCTCTTTCTATTCTCTGGCTGCTCATTCTCCGTCCCTTTTGTGGGCTCCTCCTCTGCTTCCCACCCCCTGAAATGCGGAAGCCCCTCAAGGTTCAGCTTTGGGCCTCCTATTCCCCATCGACATCCGTTCTGGGAATGTCCAGGTTACCAAATGATGTGGAGGGAAGTTCCCTGCCTTGTTCTGTCCCGGGGCTGCGGAGGTCGTGGGAGGACACGGTACACAGTGGCTATGGCCACTACCTGCAGCAGACAATGTCCAGCTGACCGGACAGAAAGATCAGGAAGCCACTTCCTCTTCCTGGCTCTTGCTCCGCTTGTCCGCCGGATGCTAGAGGGAGAAAACAAGAAGTCAGTCAGTCAGTTGTATTTATTGAGCATTTACTGAGTGCAGAGCATTGTATTAAGCGTTTGGGAGAGTGCAACACAACAATAAACAGACACATTCCCTGCCCACGACGAGCATACAGCCTAGCGGGAAGAGTGGGTGGGGGGAGAGTCTGGGATACCTCAGCAAAGGGTCATTCTCTTCAATCAATCGGTCAATCAACCAATGGTATCTATTGAGCATATATTCTGTGCAGAGCACTGTACTAAGTGCTCGGGAGAGTACATTTAGAGTAAGTGAATGTGACTGCCCCCCTCTGAGAACTTACAGTCTAGCAGGGCAGACATAATAATTTAATGAAAATTGTGGTATTTGTTATTGAAGGCCCATCTCCTCCCAGAGATCTTCCCGGATTAAGCCCTCATTTCCATTTCTCCCACTCCCTTCTGTATTCCATTGACTTGATCCCTTTATTCATCCCCCCTCCCAGCCCCACAGTACTTAAGTCCGTACTTGTTTTGTTTTGTTGTCTGCCTCTCCCTTCTAGACTGTGAGCCCGTTGTTGGGTAGGGATTGTTTCTATCTGTTGCTGAATTGTACTTTCCAAGTGCTTAGTACAGTGCTTTGCACACAGTAAGTGCTCAATAAATACAATTGAATGAATAAATAAATAATTTTATTAATTTATATTAATGTCTGTCTCCCCCTCTAGACTGTAAGCTCAATGTGCACAGGGAATTGTCTGTTATATTTTTACTGTTTGCAGAGCATTATACTAAGCACTTGGGAGAGTACTATATAAAATATAGCAGACACATTCCCTGCCTATAATGTATGCTCAATAAATATGTTTGAACTGTTATGCGCTTACTACATGCCAGACACTGTACTAAGTGCTGCGGTAGTTACAAGCTAATCAAGTTGGACACAGTCCCTGTCCCACATGGGGCTCACAGTCTTCATTCCCATTTTATAGATGAGGTAAGTGAGGCACAGAGAAGTGAAGTGACTTGGCCAAGGTCACAAAGCAGAAAAGTTGCAGAGATGGGATTAGAACCCTAATCCTTCTGAGTCTCAGACCCGAGCTCTAGCCATTAGGCCATGCTGCTTCTCAGACAGTAAAACTAATTACAGGTAAGGAGAAGGAGCTGAGTAAGAATAGGGGCATAAAGGACTGTGGGGTGGCGACGGAGTGAGCACTTACGTGCATATCCGTAATTTATTTATTTACATTAATGTCTGTCTCCCCCTCTAGAATAATAATAATAATTGTTGTATTTGTTGAGTGCTTACTATGTGCCAAGCACTGTACTAAGCACTTGGGTAGCTACAGGATAATCAGGTTGGACACAGTCCCTGTCCCAAATTAGGCTCACAGTCTTAATCTCCCTTTTTCCAGATGAGGTAATTGAGGCACAGAGAAGTGAAGTGACTTGCCCAAGGTCACACAGCAGACAGGCTGTAGAGCTGGGATTAGAACCCAGATCCCTCTGACTCCCAGGCCTGAGCTCTAACCACTAAGCCACAATGAGCTGTCGACATTCATCTCCCTGGTAGAGTGGGAAAATATTTCTTTTCCCTTTAGCCCAGGGTGTGGAAAGTGAGTTTTTCCTCTAAGAACCATCCAACAGAGATTTTCCACACTGGGGTGGGCCTGACCCTTAGGACAGTGAGTCACCTAGGGGAGGAGGGGGAGGAGGGTGTCCAGTAGCAGTCACGGAATAGCTGGATGCCAAAACACGCATAGCTTCAAAGGTGGGATGTGATGATGTTTTATGGCCACCATTTTACAGAAATCTACCCAGTTGGGCCCAGATTGGCCCAGAACTAGATGGTTATTATTACTACTAACAATAATAATAGTGGTATTCTTTAAGCACTTACTATGAATCAGGAACCGTATTAAGCACTGTGGGAGATACAAGCAAAGCGCGTTAGACACAGTCCCTGTCCCCCATGGGTTTCTCAGTCTTAATCTCCATTTTACCGATGAGGGAACTGAGGCATGAAGTGACATGCCTAAGGTCACACAGCAGACAAGTGGAGGAGCCAGGATCAGAATTCAATTCAATTCAATCATATTTATTGAGTGCTTACTGTGGCAGAGCACTGTACTAAGTGCTTGGGAAGTACAATTCAGCAAAAAATAGAGAGAATCCCTGCCCTCAACAGGCTCACAGTCTAGAAGGGGAGAGCAGACATCAAAACAAGTAAACAGAACTCAGGTCCTTCTGACTCTCTGGCCTGTGCTATATCCACTAGGCCACTCTGCTTTTCTTGAGTTTCTCTAGGAGACCTAAGTCCCCTCTAATTGGCCCAAACTGCCACCACACTCTCCTCCGAGGTCTCGGGTGGATTTGGATCCAAGTCCAGGACCTCAGCAGTAGGAGTCGTGGTAGAGAGAGGTTTGGGAGCTGAAAGTAAGCCGGCTGCATCCGAAAGCATTTGGGAACATATCAGTACTAGGCAGGTGGCAGACCAGGTGAAAACCAGAAAAGGAGACACACCTTCCATCCCCAGCATTAAACTGGAGAGGCATGGTGTCACCCGTGAGAATTTCCCAAAGTATGTGGATTTCGCGTGACTTTAGACTATTCCTCCAGAGACTTGTTCTCCCTCCAACTAGACCGTGAGTCCCACGTGGGACCTGCATTTCTTGTCTCTATCCCAGGGCTTAGTAGAGTGGTTGGCGCATAGTAAGCATCAACAAATACCCGAGTTATCCTTATCATTATTATTATTAGAATCCTCCAACTCTCCCGCTTGCTCTATGTGCCCTCTCCTCTCCTCCCTGCTAAATGTAACCCTCCCACAGCTTTTGAGCCAGAGAACTGGACCCAAGAGCCACGGCCAAGGGAGATTCTGTGTTGAATATAGAAGAAAAACAGAAATAAGAGTGTCCAGTACTGGATCAGAAGCAGGTAGGGGCCGGGTCAGCTGAAGACTGGGGGACAACAAACCTAATTAACCATGCACCTCCATCCCTGTGGGATCCCTCTCTTTTGAGAGGGATTCATTTATTTATTTTATTTTATTTATTTATTCATTTATTTATTTTACTTGTACATATCTATTCTATTTATTTTATTTTGTTAATATGTTTGGTTTTGTTCTCTGTCTCCCCCTTCTAGACTGTGAGCCCACTGTTGGGTAGGGACTGTCTCTATATGTTGCCAACTTGCACTTCCCAAGCGCTTAGTACAGTGCTGTGCACACAGTAAGTGCTCAATAAATATGATTGATTGATTGATCCCTCTCTTTTTGAATTCAGATTTTTCAAGAAATAAATACAGCAAAAGACTTAGACAGGGAGGCATTCCCTGCCCTCTGAGCAGAGCACTGTACTAAGCATTTTGGAAAGTATAATACAACAGAATTAGCAGACACATTCCCTGTCTACAATAAGTTTACAGTCTAGAGAAGACATTGTTGGTCTTTAATGTCAGTTAATTTGTTTTAAATTATGGTTCTTGAAGTGGATAGAGCACGGGACCAGGGGTTAGAAAGATCTGAGTTCTAACCTCAGCTCCACCACTTGTCTGCTGTGTGACCTTGGGCAAGTCACTTCGCTTCTCCGTGCCTCAATTACCTCATCTGTAAAATGGGGGTTAAGACTGTGAGCCCCATGGGGGTTATGGACTGTGTCCAACCCGATTAGCTTGTATCTATTACAGAACGGGACCTGGCACTTAGTAAGCACTTAAATACCACAGTTGTTACTATTATTATTAGTAGTAGTAGTATTATTAAGTGCCCTGGCAGCAAGCACTGCAACGTACCTGCCTTCCTCTCTTCCCAGCAGCACTCAAACCTAAGAAACCATCTCCTCACAGACTTAATACTAAGAATAACAAGAATAATAACAATGGTATTTGTTAAGCGCTTCCTATGTACCAAGCACTGTACCAAGTGCTGTAGTAACTGCAAGATCATCATGTCACATACAGAGCCTGTCCAAAACAGTGCTCACAGCCTAAGAAGGAGGAAGAACAGGAATTTACTTCACCAAACTCTTCCCCTTCCCACCTCTTCCTCCCCACTCTGCCTCCCTCCTCCCCCTTCATCCCAACCCCGCCCGGCAGGTGTGCTCTGTGGGGATCCAGGTAAGAAGAGGAAATTTATAAAGGTCATTTTTCAGCCAAGAAAAGCTGGAAGCTGGAAAACACTCAACCGTATCGCCAGTGTTCTGGGAACACCCGAACAATGGAAGAAGTTAAAGAAGAGAGAAGAGAGCCTGAAGAAGGAAAAGGAAATCTTTCTGAGGATCTCCAGATTCTGGCTGACGTCGATTCTTAACCTCTGGCACTGGTCAACCCCAGAGCAGCAGAAATGGTTCTCGATCCACTTCCGCTCGAAATTGTCCAGGCCACTTCAATCCTAGACTGTAAGGTTCAGCGCTTTGCACACAGTAAGCTCTCGATAAACACGATTAAATGAATAAAGCGCTCTCAAGCGCATCGTACAGTGCTCTGCACAGCATACACATTAGAACAGTGCTTTGCACATAGTAAGCGCTTAATAAATGCCATCATTATAATAAACACCATCAATTAAATTATTGATATGGGTCATTTTGGCAGAAAGAGGTTGCTGAAGAATTAAACACTTGGTGGCAGTAAAACTCAAGCTGTTGTCCTGCAGTAATGTGGTAGTTAAGTGTCAAGCACTGTAGTATGCTGATTTTGGTGATGAAGGAACTGAGGCAAAGAAGTGAAGTGACCTGCCCAAAGTCACACAGCAGACAAGTGACCGAGTTGGGATTAGAACTCACGTCCTCTGACTTCCACTGGGTCCTCTGCTCTTTCCACTGGGCCACGCTTAGAAGTTGCAGTGGAATCGATTCAGTGCGTACAGTGTGCAGAGCACTTTACCAAGCACTGGGACAGAAGCTCCAGGCTTCAGGGAAGATGTGGGAAAGGGGGTTGGCGGCGAGACAAATGAGACTGGGGTACCGTGAGCAAGATGGAGCTACAAGACTGAAGTGTGAGGGTTGGGCTGAGGTAGATCGGTGAGATGAGGTGGGATTGGTGAGTCAGGGCATGGCCAGGGAATCAGAAGGATCTGGGTTCTAATTCCAGCTCTGCCACTTGTCTGCTGGGTGACCCTGGGCAAGTCGCTTCACTTCTCAGTTACCTCACCTGTAAAGTGGGGATGAAGACTGTGAGCCTCAATTGAGACAGGGGCTGTGTCCAACCCAATTATCTTGTATCTAGCTCTGTGCTTAGTATGGGGCCTGGAATATAGTAAGTGCTTAAAAATACCACAGTTATTATTATTTTTATGGAGGGCCAAGGGTATACAGTACCTGACACACAGTGAGTGCAGAACAAATACCCCAATTATTATTAGTAGGGAATTCCTGCCAAGCAGCACTTCCTATTGGCCAGTTTGCTTAAAGCTGTTATTTCATCAAGTAGCAGAGGTCCCTAGTTGCTAGAAGGAATGTTGGAATTGACGTAATATCGCTATATTTGATTATCAAAATCTGTCAAAATGATAGATTTGGTAGACAGGGACCTGTGACTTGGAATGATTCTACTGCAGCTAGGTGTTTCTAATCAATAACATCAATCAGTCAACTGCATTTATTCATTCATTCAATCACATTTATTAAGCACTTAGTGTGCACAGAGCACTGGACTAAGTGCTTGGGAAATTACAACAGAGTTTTTTTTTTTTTAAGTATCTGTTAAGTGCTTACTATGTGCCAGGCACCAAACTAAGCACTGGGGTAGATACAAGATAATATGGTTGGACACAGTCCTTGTCCCCACATGGGGCTCACAGTCTAATCTCCATTTTACAGATGAGATAACTGAGACGCAGAGAAGTTAAGTGACTTTCCCAAGGTCACACAGTGGCAGAGCCAGGATTAGAACCCAGGTCCTTCTGAGTCTCAGGCCAACGCTCCTTCCACTTGGCCATGAAGCTTCTCTATGTTTAGAACAGTGCTTTGCACATAGTAAGCGCTTAATAAATGGCAGCATTATTATTGTTTGTAGACACGTTCCCTGTCCACAACGAGTTTACTGCCTAGGGGATGAGCTTACAGTGGAGAGGCCATCAATCAATAACATCAATTGATAACGTCGATCAATCAGTAAACTCCATTCATCAAGGTGCAACCCTGCCCTGCAAGCTGGGTTGGATCATGTCAGCTCAGAGTGGGCTTCTGGTCTATCAGGGGAGGGGTGGAGGGGAAGAAGGGCAGGGTCAAGCAGCTTGGCTTAGTGGAAAAAGCACGGGCTTGGGAGTCAGAGGATGTGGGTTCTAATCCCACCTCTGCCACATGTCTGCTGTGTGACCTTGGACAAGCCACTTAACTTCTCTGTGCCTTAGTTACCTCACCTGTAAAATGGGAATTAAAAGTGCAAGCCCCACGTGGGACAACCTGATTACCCTTGGTCTACCCCAGCGCTTACAACAGTACTTGGCACATAGTAAGTGCTTGACAAATACCATTATTATTATTATTATTAAACAGAAACAGCTGGTCACTGTTTGTTTTTTGGTCTATGTTAAGGACTCACTATGTGACATTTACTATTCTAAGTACTGGGGTAGGTATAAGTTAATTAGGTCAGATACAGTTTCTTCTAGACTGTGAGCCCACTGTTGGGTAGGGGCCGTCTCTATATGTTGCCAACTTGTACTTCCCAAGTGCTTAGTACAGTGCTCTGCACACAGTAAGTGCTCAATAAATATGATTGAATGAATACAGTTCCTGTCCCGCATGGGGGCTCATAGTCTTAAGTAAGAGAGAGAACAGGTATTGAATCCTCATTTTACCATTGAGGAAACTGAGGCACAGAGAAGTTAAGTGACGTCTGCAAGGTCACATGGCAAGCAATCGGCAGAGCAATTGGCAGAAGCTGGAATTAGAACCCAGGTCCTCTGACTCCCAGGCCCGTGCTCTTTAATAATAATAATAATAATAATAATAATAATAATAATAATAACAATAGCATTTGTTAAGCGCTTACTATGTGTGAAGCACTGTTCTAAGCATTGGAGAGAAGCAGCGTGGCTCAGTGGAAAGAGCACGGGCTTTGGAGTCAGAGGTCATGGGTTCAAATCCCGACTCCGCCACTTGTTGGCTGTGTGACTTTGGGCAAGTCACTTCCTCCCATCTTACCTCCTTCCCTTCCCCACAGCATCTGTGTATATGTTTGTACATATTTATTACTCTATTTATTTATTTATTTATTTTACTTGTACATATCTATTCTATTTATTTTATTTTGTTAGTATGTTTGGTTTTGTTCTCTGTCTCCCCCTTTTAGACTATGAGCCCACTGTTGGGTAGGGACTGTCTTTATATGTTGCCAACTTGTACTTCCCAAGCACTTAGTACAGTGCTCTGCACACAGTAAGCGCTCAATAAATGATTGATTGATTGATTGATTCTCTGTGCCTCAGTTACCTCATCTGTAAAATGGGGATTAAGACTGTGAGCCCCCGTGGGACAACCTGATCACCTTGTAGCCTCCCCAGAACTTAGAACAGTGCTTTGCACATAGTAAGTGCTTAATAAATGCCATTATTATTATTATTATTATTATTACAAGGTGATCAGGTTGTCCCACGTGGGGCTCGCAGTCTTCATCCCCATTTTACAGATGAGGGAGCTGAGGCTCAGAGAAGTTAAGTGACTTGGCTAAGGTCACACAGCAGACGTGTGGCGGAGTCGGGATTAGAACCTACGACCTCTGACTCCCAAGCCCGGGCTCTTTCCACTGAGCCACTTCCACTAGGCCATGCTGCTTCTCACTGTGTCTGGCTTGGTGCTGTCACCTCTTCTCTCCGGGCAGGACCAAATGCAAAGGCATTTATGCCTGCCCCGTGCGTGCCCATGGTTCAATCTCTGCCCACCCCACACTGGCATGGGGTTCCAGCCTCTGGCTGCCCAAGACATTCCGTTGAAAGCTGGTCTTGAGACCAGAATTTCCTCTGTGCCAGGGACTTCCTTGTCCTTAGCTTCACGCTACTCACCGGCCACTGCAGCGACAGTAGAAGTCCAATCTATTTTTCTGGAGTGAGAGGAGTTAAGTGACTTGCCCCAGATCACACATCAGGCAAGTGACGGAGCCGGGATTAGAAGCTAGGTCCTCCAACTCCCGGCCCGGGCTCTTTCCACTAGGTCATGCTGCTTCTCAGACTGTGCACAGCTTATTTCTGGCATCGGAAAGACCACTGTCAGTGCTGGTTGTAGTTTCCAAATACACAAGCCAATGGTAATCATCCGAGGGTCCAAAGCAAAAGTTATCAAATGTGCCTGGGGATAATAATAATAATAATGATAAGAATTATGGCACTTGTTAAGTGCTTACTCTGTGCCAAGCAGTGTCCTAAGCATTAAGGTAGATACAAACTCATCTCTCACTCCCTTCTGTGTCACCCTGCCTTGCTCCCTTTGCTCTTCCCCTCCTGGCCCCCAATGCACTTATGTACATATCTGTAATTTTATTTATTTGTATTGATGTCTGTCTCCAGAATGTAAACCCATTTAGAGCAGGGAATGCAACTGTTAATTGCTATACTGTACTCTCCCAAGTGCTCGGTACAGTGCTCTGCACACAGTAAGCACTCAATAAATACGACTGAATGACTGAATGAAGCGAATCAGTTTGGACACAGTCCCTGTCCCACATGGGGCTCACAGCCTTCATCCCCTTTTTACAGATGAGGTAATTGAGGCTTGAGTTGCCCAAGGTCACATAGCAGACATGTGGTGGAGCCGGGATTAGAATCCAGGTCCTTCTGACTCCCAGCCCATGCTCTATCCACTAGGCCACAGTGCTTCTCATACCAGGACTAGAAGAAGGAGCAGAGGGCAAAGGTCATTTTGGATACCGAACAACCCGGCTATTTTAAGTTCAGTCATTGCATTTTCTCCTCTTTTTGTCATCCTTCCTAGCCTGGGAGCTCCTGTGGACAGGGACTGTCTATAATTCCATTCTTACTTTGGGCAGGGCACTGTATTAAGTGCCCAAAGTGTTCACATTCATTATTTCATTTATCAATCAACCACTTTGGGCAAGTCACTTCACTTCTCTGGGCCTCAGTTCCCTCCTCTGGAAAATGGGAATGAAGACTGTGAGCTCCCCGTGGGACAACCTGATCACCTTGTATCCTCCCCAGCGCTTAGAACAGTGCTTTGCACATAGTAAGCACTTAAATGCCATTACTATTATTATTAATCAGTCATTCAATCACATTTATTGAGTGCTTACTGTGTGCAGAGCACTATACTAAGGACTTGGGAAGGTACTTTAGAACAGAGTTGGTAGACTTAAGTGCCTACTTTGTGCCAAGCACTGTACTAAGCACTTGGGAAAGTACAATAGAACAGAGTTGGTAGACTTAAGCGCTTACTTAGTGCCAAGCACTGTACTAGGCACTGGGGTAGATGCAAGACTGTAAGCTTGTTGTGGGCAGGGAATGGGTCTGTTTATTATTATAGCGTACTCTCCCAAGCCCTTAGTATAGTGCTCTGCACACAGTAAGAGCTCAGTAAATAAGAATGAATGAATTAATGGAGAGTAATTAGGTTAGCTACAGTTCCTGTCCCACATGGGGCTCACAATCTTAGGAGGGAGTAGGATTCAATCCCCATTTTACAGATGAGGTAAATGAGGCCTAGAGAAGTTAAATACCATGCCCAAAGGTCAGACAACAGGCTTTTCTTCTGGGTCCCTCAGATATCCATCTACTCCTCTCTAAAGGCCAGAGGCTTTTTTCAAAACACAACAGTCTTATATGAATCCCCACCGAGGCCTTGCTCGACTGGCGCTGACCTTATCCGGTTCTCCTCCGAGGGGAGAGTTTCTTTTATGTTCCCAAGGTTCCTCCCCACACCGCACCCTGAGTCCCAGAACAATTCGCTTGGAAGCTGAATGTTTCCTTTCATCCAGAGGACACTGTGTCCCGCTGCGGTCCTCCCTCTGTTTCTCCAAACACAGCTCCTTGCCGGCCCGGTTTGCTGTTCCTGGCCCCTTGCCCAGAGCTCGAGGCCCGGGGTGAGAGCGGCGTCATCTAGGCTGCTCTCCTGACGGAAGTCGGAAGACAAAATTCCCAGATTCCCCAACGGCTGATGGCAGCCACCAGGACTCACCTGGATTTTTTTATTGTTGTTGTTATTATTGCCGTTCCTGCTCTGCAAATGTTGCGGCTGACAAATGAAGCGGCGTGGCCTAGTGGATAGACTGCAGGCTTAGGGGTCGGAAGGTCCTGGGTTCTGATCCTGGCTCCACCGATTGTCTGCTGGGGGACCTTGGACGAGTTACTTCACTTCTCTGGGGCCACAGTTCTCTCATCTGTAAAATGGAGATGAAGACTGTGAGCCCCAAGTGGGACATAGGCTGTGTTCAACCTGATCAGCTTATATCTACCCCAGCACTTGGTACAGTGTCTGACACGGAGTAAACAAATACCATAAAAAAACTGCCACCATTTAGTGTGAGCATGGTGTTCTTTAAAGCCCACCTTTCTCCCTCCCCACTGAACTT
The DNA here is from genome assembly GCF_015852505.1 of Tachyglossus aculeatus. NCBI lineage: Eukaryota > Metazoa > Chordata > Mammalia > Monotremata > Tachyglossidae > Tachyglossus > Tachyglossus aculeatus. The sequence continues at coordinate 10,074,280 of NC_052087.1, forward strand.
TCCCCAGACAAGTCACCTGTTGCCCTGGGCAGAGGCTGTGGCATTTTCTCAATATTTTCCATGTGAATTTTTCGCCTCCTCCAACAGAGGAAGCGATCCTCCATGGCTCTCTGTAGAAACTCCTATTCAATCAATCGATCATATTTGTCGAGCGCTTACTCTGTGCAGAGCACTGTACTCAGCGCTGGTTCAAGATCCAGATTTCAGAAAGATAATGAGCTAAAAATAATTTGAAACTAAAAGGATTGACGCTCTCTCTTCCAAATCCTAGTGGTGGGGGGGGCGGCAGTAAGTGCAGTCAAAAACCCTGCTCCTTCCTGGAAAAGGTTCAGTTGCAGGAGTCTTACAAGCAGGCCCAGTTAAGTCTTGAAATAGAAGCCACTGCAAGTCAAAAACGGGGTGTTGCTGAAACCAACAAGCATGAAACACCATTCGTTCGGCATCTTGGCTTTTCTGCTTACAGAATTAGCAACCTGGTGATTGGACATGGTGTTCTTTGACTTGAAAACCTGCCATGAATTCAGTATTTCAATCGCAAAGCCTTTCTCTGGAATATTGAAAGAAGGATTTTGCTCAGAAAAATCCAATATGGACCATTAACAGAGAATGGCCTAATGGAAAGAGAAAAAGCCTGGGAATTAGGAGGCCTGGGCTCTGATTTCTGCTCTGCCACTTCATTCATTCAGTTCATTCAATCGTATTTACTGAGCACTTACTGTGTGCAGAGCACTGTACTAAGCACTTGGGAAGTACAAATCAGTGCTTGGGCAAGCCACTTCACTTCTCTGAGCCTCAGTTCCCTATCTATAAAACAGGGAGAAAATGACTTTAGACATCCCTTTAGACTGTGAGCCTTATCTGGGAGAGGTTATTTTTATTTTTTTATGGTACTCATTAAGCACAGTTCTAAATGCTGGAGTAGACACAAGATAACCATGTTGGACACAGTCCCTCTCCCACATAGGTCTTACAGTCTAACTAGGAGGGAGTAGGACTGAATCCCCATTTTACAGATGAGGAAACTGAGCCCATTGTTGGGTAGGGACTGTGTTGCCAAATTATACTTTCCGAGCGCTTAGTACAGTGCTCAATAAATGCAATCAGTGCTTAGTAAGCGCTCAATAAATGCGATTGAATGAATGACACAGAGAAGTTACGTAATTTGCCCCAGGTCACTCAGCAGACAAGTGGTGGAGGTGAGTTTAGAACTCAGGTCCTCTGACTGTCAGATCCATACTCTTCCCACCAGACCACACTGCTTCTCGTGGAGCATGTAGGACCACTATTCCATATGCTTAAATAGAATGTACCCTAGAAATCAGTGCCTGGTACAGAGGAAGCACTAACCAATACGACAGTGATTATTAGAGATGTTAAACTCTTTAGTCTTAACCGCTTTGCTCTCCTTTAATAGGAAAAAAAAGTACTTTTCTCCTCAGAGAACCCACTCCCTGATGTGACGCTGTTCAGAAGCTCCAATCCATTCTCCGGTACAGATGCTACACTTCCCAGGAACACTAGGTCAGTCAGTCGTATTTATTGAGCGCTTCCTGTGTGTAAAGCACTGTACTAAGCCCTTGGGAGAGTACGATAAAACAACGGAACAGCTGCATTCCCTACCCACAATGAGCTTACAGTCTAGTGGGGGAGAGAGTCATTAATATAAATAAATAAATGACAGATATGTACATAAGTGCTGTGGGGCTGGGAGCGGGGATGAATAAAGGGAGCAAGTCAGGATGGTGCAGAAGGGAGTGGAAAAAAAGGAAAAGAAGGTTAAGTCAGGGAAGGTCTCTTGAAGGAGCTGTGCCTTCAATACGACTTTGAACTGGGGGAGAGTAATTGCCTGTCTTTTGGTCCCACCTTCACCACATCGCTCAAATCCTCTCTTTCCTCTCTATTCAAACTGCTACCATGTTAATACTCATCCTATCCTGCCTAGATTACTGCATCAGCCTCCTTGCTGACGTCCTTTTTTTCCCCTCTAGACTGTAAGCTCATTTTGGGCAAGGAACATGTCTGCTGACTCTGTCGTTCTCTCCCAAGTGCTTAGTTAAGTGTTAAGTATAGAGGAAATGTTCAAATAACACCACTGATAAATGTAAATGGGCTCAAATTCAGACTGGGAAAACTTACTGTGGTTTTTTTTTTATTTTTTAATTCAAGTTTTCAGGCTGTGAAAGGGAACCAGTTGGGAAATGCTAGTTGGCTCAATTAAACTGAAAGCGAAGTATTGGCCATTGTTCCATGAAAATAGGAACACGGTTGGGGGTGTTTTAGCTTTAACCATTTTAAGGTCCGGAATGTTAAAATAATGCTGATAATAATGATGGCAGTACTCTGTATCGAGCACTATTCTAAACACTGGGGTAGCTCCAATTAAACACGTATGAAAACAGCCCCTGTCCCACAGGCGGTTCAGAGTGAAAGTTGGAGGGAGGACAGGCATTGAATCCAAATTTGACAGATGAGGAAACTGACAAACAAAGCAATTAAATTACTTGCCCAAGGTCACGCAGCAGGAAATTGGCATAAGCGACATTCAAACCTAGGTCCTCTGACTCCAGGACTGGATCCTTTCCACTAGGCCACGCTGCTTACCATCAGACAGTTCTTGAAGATGCAGTTTTCAAGAAGCCTCCGGTACGAAAGGAAATGGATGGGCGGCTCCTGAGATTAAAACGTCTCTCACCTAGGTATTAACTGGAACAATTCAGTGTAGTTTTCCAAGTCTCCTCAGATGTACTATTAATAAATGATGCTCTATTTCCACGAGTGGCTTTCAGTCCAAGACCTGCAGACTCCATGGGCAGAAACTGGGCTGGTCTGTGTTCTGCTCAGTAACCGGTTCCTGCTAATGTAGGATATTTCAGTTGATACCAGCCCAAGCGCTTAATACGGTGCTGAGCATACAGTAAGCACTCAAAATACAATTGATTGATGGATAATAATAGCAGCTTAGTAAGCACTTAAAGTGCTTTGCTCATAGGAAGCGCTCAATAAATATGATTGAAGATATTTCAGATAATACTCTCCCAAGCACTTAGTTCAGTGCTCTGCACATAGGAAGTGCTCAATAAATACAATTGATTGATTGATAATAGTAACAGCTTAGTAAGTGCTTAGTACAGTGCTTTGCACATTGTGAGTGCCAAATAAATACAATCAAATGATTAACAGCTGTGGAGGCTGGCAGCTCTATGAATAGTAACAATGATGGTATTTGTTCAGCACTTACTATGTGCCAAGAACTGTTCTAAGTGCTGGGGTAGATACAAGGTCATCAGGTTGCCCCACATGGGGCTCAAAGTCTTAATCCCAATTTTACAGATGAGGTAACCGAGGCACAGAGAAGTTAAGTGACTTGCCCAAAGTTACACATCTGACAAGTGGCAGAGCCGGGATTAGAACTCACAACCTCTGACTCCCAAGCCCGTGATCTTTCCAAATAGCCACACTGCTTTTCAAAAGAACAGTAACTAGAGAAGGAGCATGTTTTAGCGTGGCCTGGGAGTCTAAAGGGCCTGGGATCTAATTCTGGCCCCACCGCAAGTCCGCTGTTGGACCTTGGGCAAGTAACTTCACCTTTCTGGGCCGCAATTCCCTCATCTGGAAAATGGGGATTAAGAGTGTGAGCCCCACGTGGGACAGAGACTGTGTCCAAACAGATTAACTTGTATCTACCCCAGTGCTTGGCACACAGTAAGTGCTTAACAAGTATCATTATGTTGTCTGTCTCCCCCTTCTAGACTGTGAGCCCGTTTTTGGGTAGGGACCGTCCCTATATGTTACCGACTTGTACTTCCCAAGTGCTTAGTACAGTGCTGTGCACACAGTAAGCGCTCAATAAATATGATTGAATGAATGAATGAATCATTATACTATGTTCCATGCACTGTTCTAAGCGCTGGGGAAGATACAAGATAATCAGGTCAGACACTGTCCCTGTCCCTCATGGTCCTCACAGTTCTAAGTAGGAGAGGGAAGAGGTATTAAATCCCTATTTTGTAAATGAGGGAACTGAGGCACAGAAAAGTGAAATATCTTGCCCAAGGTCAATAGCAGACAAGCCGTAGCCGGGATTAAAACCCAGGTCTTCTAACCCCCAGGCCCATGCTTTATCCACTAAGCCATTCTGCTCCTCTGGACACCTTGGGAGACCAAATGGGGATAGGCGGCCCCCAAGTCACCCCCGGGTGACAATCTCCTTGTGAAATGTCAAAAATGTTGAATGCCCAAGTAGCTTCAGTTCCTTCCAGCTCTTCAACGTGGCTTAGTGGAAAGAGCACAGGCTTGGGAGTCAGTGGTCATGGGTTCTAACTCCTACTCTGCCACTTATTTGCTGTGTGACTTTGGGTAAGTCACTTCTCTGTGCCTCAGTTACCTCATCTGTAAAATGGGGATTGAGACTGCGAGCCCCACATGGGACAACCTGATTACCTTGTATCTACCCTAGCACTTAGAACAGTGCTTGGCACATAGTAAGCGTTTTAACAAATGCCCTCATTATTATTATTATTAAAGGCTAGCTTAGTGGAAAGAGCCTGGGCTTGGGAATCAGAGGTCGTGGGTTCTAATCCCAGCTCCGCCACTTGTCAGCTGTGTGACTTTGGGCAAGTCACTCCACTTCTCTGTGCCTCAGTTACCTCATCTGTAAAATGGGGATTAAGACTGTGAGCCCCACGTGGGACAACCTGGTTACCTTGTGTCTACCCCAGTGCTTGGAACAGTGCTCGGCACAAAGTAAGCACTTAATGAATACCATCATTGTTCCTGCAGAAAAATGGAATTACTGGTACCTCATGCTGAAACCATTGGGCAGGGCAATCATTTTACTTCCACTTTTGTGGCGGACCCTTCCTCCCCCTTCCCCCTCACATAAAGATTAAGGCAGAAATTCAATCCCTGGAAGGCATGGGAGCAGCTAAAAACGGCCCCTGCCCTGTAAGCACTCAATAAATACCACGATTGATTGATAGTGCATGATTTCAGTATTTAATATTAGGTGGAAGATGTATGAGCTCATTGAGAGTGGGATCATGTCTACCAACTCTAGCGCTTGGCATACAGTAAGTGCTTAACAAATGCTATTATTATTATATTGTACTCTGCCAAGCACTGAGCATAGGGCTCGGCCCACAGTAAGTGCTTAATAATAATAATTGTGGTATTTCATAAGTGCTCACTGTGTGTCAGGCATGTACTGAGCGCTGGGGTGGATAGAAGCAAATCAATATCTTCGTTGATTGTGCCTTGCAGATGGATTTGGGAGTTACCACGCAGAATTAGGATGGTTCTTATCTTCAAATGTCAATGTTCCTTGTGCAGGGGAGTGAAGTCAGCCCCAAGTACCTCCACATGGAGGTAGAATCCCTGAGGGTTGGTTGAACCAGGTTAGAGAAGGCATTCATTCATTCAATCATATGTATTGAGCGCTTACTGTGTGCAGAGCACTGTATTAAGCGCTGGACGTTTCCAGTGAGTTGACCCCTGCTTTAAGTGAGCTTATTTCTTTACAAGTGGAATACCTGAACGGAAGGAAGCTCTCTGAATGTATCTGCTAATTTGGTTGTATTATACTCTCCCAAGCGCTTAGTACGGTACAATGGAGTTGGTTGTCATCCCTGCCCACAATAAGCTTATATACACTTGACTGACAGTCTCCTTCTAGCCCATAGTGAAATGTCCTGCCTGGGCTGAGGACTGTAAGTTCAATGTGAGCAGGAAACTTGTCTTGCTAATTCTGTTGGATTGTCCTCTCCCAAGCGCTTAGCACAGTGCTCTGCACACAGTAGCCCTCAAATTTCACTGAGCAAATGTGAAGCCTTTAAGAGCTCAGCTCATGGGACCCCTCCCCCTTAAGGAAAGCCCGGCCCCTCGGGGAACTCACAAGTCAGTCAATATCTATTGAGTGCTTCCCTTGTGCAGAGCACTGTACTAAGCGTTTGGGAGAGTACAATATAACAACGGAACAGACACAATCCCTTCCTGTGACGGGAGGTGGTCTTGGGAACTGTTGGGGAAACAACTCGTATTGGCTAGCTTGGCTGAAGAGAAACACAGGAACACAAAACTTATTGTCCCTTAACCAAGAATAGGCAGAAAGTTAAGCAGATCAAGGGCCAAAGTGGCCCAGTTTTAATTCGGTAGCAAGCTTGGGGTGATAGCCCAGGCCACCAGCTGATTGACTTCAAGCATGCTGATTGGATAATAATAATAATAATAATAATGATAGCATTTATTGAGCGCTTACTGTATGCAAAGTACTGTTCTATGCGCTGGACGACCCAGGGTCTTGGGACCAGGACAGAAGTGCAGCCCCAAAGGGCAAGGTGAGCTGAGAGCTGAGACAGTCACCAACTCTCCAAACCCCTTCAGCTCGACCTCCCCAATTCCTCCCCGAAACCAAAGGAGGTGGCACCTGACCATAATGATGCCATGATTGGGCATCGGTCTTCGGCCTTCCCTACAGGCCCGGGTGGCAATCCAAATTCCTGGCATTCCAAATTTCTGGCAGTTTGACTTTGAGGGAGGGCGGGGGAGAGAGGAAGAAGCTGAAAACGACAAACCGGGAGTGTGGGTGGGCGGGGAGGTGCATTGCAGCTAACATAACTGGAGCTGGTAGTGACTCTCAGAAAGTCAGGGAGAGACAGTGCAGCTGAGGAAAAGGATCAGAAGGGAAATGAGGACACACACTGGGTAGGGAGGAGGAGAGTGGAGGAGGAGGAAGGACAAAGAAAGAGGAGATGGGAGGGGGAGGAGAGACAGGTAAAACAGAGACAGATTTAGAACAGAAAAATCCAGGGAACAGTGTGGGGTTGGGCAGAATTACAAGGAGACAGGAAAGGAGAGGGGGCAGAGAGAGAGAGAGAGAGAGAGAGAGAGAGAGAGAGAGAGAGAGAGAGAGAGAGAGAGAAGAGGTGAAGTTTAGCATTCAACCACCTCAAGCAAAGGCAGGATTTTTATAGGAAAGGAAGTGAAAATTCCTCAAACTGAAAATTGGGAGGGAGGAGAGAATCCAGGGAGCGGTGGATCCTCTAAACACAAACACCGACCCTGGAAAACGGGAAGCTCTTCAAAGAAAACTACAACAACAGTTCTAGGGATTCATTTATTATTTTTGGTTTACAAACAAAGGCACCCAATAAACGCTTCTATTTAAATCTTAGAAAAAATGACGGAGTTCCATTTTGCTTTGAGAAGAATGGTTCCTGAAACAGGGGAGCGCAAGGGGAAAGGTGTAAGGACACAGAATGATGAATGCACATTTCCCTGGTCCCGAGCTTTAGCATACATGTTCAATGGCTGTTTATTCCAAAATTAACATTCCTACTCAGCAGATAAGGTTTCGGTGTGCTTTCTTTTAGGAGTTAAAGGACAGAGCAGCGTCGCGGGGTCCCTACTGATCTGGCAGGTTACAATGACACTGAGAATGTTCCAAACAAGGAACACCTGCAATCACCACTATCACAGGACCCTGGCTGGAAACCAACTGACAGGGCCGCGCCGCTCACATGAAACCGACGATTTCTCAAATCTGCCCTGACCGACCGTGGTAGGAATTCCAGGCGCTCAGGTTCGGGGAGAAATTAACATGAAAACCCAAGTCCACCTCCAACCAGCCCCACGGTACAGAGGGCTGGAGTTTCCAAAACCTTTACGAAGGTTCGGGTCGGATCTGAAAGTGTCAAAAGTTTACGAGGTTGAAAGAGTAACGGCTCTTTAGGTTTCACAACGATGTACGTGCGCACGACTAATTTACTCGATAGCTTTCTCTACGGAGCGGCATTCAGAACGAGAGAAGTGAGTTTGGTGACTTCAGTATATCCTCCCGGCTGCACGATAAAGGAATTGGGGAGTTTAAAAAAAAAATTAAAAAAAATGAGGCTACGTGGAGAATAATGCAGTCACTCAACACCAACATACACACACACGGCGCGCGTACCCTCTTCGATACATTTCGCAGTCCTGCCAATTAATCATTCATATTTATTGAGTGCTTACTGTGAGCAGAGCACTGCACTGAGCGCTTGGGAGAGTACCATACAACAGTAGAAGCTCCCCGCAAATTCACACGCAAGTTGGACACATGATGGGCCTGGTTCGAGGCACGTTCTGCAGTCTACATTTCAGCCACAGTTAATTTCCGATCCAATTCGGGAGGGTATTTGGGGAGGCCGTTTATCGCCTCAGAGTAGGAACATTAACTGCATGGAGCACTTCAAAAAAAAATCAAAAGGAGCCATCATTTATTTATTCCATTTTTAGCCAGCATCCAATGGTCTCGCACACCCAGTTGAGGCTGTGGTCCTGGACCAGAGAATTTAGAGCAACATTTCCAAGAATATACGCAGGGTGTCTTAAAAGGAGTGTAACATGGTTATAGTCTTTACTACAGAAAGTTTAGCTTCGACTCAGAAGCGTTTTTTTCCCCCAAATGAGTTCTACACCTCCATAAAGGTATTTTCCATTATAGATCCTTTTCACAACAATAACAAAATAAGCTTTTTATACACAGAGTATATGAACTGACAAAGAAAATATCCAAGTGTACCTAGTTGCACCTCATCTTTTCTATGGCAAATTTCCTCTGTAGATATGTTTAAAGACACGCTGATGATGATTTAAGTACAGTACGTACAACTTGATCATCTTAATTCAAAACACTTTCATCAGGGTTACGGAGGACCGTCTGTTAAATAAGATGGAATTCTAAAGCCATACGATGCAAAATTTGAGGGATATTTAAGGGAATTCATAATGGGTCATTAAAAATATAACCCACCTTTTTCTTTCCACAAGTATGTATTACCTTTGCATTTTTTTCCTAAAGCTAAAGTCACATGCAGAAGAAATTAGGCGGGATCTTCAACTTCAGTCAACAGCTTGCTACTAATAGTGGAATATTAATAAAGGCCTTTATTTGATTTAACACACGTCATTTTTGAAGCATTAGTCACTTTTCTTGAAGAAAGTCAGTTTGTTTTAAAATTAGTTATGTGCTTACATGCTGGACAATTTTTTTGTTTTGAAGACGGTATTACTGTATGCAAATTCATTCTTCTTTTGTAAAATGCACACTCCGGCTGTCGTTGGAAAGAGTGGCCTTTAAAGATTCTGGGACTGGAGCTTTGCTTTGTTTTTATAAACAGGGACGCCAAAGACGTGGGGACAGTTCCAGTGACGTTTCTCAAGAAATCCTCATATGCTTCGAAAGATAAATCACACCCCTCAGGGTTGGTTCTAATTGCATGATCGTTTGAAAAAGAGAAAGCTTAACAGCTGGCATCTCTATTTACTCTAATGTTAAAACCCCTCAGTTAAGTTTATTTTACTAGTTCTTTTTTTAAAAACAAGGAAAACCCAACAGGAGGCCTGGGTTCTGAAACCCACTGAAGTCCAATAGTGCATTTGGAATAGACTAAGCAGACTTTCAATTGCAAAGGCACAACTGAAACGTGGAAGTGATTACAACATATCTATCATTGGACAAACAAATATGGAGAAAATGAGAAAAGGGCAGTCGTGTTTGAGAGCCGATGGTAGCTTATGGGAGAAAAAAAAAAGGGCACCATCAGTTCAGATGGGATTTTAACCAGACTAAAAACCCTTTCGTTCAGTTATGAAGGAATCAAAACATTAGGACACCCAACTAAACCGACAGTTATGTCCAATCGAGCGTTCCCACAGCACGGAAAACGACACTTAGAAATTCACTACGTTAAAACGGATTCTCGTTAACGTGTTCCAGGATTGCACAGTTAAACTGGTCAGCGGTCTTTACTTGCTTTCCTTTTCTCTTTTCGCTTTTCTACCCAGGTCAAATGTTAAACCGTGGCTTTGGGGTTCTCACCAGATTCTTGGCTAATTCAGGCAATCCACCTGTTTACATCTTCTAGGTCTTCAGGAGAATACACATTTCTAGGTTACATACATTGTACTGTAATTTACTTCACACCTCAGAACTAAGATGGTTTAATGTCTTGACAAAACATGAGATGACTAAGTACAGTTTACAGGTTTTTGTGCAGTTAGACCACTAAATGCATAGATGTCCTAATGCTAAATTCTCTTCTTCAGTATCTCATAGTGCTGGATGCTCGGAAGTAGGACAGAAACTTGTAACACAGACTAACCACAAAGTACCAGATGTTTCGTGCCATTTGTGATCTCGCAATAAAAATACGCCAGATCAGGATCACAAGGATAGTATTGAAGCCGTAACGGATGTTCCGCAACCTGGAAAAAAGGATCAAGGAAATCAAAAAGCAAAATTAAACATTCTCAAGTCCTAGAGGTTCCACGGTGTGGCTCGAAATCTTGTGAAACACCAAAGTCCTCTACTGGTTTAAGATCTGTTTGAACTACTGAAGATGAAGCAAAAGGCTGCCATCCACCCAATGGATAAGAAAACTATTAAGATCTAATAGAACCAAGCATTGCCACTCTGAAAACCCGTCTGTCCCCTTTACCTGCTCTCCTCAAGTTTTCAGAATTACGCTCCTTATCTGGAAGTCTCTTGCTTTCCCATTTGATGTACATTAAATCTGACCATGAACGTGAGGAAAACTCCCATTTTCTTTACTGGAGCTCTCTGACGTGGTATGTCTGATGTCATGACCGGCCCCAGTGGTAATGCATGCAATGGAGGGCATTTTAATTCAAAACACTTTATCAGGGTTATGGAAGACTGTTCGTTAAATAAGATGGAATGCTAAAGCCATAAGATGCGGAAGCTTAGTGACTTGCCCAAGATCACACAGCAGACAAGTGGCGGAGCCAGCATTAGAACCCAGCTCCTTCTGACTCCCAGGCAGGGATCTGTCAGTGCTGAAATCGTGCATCTGACTGAAGCTTCAACAACAGACAAATCCACCTCAGTGGGGAAAACAAACTGCTTGAAATCTAAGTAGACTTGGCAGCTCGGCATCCCATTCTAAGTCAAATATCATCCTCACTACTAAGCTCTGGGAATCTTCCTAAATTTTAGATGTACTACAACACTGCTTCAAGCCAAGAATCATGTTACTCCCCCCAAAATGCTTAGTACAGTGCTCTGCACATCGTAAGTGCTCAATAAATACCACTGAATGAACGACAGAAGACGGGTTTGACAGACCAGAATCAAAGTGGGGGCAGAAACCCACAAGGGATGAAATAAATCCAAAATAAACTTACTTGTTCAGGTGTTTTCTAGCTGCGGGGAGACCAGACATTTCTTCATTCAACACATATTTCTTAGTTCCCATACAGTAGTTTTCTATATATTCTGCCCAGTGCAACTGTCGCACATCAATATTAAATGTCTGGATAAAAGAGATTTTGACTCCATGTTAGGCTTTGTCAAAAACGATAGAAAAGCACTTAATGAATGGAAGAGGGATGGCTTTTTATCCTCTTCCAACGTTAAGGATTGCAGAGGGGCCGGGACCCAAGAGAGAAGTGGAGGAGGAAGTGGACTACTTTTTTCCAAATCTGGGGTCACAGTGGGTGCTGTGGGGTGAACAGGTTGCGGGGTGAAGGGGTGGAGGGGTGATGGCCAAGGAAAATTAAGATTGAGCATTTGCAACCAGCCCTAGCTCCCTACGTAGAAATTTCCAGAAGGGTGCATGGCCCTCTCTGGCTCCTAATTACTGAGTTGTTCATACCTCTAGACTGCAAGCCCGTTTTGGGCAGGGAATGTGTCTACCAACTCTGTTATGATCTACTCTCCCAAGCGCTTAGTACAGTGCTCTGCACACAGTAAGTGCTCAATAAATGCCACTGACTGACTGATTCATCATGCCCTTTACTTAATAATATTATTATTAGGGTACTTGTTAAGGGCTAAATAGATAAAAAATAGTCAGGTTGGACCCAGTCCCTGTCCCGCAAGGGGTTCACAGGCTAAATCAGACGAAAGGGAATTTCACCCCCATTTTGCAGATGAGGAGACTAAGGCACAGAGCAGCTAAATGATCTCCTAAGGTCACACTGAGGACAGACAGCGGAGCCAAGATTACAACCCAGGACTTCTGGCTCCAAGGCCCATGCTCTTTCAAAGAGGCTACACAAATATTACTGACAGTGCACAGCATTTCTTACTTTAAAGTATCATGCTTAAACAAGCTTTAAAATGGAAAACAAAAAGAAAACCCAAAACAAACCACCAGCCCTTTGCCGTTATCCCTCCCACAAGCTAAAGTCTTTGATTTTTGTATACCAGTTAATCAGGTTGGACACAGTCCCTGTCCCATAAGGGGCTCACAGTAATTCCCCATTTCACAGATGAGGTAACTGAGGCCCAGAGACGTGAAGTGACTTGTCCAAGATTGTACAGCAGACAAAGCAGTGGAGCCGGGATTAGAATTTAGGTCCCAAGCTTGTGTGTATCCTCAAGGGTCACGCTGCTTCTCAATTCCTGTCAGTGGTTTCTACCCTATAAGGGCACAAATAAAAGTAATGCCTCTGATTTCATCCCCCAACCAAACCTGCATCAGAAACCAGACCAACTGAAATGACACCGTCACCCCAGGTACATACGAAGTCGAGAACCATTATTCCATTTCTAACTGCAGAAGTGATTCATCCAGTTCTCACTCACAGGCAATTATTTAAAGAAGGAAGAAGACAACTATACTGTGGGCCTTACCTGAAAACTCTGAATCTATCCTGCGCTAAGACAGGGTTTGCCAGGTAGTCCTGGTAGCCTAATGGATAAGGCACTGGCCTCCTAAACCAGGGATTGTGGGATTGAGTTCCACCTGGGATGATCTTAACTCTCTAGACTGTAAACTCGTTGTGGGCAGGGAACGTGTCTATTGTCGTAAGGTACTCTCCCAAGCACTCAGCACAGCGCTCTGCATTCATTCATTCAATCGTATTTATTGAGCGCTTACTGTGTGCGGAGCACTGTACTAAGCACTTGGGAAGTACAAGTCAGCAACGCATAGAGACGGTCCCTACCCAACAACGGGCTCACAGTCTAAAAAGGGGAGACAGACAACAAAACAGAACACGTAGATAGGTGTCAAAATCGGCAGAACAAATAGAATTAAAGCTATATGCACACGGTACGGGCTCAATAAATACAAATGAATGAACAGTCTGCACTGAACAGATACTGCAATTATTACGGAACATTACTAGACTTCGGTCACACCGATATCAATTAACAGATTCGATCTGGTCAGGCTGACACTAGAATCAAACAATCGATCTGTGGCATTTATTGAGCACTTGGGAGAAGTTGACATAACAAGAGTTGATAGACCATCTTCCCTAAAGCAAGAGTTGTTTTCGGGGTACTTGAATGAAGAGGATTTCGCCCTGTCAGAGATGCAGCAGGGAAGTTACTGGCCCCTCACCACACACTGTTCTCCCCATCTTGCTAAAAGCTCACAACTAGCAGCACAGAGAATAATAATTTTGGTATTTGTTAAGCGCTTACTATGTGCAAAGCACTGTTCTAAGCACTGGGGGGATGACACAAGGTCATCAGATTGTCCTACCTGAGGCTCACAGTCTTAATGCCCATTTTACAGATGAGGTAACTGAGGCACAGAGAAGTTAAGTGAATTGCCCAAAGTCACACAGCTGACAAGTGGCAGAGCCAGGATTAGAACCCATGGCCTCTGACTCTCAAGCTCGGACTCTTTCGTGTGGCCTGTTGGATAGGGCACAGACTGGGAGACACAAGGACCTGGGTTCTAATCGTGGCTCCACCACTCGTCTGCTGCGTGACCTTGGGTGAGTCACTTTGTTCCCACATCGTGCCTCAGTTCCCACATCTGTAAAACGGGGAATAAGACAGTGCATCCCACTTGAGACTTAGGCTGGATTCAATCTGGTGAGCTTGTATCTACCCCATTGTTTAGTACAGGGCCTGGCACATAGTAAGCAATTAACAAATACCATAAAACTGAACAAACAAACAAACAAACAAACAAAAACCAGCACCCTGAGACTGGTCCTGCTCAAGGCTGGATTAGGAAAGCCAAATAGAGGTAGATGACCATGCTTTGTCATAATGTCCATCTCCCCCTCTAGACTGTAAGTTTGTTGAGGGCAGGGAATGCATCTGTTTATTGTTGTAATGTACTCCCCCAATTGCTTAGTGCAGTGCTTTGCACACAGTAAGTGCTCAATAAATACGATCCAATAAATTTAATGAACTGTGAAAGAAGGTCTTTAACTGGTTCTGATGTGACACAGCTTGTGACCAAAAGCCCGGGATTCAGGGGTTGGCAAAAGTGCATTGGGTGACGAGATTGGTTAAATAAATCCACATTTTCAGAGTATGCATAGTCCGCGCGACTTGTATTCCTTGGAACTTTATGTGAGAAATAGAATTATGAGACATTTCTTTTTTTCCCACCCCTGGTAGCGAACACTTGCCTTTTTATCTTCGGGGTTCAGTTGGTTCATTAACATATTGACATTATCAGTATTCCACACCCAAGAGTTGCTTGTGAAGTACTCTAGGAACACCATTGCCTTATGAAGACGAGTTATTGTTTTCATCATCCTACATTCGAAGAAAGATTGAGAGTTACTTCTTGCAGAAATCCCCAAATCCCATCACCACCAAAACCAAACAATTCCCCCGACAAAATGCACGTTGACATCAAGAGGCGAATGCACTACCCAGAGGGCCCCCAACAGAAAAACAGCAGGAAATAAGAATATTTCTGCAACTTATTAGATGATGAATTTTGTGAATCAAAAAGAATGCTATATCTTGAAGCAGCCAATTCCCATTTGGTACAGATTAAAAGGATGTTTGGGGTTGCGGAAAAGAACCGAGGGAAAATTAACATATTCTTTTGTTTGTTTAATCCCTTATTAGGACAGGCCGCGACTACCCCGGAAAATTTTTCCGTAAAATTCAGAACGCGGATAATCTGTGACCAGCAACGGCCAAGAGAGACACTTGCTAACCAAATATTTTAGATCAGGAAGAAGAAAGTGTGCAGAAATATTCATTTGCCATTTAACTCTACAATTTTTTCAAACCCTTCGGGACATGGAATTTCACCCTACGGACTGATTGGCATCATTTCCCTTAGGATCATCTGGAGGTCCAATTAGGCCAGGGACCTTTAATGAAGAAAACTTGCCAAATTAGGTAGGCACAAAAATCAACATTTCTCCCACACCCTCCCACGCTTCCTACAATGTCTGTTTAATTGTGTACTGTACCCTCCAAAGCACTCAGTACAGTGCTCCACACACAGTAAACACTCAATAAATATGATTGAATGAATGAAAATGAATGAGTTCTAATACATATGGCAATGTCATGGCTCTGCCACTTGCCTGCTTGTGTCAGTCGCTTAATTTCTCCATGCCACAGTTTCCTCATCCCTAAAATGGGAATTCATTACCTGTTCTCCCCGCTACTGAGACGGTGAGCATCATGGGGATGGTGAATATCTCATCTCTACCCCGGGCTTAGTTTAGGGATTGACTCATAGTAAGGATTTACGTTTTAGTAGTGATACTAAAAAGTCAGCATAAATTGAATTGTATATTGAATTCTCAGGGTGCTGGTTTTTGTTTGTTTGTTTGTTTGTTCAGTTTTATGGTATTTGTTAATTGCTTACTATGTGCCAGGGCCTGTACTAAGTCAGCATAAATAAGAACGTGCTCTTAACTGGAAGTTTTACATATTTACTTGGACAGTCATATTTAAAGTGAGGGGAAGACAATGTTATGCTTTCAATAGTGGCCCCCCACCCACCCAAAAAATACTTGGCATAAGCAGAAAAAGCAAGAAAAAATTCTGTCACTCCCCAGACAAAATGCCTATAGGGATACGGTTTTACACGTATACCTGAACTTGAAGCAAGAGTCTATAAAAACCAATTCAATTTTAGAATTCCCAACCTGGAGCGGTGGTGATTAACCAAACGCATTTTAAAAGGCTTTAAAAATGAGCGGGTTAAATGTTGCAACTCCACTGCAGACAGACTGGTTTAAAAAGGGAGGCTCAAATGACTCATTCCACATGCTTCAACACCGAAGTTCTGATAGTGGCAATACGAGTTAACCCTGGTCTTTGAAAAGCAGCGTGGCCTAGTGGAAAGAGAATGAGTCTGGAGTCAGAGGACCTGGGTTCTAATCCCAGCTCTGCCAGTTGCTTGCTTTGTGACCTTGGGCAAGTCTACTTCTCTGTGTCTCAGTTCTCCTTCCTTCTTAGACTGTGAGCCCCATGTGAAAAGCAGCGAATGTCTCTATTATTGTACTGTCTGCTCCCAAGTGCTTAGTACAGTGCTCTGCACACAGTAAATGCTCAATAAATACAACTGAATGAATGTGGAACAGGGACAATGCCCAACCTAATTTACTTACCTACCCCAGTGCTTAGAACAGTGTTTGACCCATAGTAAGAGATTAACACTATAAATGCAATTTATAAATTTATACATTTACATACTGTATATGTAAATCTCTCTCTCTAAATATATATATTCATTCATTCAATCGTATTTATTGAGCGCTTACTGTGTGCAGGGCACTGTACTAAGTGCTTGGGAATATATATGATACCCCATATATGGTACCCCTGGAAAACAGTACACCCAAAGTGGCCTGCACCACTAAAATGCCAAACAGGATGAAAAATTCCAAGCCTTGGTCTCTTGTCACAAAGAGAACTCAGAATTCCCCAAGTCTTACCCTGGAAAGATGGCTCTGGAGTGGGCAAACGCCGTGGGGTTTCAAAAACACAAAACAAAACAAAAAAAACCCAAAACCAAAACACCAGATCCTTTGAGGCCCCGGAAAACTCTTGGGCTAGGGAGTGCTCTTTTGAGGAAAAGATGGTTCCCAAGCCAAATGGGTGGGGGTGAGGAGGGAAATGGTGAGAAACAGAAATTGGAGATTACCAATATACAAAGTAGGTCAGGTAAAACTTATGTCCATATCTGTAATTTATTTATATTGACGTTTGTATCCCCCTGTACACTGTAAGCCCCTTATGGGGCTTCTAGTCCCCTTCCAGACTGTGAGCCCACTGTTGGGTAGGGACCGTCTCTATATGTTGCCAACTTGTACTTCCCAAGCGCTTAGCACAGTGTTCTGCACACAGTAAGCGCTCAATAAATACGATTGATGGATTGATTGATTGATTATGGGAAGGGAATGTGTCTGTTTATTGCTATACTGTATTCTCCCAAGTGCTTAGTACAGTGCTTTGCACATATTAAGTGCTCAATAAATATGACTGAATGAATCAATGAATGGAAACAACGCCAACAGAGACAGAGTCACCATGGGACACACCAGGCCAACGGGGCCTCCATGACGACGCCCGACATAGCTCCAAATTAAACCTAAGTCCTTCCAAGTGGTAGCAGTAGCAGCTGCTCTCAAATCCCATGATGGCGGGCAAGGGAGGGGAGAGCGACTTTCGCCCTGTCAGAAAGGCCTTAAAGTGAGTCAGAAGGAAAAAGCTGAATAACCTTCATTCCACTGAAGGTGGAACGGGGTCATTTTTCCCTTCAGACAGTAAGCTCGTTGTTGGCAGGGCACGTGTCTGCCAACTCCATTGACGTGTACTCTCTCAAGCGCTTAGTACAGTGCTCGGCACACAGTAAGCGCTCGATAAATATCACCGATCGATAAAGGCCTGACGGCCTCAGGATGAACGTCTCGAACATTTGGGGTTAGGAGAGTTGGACAGATGCCAGTTCTCCTTTCTGAGTGGGGATCTGTACGCTGGCCTTCACGGACTGGATGCTTCCCTGAAGATGCTTTCCTGCAGTTTCACTACAGTAGTTACCGGGGCCGTGCCTAACTGGGGGGTGATGGATCTTTTGGATGGTGACCTTTTCGCGTTGAAAAAGTTGAGATGAAATAGTGCTGCTCAAGAACTGTTTATCTCGAGAAAGGATGAATTTCGGGTCATTTAAAGTTACTGTCTTGGTTGAATTCTCATCTGCTAGGTTTGGGCCTGAAAACAACTCCCAAGGCTTTCGTCTGTTAAAATGAGGTCACCATCCAGAGCTCTGGTTACTAATGTGGGAGAGGGGCTATGGGAGAATGAAGTATCCTGCATCACGTAACAAACTAGAATGCATCCTAGAGGGTACGATGAACACAAACTAACACCCAGCAGATGGGAATGGCAGAAGGAGATTCTGCTTGGCTGCCATTCAGTAGAGCATGAGAAGCACTGAATGGAGAGAATTAATTCACTTTTGCAAGTTGAAAGTTACCCATAAAGGAAGACGTATATTAACACTTCCCCTCTACACTGTCGGCTCCTTGTGGGCAGGGAACATGTCTACCAACTCTGCTATATTGTTTTCTCCCAAGCGCTTTGTACAGTGCTCTGCACACTGCAAGTGCTCAATAAATACCACTGATTGAATGTTCTACGAGACCAGTTCTAAAAAATTTCCACCTCAAGGAAATTCAACATTGACTGAACTCCTCTGCCCTCAAAGTCACGCCAACACTTTATGCTGTCCTCTTGCTCATCAGCTTTGGAGATTTTTGCACTGGTGTCGGGATTGGGGTAGGGAGGGGAGGAGGCAAGGGGGGAGGTGTTTTAAACCTTAACGTCCCGTGCCATTATGGGGTGGATAAACACTAGACCCCAAATTAGTTTAAAAAGAGATGCAAGTTTGGTCTTTGGAAATTTGGAAAAATTAGTAGGTGCCTTGTGGGTGGGTATTTTACTTAAGATTTCTTTTTTTTATTGGAAAATCTCAAAATCAAAGGCCCTAATGCTGATATGAAGTCGAGAAATACTTTGGTGTCACTTTCAATTACAAAATTAAAACAGTGGTATTGACTCTTCCCTTCTCAACAGTAATATATACTAGGAGACAAAATTCTAGAATCTTTTTCAACCATCAACTTTCTAAAATCATGTTATGCCATTTATGTATATTTCAAAAATAATTATTCACATTCTTGCAAATGGAAAGCTCAATAAAGCAAATGCTTCAGAGGTTGTTGAAATCAACAGTTTATATTGTCACCTAAGGACGCTGTTTTTCAAAGGAAGCAAACAATGTTTTGCAAGCTCTTGGAGGAAATCTTTTTCACATTTTGAGTTTGATTTTTCTCTGATTTCACGCAAGAGCTGGCTTCCTGCCGTCTTAAATTTCCAAATGGC
The DNA here is from genome assembly GCF_015852505.1 of Tachyglossus aculeatus. Lineage (NCBI taxonomy): Eukaryota > Metazoa > Chordata > Mammalia > Monotremata > Tachyglossidae > Tachyglossus > Tachyglossus aculeatus. The sequence continues at coordinate 10,093,388 of NC_052087.1, forward strand.
TTTAAATTATGCATCCTTGATTTTCATGCAGGCTCAGGGTAATCTTTTCTAACTCTGTCTTTTGGACTGATTTTTGATTTCTTTTCAAATTGCAAAATGTTACCAGATCGACATTTAAACCCCAAAGCACGATAAGTCATTCCTGATTTAAATGTTTCTGTTTGTCCCCTTCTGTTCACAGGGCTTTAACTGCCCATCTGGGAGAGTATCAGTCCTACACCTTCCTATCCAGTGCTTAGAACAGTGCTTTGCACATAGTAAGCGCTTAATAAATGCCATCATTATTATTATTATAGAGAGGGACAGGTGGAGAGAGAGTGACACTGGTCTGACCTAGGGAATGTAAACTTCTTCCGGCTCGTGTATTTCAAAGTGGTCCTTCTTAGAATCACTCTGTTCGACTGAGGTAATTGCATTCTAACGGCTTACATATAAATACCCAATTACTAACTGTTGTAGATGAAGTGGAGGGAGGGGGTAATAAATAGTCGGACAATAATCTCTACACGTGGATGCAGACGCTAGACCCTTAGAATGAACAGTTCTTGGAGGTTTTTGATGTTTTTGTGAATTCTGTCCAGCACATCACAATGGTAAGAAAGGGGACATCCCAATTTGAACATAGTTGACGTCCATTTCCTCTATCTTAACGGGGCAGTTAACACATGGAGCTGGATCCAAAAAAAACTGACTTTTTTTAATAAGCTGGTGATCTTATGCATTTATATATTATACATACCCCTGCCTATATATATATAATGTACACACACAAATGTACATGTGCCTAAAAACGTTGTTTTGAAAATTCTAAAACCTAGAATCTTGAAAGTCACATCTGTCAAATTCTTCCAAAGACTCTGCTAAAGTACCAATGCAGTTGGAAAATAAGCATTTTCAGAGGGATTTGTAATCACTCTGAGGAGATAATGAAGACAAGGCAAATGAAGCTAAAAGAAAAACAAAGTGGAAAAAGCACGTTCATCTCCAATCTAGTATGCGTGTTCTTTTAATTGGTGCCATTTTCCCAATTTGAAAAATTAGTCATATTCTACGATCACTCTATTATAAGCTGAAGGGGCAGCTGACATTATTTCAAATAATTCATTCCCTCGAAATGCCCCGTCTCCTCCAACAGAGAGTGTACCGACCTTTTGACTTTCACCGACTACCCTTCACCGTCCCCTAAGGTCCCCGCCCCCCCTCCCCCCCTACCACGTCCCCGGGACTTTTGACCGGTGGTTTGTTTTCAGCTTATAATGGCAATGACAACCTCGGTGCCGGGCATTTCTAGGAATGATCAAGTTTTTTCTTCTTTCCTTTTTTTTGGTGGAGGTGATGATGAATCGACAGCCACCAGAAGAAATGATTCCTTGAGAAATGTCCTGGCCTCCCGATTGTGATTGCTTCATTCGGTTAGTAACGCCAGAGTCCAGCTCATTCCAGAGACTCCGCGTCCGTCCAGCAAGCTCCCGCCACCATCCCCATATACCCAGTGCCGACGGCACCGTCCTCCTCCTTACCGCGGTTTCTGACCTGTCAACCTGAGGACAAGATCGAGCAGTAAGGCGGGTATTATATGTCTGACTCCCTTCCAATAATGAATCAAGAGGGTGTTGGAATAGAACTTAATATTGGGGCGTCTGAACACCTGGTTTAAAGGATTCAGCTTGAAGAACACATTTACATAATTCCCTGTAGGAAAAATAAGGGTCAGAGCAATTTGAGCATCGTTTGTCATTCAGAGGAAGAACGCCAGGCCGCTCTCGAATTCCCCCCTCGATGGAAAGATCCGTCATCGATTCGGGTGGCTCCGCCCTGCCACCTTCTCCGCTCAGAGCAGAGGTCTGGAATCAAGGATCTTTTTAGTCGCAGCGGCTGCCAACTGTAAGCAGAAACGGGAAACGGGAAGACTGCAAAACGAAAGTGCATTTGCAATAAGACCGTGGGTGGGATCTGACAGGCGGAGGGGACAGACGACGAAGAGTTAGCGACCATTACCTTGGACTTCTTCCTGTAATCCTGAGGTAGACATCATACAGGAATGCTGGGGCCTTATGGCTCACAGCAATCCAATAATGATATAAAAGGTGATTGGAGGTTAGATTTACATTGGGCCGCCTGAAAGCCTGTTCGAGAGGATTCCTCTTGAAAGTGGAAATTACATGGTATTCTGAGAAAGAGAAGGTGTGTGACAGCTTTGATAACCACCACGTAAACAGCTCTGAAAACGATCACATCTGACACCGGACGCTTACATTTTAAACTCTATTCAACTACTTGCTGTCAGAGCCTTAGAACACCTGAGATTCCTTTTCGCAAAGGCGAGATTTCTCTACCCTTTAGTGAAGCCCCCTCGACTCCAGTGGCTTGTGGTCTGCCTTTCTAATTCAATCGTATTTATTGAGAACTTACTGTGCGCAGAGCACTGTACTGAGCGCTTGGGAAGTAAATTCATTTCTGTGATCACCCAAATCCTAGTTTCTTTCATGGCTTGACCTAGACCGGTTTCCTTTATAACTGCGCCTCGCCACGGGTTTTTCTTTCTGTTCCACTTCCCAGATTCAAACCGCGGCACTTCTTTAAAAAAGACAACAGTATCGTCACTGTCGTCACTCCGTGCTTGTGAATGCTTCGAGTTCAAAACAGCTCTATGTGGCATTCGGCAAGAAGTGGCAATTCCAACCCAATTCTCGGGGGGGTGAATTCAGCTCCTCTCTCTGATTTAAAAATCAAAAAAATGTCTTTCATCAGACCCACTCCCCACTCATTCGGATTCTGATTATCAGCACCAGTTCCAATGTACTCGCCCCATATTTTCTAAAGGGGGCACACAATGATCATGTGCCAATTTATGCAGGATTTCAAAATATCAACTCATATTTAAAATGAGAGAAAATGGGTGGAATTCTCCAACACGATCACTGAAATAAACTTGGATGTTTCTAGTACTAAGCCTAGACTTTAAAAAATGTTCCAAATGCAGCCAGAGGGGGAATATTTTTCCCTACCGAAGAACGGGGTATGAAATGGATTTATTTCAAATGGCATGGCTTTCCTTAAGGGCCGGGCTCACGTCTATCACTAACATGGATCCCGAGTCCCAGTGTTAGTTCATTCATTCATTCATTCAATCGTATTTATTGAGCGCTTACTGTGTGCAGAGCACTGTACTAAGCGCTTGGGAAGTACAAGTTGGTAACATATAGTGAGGTCCCTACCCAATAGCGGGCTCACAGTCTAGAAGGGTGAGTCAGACAACAAAACAACATATATTAACAAAATTAAATAAATAGAATAGTACAAATAAGCACTTAACAAATACCACAGTTATTATTATTATTATTATCAAGGTGTAGAAAAAATGACTATTCTGGGAGCCAGGAGTCAGGCTACCACCCTGCTGGCTGATCTTGGACTAGTTTCTCTGGACCTTCATTTCCCCATTTGTAAAATGGCGATAAAAATACCTGGTTCTCCCTACTTCAGAGGGAGAGACAGAGAGAAGAAAACAAAAGTGTTGTACACATTCAAGGAGGGGGAAGGGAAGAAAACCATAGTGAGTCTGCGGTCCGTTAGGGATTCTGGCTTTGGATCTGCTGGGTGGGGGTTTATGGACGTCTCTCGAACAACTGCTTTCTAAGAAAGAGAAGCAGTATGGCCTAGTGCCTGGGAGACAGAGGACTTGGGTTCTAAACCCAGTTCCACCACTTGTCTGCTATGTGACCTTAGGAAAATCATTTCACTTCTTGGTGCCTCATCTGTAAAATGGGTGTTAAGAGTGTGAACCCTAGGTGGGAGAGGGACTGAGTCCAACCTGATTAGCTTCAATTTACCCCAGCGCTCAGTACAGTGCCTGGCATTGAGTAAACTCTTAAAACAAATACCACTGGAAAAAAAAATACTTAGGATGCCGAGAAGCAGTGTGGTCTAGTGGATAGAGCACAGGCCTGGGAGTCTGAAGGACTTGGCTTCTAGTCCCGGCTTTGCCACCCGGCTGCTGTGTGACTTTGGCCAAGTCACTTCACTCTTCAGTTCCCTCATCTATAAAACGGGGATTAAGACTGAAGGAGGTCTTGCTATTTGGAAGGCAGGTAGTACCACTCGGGTTATACGCTTTGTTATTTCACAGTACCTCTGTGCTCACGTTTATTGCACTGGAGATGTATTTCCATTGTCTTTTCTTTTTGAAGAAAGATTTTGATCAGCATTTCAAGCTTCCCTCCCCATCGCCCCGGCATGTTCCCTTTGCTCTATCCCCCCTCCCCTCCCCACAGCACTTGTGTATGTATGTATATACCTATAATTCTATTTATTTATATTGATGCCTGTTTACTTGTTTTGATGTGTATGTGTCTATAATTTTATCTATTTATATCGATGCTGTTGATACCTGTTTACTTGTTTTGATGTCTGTCTCCCCCTTTCTAGACTGTATGCCCGTTGTGGGCAGGGATTGTCTCTCTTTACCAATCAATCAATCATATTTATTGAGCACTTACTGTGTGCACAGCACTGTACTAAGTGCTTGGGAAGTACAAGTTGGCAACATATAGAGACAGTCCCTACCCAACAGTGGGCTCACAGTTGCTGAATTGTACTTTCCAAGTGCTTAATACAGTGGTCTGAACACAGTAAGCACTCAATAAATACGACAATGAATGAATGAAGACTCTGTACAACCTGAATACCTTGCATCTACCCCAACACTTAGAACAATGCCTGCACATAGTAAATGCTTAACAAACACCATAAAAGAAAGATTCAATTAAGCCTAGAAAGGCTGAATATTTGGAGCACAAATAGAAAAATATTTTACATCCCGTTTCCTTCTCCTTCAGGACAGCCTTTAGGCATCTGGAGAAGACAAAATCCACTGTGCACTGCACTCTCCCAAGTATGTACAGTGCTCTGCACACAGTAAGTGCTCAATAAATACGATTGAATGAATGAACGAAGACTCTGTACAACCTGAATACCTTGCATCTACCTCAGCACTTAGAACAATGCCTGCACATAGTAAGTGCTTACCAAACACCATAAAAAAAAAAGATTCAATTAAGGCTAGAAGGGCAGGATATTTGGAGTACAAATAGAAAAATGTTTTACATCCCCTTTCCTTCTCCTTCAGGACAGCCTTTAGGCATCTGGAGAAGACAAAATTCACTGTGCACTGCACTCTCCCAAGTACGTACAGTGCTCTGCACACAGTTAAGCGCTCAATAATTACAAGTGAATGAATGAACGAGTGTGCAGCCCCTAGCTGCATTTTAGCCTCTAATGTCTTCTAATATAGAAGCCCCTTGGCCTACTGCAACAAACACAGGCCTGGGAGTCTGAAGACCTGGGTTCTAATCCCGACTCCACGCTTGTCTGTTCTGCAACCTCGGGTATATCATGAAACTATTCTGTGCCTCAGTTACCTCACCTGTAAAATGGAAATTAAACCCTACCCCCTCCGACAGGCTGTGAGCCCCATGTGGGGCAAGGACTGCGTCCGACCCGATTATCTTATATTTATTCCAGTGCTTAGTAAGGGGCTTGGCACACAGTAAGCGCTTAGCAAGCACCACAAAAAAATTGGTATGAAATGACGAGGCTAAAAATGAATGCGGGCACACAAAATTGGCTGTTAGCGTTTGCTTTTCCTTTTTCATTCCTATCTTTGGCATTCTGTTTTCCTTGCTTACAGGGGGCAAAATCACTATTTGAATTTAGGACACACAATGAGAAGTCATGGGGTAATTCCTTCACCCCTCCCAAGAACCCTGCACTGGACTAGACTCTAGACTGCAAGCTCGTTGTGGGCAGGGGATGTGTCTGTGTATTGTCGTGTTGTACTCTCCCCAAGCGCTTAGTACAGTGAAGCAGCATGGCTTAGTGGAAAGAGCATGGGCTTGGGAGTCAGAGGACATGGGTTCTAATCCCAGCTCTGCCATTTGTCTGCTGTGTGACCTGGGGCAAGTCGCTTCACTTCTCTGGGCCTCTCAGTTACCTCATCCGGAAAATGGGGATTAAGACTGTGAGCCCCACTTGGGACAATCTGATTACCTTATATCTACCCCAGCGCTTAAAACGGTGCTTGGCCCTGCTGAGAGCTCACCTCCTCCAGGAGGCCTTCCCAGACTGAGCCCCTTCTTTCCTCTCCCCCTCGTCCCCCTCTCCATCCCCCCGTCTTACCTCCTTCCCTTCCCCACAGCACCTGTATATATGTATATATGGTTGTACATATTTATTACTCTATTTATTTATTTATTTATTTTACTTGTACATTTCTATCCTATTTATTTTATTTTGTTGGTATGTTTGGTTCTGTTCTCTGTCTCCCCCTTTCAGACTGTGAGCCCACTGTTGGGTAGGGACTGTCTCTATGTGTTGCCAATTTGTACTTCCCAAGCGATTAGTACAGTGCTCTGCACATAGTAAGCGCTCAATAAATATGACTGATTGATTGATTGCTTGGCACCTAGTAAGTGCTTAACAAATACCATAATAATAATAATTATTATTACTATTATTATTACTATTATTATTATCATTACAGTGCTCTGCACACAGTCAAGCGCTCAATAAATATGACTGACTGACAGACATTTCTCCCAACTCTCTAACTCTACCAACTCTACCAACTCCCAAAATCTTATAGTGTACTCACCCGAGCGCTTAATACAGTTCTCTATTCACAGTCAGCGCTCAATAAATTTGACTAACTAACACCACGGGCTACTCCAGAGCACTGTCCTTGTCTTATTTCACCACATCTTATGGCACAGAAGTGATAATCCACTATCCCTCTGAAGGGACTCAGAAGAGAGCCAAGCTTCCACACCTCTGGGGTCGGGGATGTGAGCAAACGGGATGCAAACAGGAGTATAGGGAAATAGGGAGGAGGTGGAAAATGAAGCTCCGAAGAGAGGGGGAAAGGTACAGGATACACACGTCACATACGATGCCCTATACTGCAAGACTGTAAGCCTGTTGTGGGCAGGGAACGTGCCTACCAACTCGGTTATACTATACTCTCCCAAGCGCTTAGTACAGGGCTCTGCACACAGTGAGTGCTCGATAAACACCATTTATTCAAGAGTGAATACGACTCACCAGGCGGGGTTGGGAGGTATGGCTTCTATGTCTGTAGTTGCATTCTAGATAAATTAGTAAATGAACAAGCAGCGTGACCTTGGCCTGCGGGTCAGAGGACTTGGGTTCTAATCCCACCTCTGCCAACTGCTTGCTGTGTGACCTTGCGCAAGTCGTTTAACTTCTCTGAGCCTCGGTTCTGTTCTTTCTCCTATTTAGACTGTGAGCTCCGTGCGGGGACTGTGTCCAACCTAATTGATTCATATCTATCCCAGCACTTAGAACAGTGTTAGACACCTATTAAGCGCTTAACAAATACTATTTAAAAAAACAATGAAGTGGCCTTTTAAAGCTTCAACTGCTACTGATAAACACTTCCAAAATGCCTATTAATAGATAATCTCTACCAATGCATTGTCTGAAAATCCATACAAAATCTTCTACTCTAGCAAGACTTAATCTTAACTTTTCTATAAAACAGAGGAAGGAAAAGAAATGAACATACCAACTTCACCCCAGTGGAAAGGATTGGTGCTGCCCGTCGTACAGTTATACACCATGATGTTTCTTGGTCTGAAAAAGTCAATCATCAAGATAAGTCAATCAATCAGTGGCATTTATTGAGTGCTTACTATGTGCCGAGCACTGTACTAAGTGCTTGGGAGGGTACAACAGAGTTAGCAGACATGTTCCCTGCCTGGATAACTGCCAAAATACCCTACCGATATATAATCCAACCTACTAAATTTCAAACATTTTTTGCTACCAGAGGACAAAGAGGCACTATGCTTTTTCAACAAGAGTGCTGACAGGGATGCGGCATGGCCCAGTTAATAGAGCACGGGCCTGAGAGTCATAAGGACCAATGGTTTGCTGTGTGACCTTGGGCAAGTCACTTCCCTTCTCTGTCCCTCAGTTATCTCATCTGCAAAATGGGGATTACAACACGAGCCCCACGTGGTACAGGAACTGTGTTCAACCTGATTACCTGTATCTCCCCCCGGCACTTCGAACGGTGCCTGGCACATAGTAAGCACTTAACAAACACCATTAAAAATAAAAATAAAAATAATGGGGCTTGAGGAGAAGGACTGGTGGTGAAAATGAAATTACATTTTATAGCCATGCATTTTTAAAGGGATTTTTCTCGTTTTGACTCAACTGTGCATGCGATGGACCTAACTTTAAATTCCGAGATCGCGTTAACCAGGATTAGCGTTTACACCCAAGACTTAACAACACCAGCCCCAAATACCCCAAACAACCCTCCAAATCTAGAAATCTTGAAACTCATCCATCCGCCCGATTCACAGAAAACATTTCCAGCTTTTCTGTGCCCCAACTATGCCCTTCTACATTGCGCAAGAACTGTCGATCTGCCTGACTTTCAGACCAATCAGAAGGCACGGGCTTTGGAGTCGGAGGTCATGGGTTCAAATCCCCGCTCCGCTGTCAGCTGTGTGACTTTGGGCAAGTCACTTAACTTCCTGTGCCTCAGTTACCTCATCTGCAAACTGGGGATGAAAGCTGTGAGCCCCCCCATGGGACAACCTGATCACCTTGTAACCTCCCCAGCGCTTAGAACAGTGTTTTGCACATAGTAAGCGCTTAATAAATACCATCATTATTATTATTATTATTATTAAGACAAAATCTTCTTTTTCTTTAATGGCATACCCAAAACCCAACCCCAAAATAATGCTTCTTAGTTTCTGCGATAAATTGTAACAATGCACTAGCAGCAAAGCCCCTTATTGTTCACTGGTGAGGCAGATTTGGAGGGTCTTTTAAGGCTGTGAATGCTAAAAGCTTCAGAGATTTCCCCACACAACCTTAGGTTTGCCTCAAGCAGGTTGGTCAATTTGAATGTGACCATTTAGCAGCTTGCTGGGTTGGTTTGGTTGTTTCACTCCCTCCCCGGTTGAGGAATTTTGAAATACACAGTAACATTCCCTCTCCAAAGAAGAGAAAATGGTGGTCTTTGCTTTTTACTAATACAAACTGATTATTAGAGAGAGAGAGAGAGAGAGAGAGATAAGCCACACTGTCACCTGGTATACCTATTAACTCCAGAATACCAGGCCGCTGCTAGGCTGGTGTTCACCACAATATCCACGGGAACGAGATCGGCGAGGGCACTGTTGGAAGCGCGCATTGTTCGAAGGATTCCTTTCCCTGCCTTAGAGGAAAAAACAAAAATACAAAAAACACAAACACCCCCATGTTCGTAAGACAATTAAGCACTGAGAGAAAAGGAGTCCAGAACAAAGAGACGGAGAGGGAATCAATCACGCCAATGGGCAAAGAGGCTAGTTTAGGCTGGAAACGGCTAGGGTTGGTTTTTTTTTAAGTAAATGGTATCTGTTAAACGCTTACTATGTGCCAGGCACTGTAATAAGCACTGGGGTAGATGCAAACTAATCAGTTTGAACACAGTCCATGTCCCAGTCTTAATCCACATTTATAGATGAGGTAACTGAAACGACTCACCCAAGGTCACACAGCCGACAAGTGGCAGAGCCGGGACTAGAACCCAGGTCCTTCTGATTCCCAGGCCCATCTCTATCCACTAGGCCAGGGAGGACAAGTGCAAGACTGAGCCCCCTCCTTCCTCTCCCCCTCCTCCCCCTCTCCATCCCCCTGCCTTACCTCCTTCCCTTCCCCACAGCACCTGTATATATGTATATATGTTTGTATGTATTTATTACTGTATTTATTTTACTTGTACATATTTATTCTATTTATTTTATTTTGTTAATATGTTTTGTTTTGTCATCTGTCTCCCCCTTCTAGACTGTGAGCCCACTGTTGGGTAGGGACCGTCTCTATATGTTGCCAACTTGTACTTCCCAAGTGCTTAGTACAGTGCTCTGCACACAGTAAGCGTTCGATAAATACGACTGAATGAATGAAGAGAGCTGCGGCTTTTAGGCTTACTGGCTTGGATAGCTGGTTTTCTAGGCTGAGGGGCCTAATGGTCAATCAATCCCTGGTATGTTTTGAGCACTGTAATAAACGCTTGGAGAGTGATCACTCACAGGAGTCTCCCTTGTGGTCGTCAGCCCACAGACAAGCTGGGCGAGGAAAGGGGTGGTCACAGCTTAAGCACACCCCTCCCTTTGGAGAAGGGGGATGAGGTGATAAACTTGTCTGGTTTCCACTGCCATGGGTCCAGAGTAGCAGCGTGGCCTAGTGGGTAGAGTCCGGGCCTGGGTGTCAGAAGGACCTGGGTTCTGTCCCAACTCTGCCACTTGTTGGCTGTGTGACCTTGATCGAGTCACTTCACTTCTCTGGGCCTCGGTTCCCTCATCTGTAAAATGAGGATTGAGACTGTGAGCCCCAGGTGGGACAGGAACCCAATCTGCTTGTGCCCAACCCAGTGTTTAGAATAATAATGATGGTATCTGCTAATAATAATAATAATAATGATGGCACTTACTAAGCGCTTACTATGTGCAAAGCACTGTTCTAAGCGCTGAGCACTGTAAGCACTTACTATTTGCCAAGCACTGTTCTAGGCACTGGGGGAAATACAAAGTAATCAGGTTGTCCCATGTGGGGCTCACAGTCTTACTCCCCATTCTACGGATGAGGTAACTGAGGCACAGAGAAGTGAAGTGACTCGCCAAAAGTCACACAGCTGACAAGTGGTGGAGCTGGGATTAGAACCACGACTTCTGACTCTCAAGCCCGGGCTCTTTCCATTAAGCCACACTGCTTCTGCTTCTCAGAACAGTGCCTGGCACCCAGTAAGCGCTTACCAAATACCACAATTATTATTAATTATAATCATTATTATTCCACTTGACCCTGGATGGGTTCAGTGGCTGCTCTACAGTCATTAACCAAATCGAGACGTTTACTTACAGCAATGAAGAGGCCACTGGGTCCGTTGAAGTTATCGATCCAGCCCTGTTAGGTAAAGAAAGAACCAATTTAGAGGCAATTGCTCACAAATTTGCGGTAACGCGATCAAACGGGGCACTGAGTCACCATCCACGGATGTACAATTTCCCTATCAGCACCTTGGGTTCAAATGTGACGAGTTCTTTGATAACAGTGCAAAATGTGTTTGCTTTGGGAACTCTCCAGCCCCGCTGGTGTGTGCTTTAGGGAAGGTCCCAAACAAGAAGTTGGCAGAATGAGCTGCCCTTCAAAAGGCAATGGACGGAAAAATCGATATGAAAGGTGTGGAAAAGAACCAGAGCGATATCCATGAAATGCCGGCTTTAAATATGACAAAGTGACTGCAGAGAAACATAGACAGACCCAGGATTTATGCAGCTCTATACCAAAAACTAATTTTTAAAGGCATCTGTTAAGCGCTAACTACGCACCAGTCACTGTATTAGGCGCTGGGGTAGGTACGAGACTGGATGCAGTCCATGTCCCATTCATTCATTCATTCATTCACTTTTACTGAGCGCTCACTGTGTGCAGAGTACTGTCCTAAATGTTTGGGAGGAGAACGACATATTAAATAGACACATTCCCTGCCCACAAAATCCTTACAGTCTGGTGCTCAGTTTTTTAATCCCCATTGTACAGATGAGGGAACTGAAGCCCAGGGAAGCGAAGAGACTTGCCCGAGGTCACACAGCAGACAGGTGGAAGAAGTGGGATTAGAACCCAGGTCCTCTGATTCCCAGGCCCGTGCTGTTTCTACCTGGCCATGCTGCTTCTCTATGAAATGAAGCTGCAGTGTTCTTAAACTGATGCAAACATACTCATTTCCCACATAGGGCTCACAAGTTTTATCCCTTTTACAGAAGAGATAACTGAGGCCAGGAGAAGTGAAGTGACTGAGGATATGTAGTTAATCTTTATTTCCAAAATGCTAACGTCGCCAATCTTTTCTCTTTGTGAATGGGCATATACTATGCTGCCTAAACGGTTATTTACCCGCTAGATTAGCTCCACTCAGGAGTAACCTTTTGGATAACAAATAGTGTCACTCAGTAGAAGGGTCTATTTTCCCTTATGTGCATGTATTCTGAGAGGCGAACCGCCCCCACCTTTTCGCTCCTCCCCTAGGCTTGGCTCTTTGCCCAGGCTTAAGGCTAAGGAATGACAGAATGTGCTGACTATCACTGAGAGCTACCCCCTGATGAGTCTCATCTTTTTATTTTTTATTTCTTGATGGTATTTGTTAAGGGCTTATTAGGTGTCCAGCACTGTTCAATTCAATTCACTCATATTTATTGAGCGCTTACCATGTGTAGAGCACTCTACTAAGCACTTGGGGAAGTGCAATACAACAATAAAAAGTGACTTTCCCTGTCCACGATGAGCTTATGGTCTAGAGGGGGGGAAGACAGACATCAATACAAATTAATTAATTAATTAATTAATTCAATCGTATTTATTGAGTACCTACTGTTTGCAGAGCACTGTACTAAGCGCTTGGGAAGTACAAGTTGGCAACATATAGAGACAGTCCCTACCCAACAGTGGGCTCACAGTCTAGAAGGGGGAGACAGAGAACAAAACATATTAACAAAATAAAATAAGCAGAATAAACATGTACAAGTAAAATAAATAAATAAATAGGGTAATAAATACATACAAACATATATATAGGTGCTGTGGGGAGGGGAAGGAGGTAAGGCGGGGGGATGGAGGGGGGAGGAGGGAGAGAGGAAGGAGGGGGCTCAGTCTGGGAAGGCCTCATCATCACTAAAATTACAGCTATGCTGTGGGGCTGGGAAGTGGGGAAAGAGAAAAGGGAGTAAGTTGGGGCGATGCAGAAGGGAGTGGGTGATGAGGAAAAGTGGGGCTCAGTCTGGGAAGGCCTCTTGGAGGAGATGTGCCTTCAGTAAGGCCTTGAAGAGGGGGAGGGTAATTGCCCGTCGGATTTGAGGAGGGAGGGAGTTCCAGGCCAGAGGCAGGACCTGGGCTGGGCGTCGATGGTGAGACAGGCGAGATGGAGGCACAGTGAGAAGGTCAGCATTTAGAAGAGCAAAGTGTGCAGGCTGGTTGTAGAAGGAGAGAAGAGAGGTGAGGGAGGATGGAGAAAGGTGATGGAGAGCTTTAACGCCCATGGTGAGGAGCTTTTGTTTGATAAGGAGGTGGATGGGCAACCACTGGAGTTTTTTGAGGAGGGGGGTGACATGTCCTTGACCGTTCTAAGCGCCGGGGTGGACACAAAGTTAACAATCCTGGATACAGCCCCTTTACTATATGGGGCCCACAGGCTAAGTAGGAGGGAAAATAAGGTAGTGAATCCCCAGTTTGCAGCTGAACAAACTGAGGCACAGGAGTTAAATGACTTGCCCCTGGTCACACAGCAGGCAAGTGGCAGGGCTGGGATTAGAACCCAGGTCCCCTGGCTCCCGGGCCTTTGCTCTTTCCACTGGGCCACACTACTTCCTAAGTGTCATAAGTGACAGACAAGCTTTGGTCTGGTCAGGGAGATGTCAGGACTGAGAATCTGCAAGAAGGAAGTGATTCCGATGCTAGTGATTTAGGCAGCCCCATTTTCTTGTCCCCGTTAGTTATGTCCTCACGGGGGCAGTGAGGGCGACAAGTTAAGTAGCCGGGGGGTTGTTGCCCATAAATGCTCCACCACTTGTCCGCTGTGTGACCTTGGGCAAGCCACTTCACATCTCTGTGCCTCAGTTACTTCATCTCTAAAATGGGGATTAAGACTGTGAGCCCCATGTGGGACAACTTGATTACCCAGTGCTTAGAACAGTACTTGGCACATAGTAAGCGCTTAACAAATACCACAATTGTTAAATGCATGCAAAAATTTTGCGTATATAACCCGTCCTATGAACCAAGTGACCACCACAGTGACTGCCGTCAAACAATCCACTGAGCAAGTTATGGACAAAGCACTATACTAGATGCTCAGGGAACAGACACTAGAACAAAACAGTCTTGGCTTAGAGGTTACCGTTGGGAGACTGAGGTGATTTGGAGTTTCTATGTTCATTCATTCAATTGTATTTATTGAGCACTTAGTGTGTGCACAGCACTGTACTAAGCGCTTGGGAAGTACAAGTTGGCAACATATAGAGACGGTCCCTACCCAACAACGGGCTCACAGTCTAGAAGGGGGAGACGGACAACAAAACAAAACATGTGGACAGGTGTCATCAGAATAAACAGAAGTAAAGCTATGTTGTCTAGACACTTTGATCCATACCCTTTGGGCATTTGGGATTCAACCCACTCTCAGCTCACAGTAACTACATTCATATCTGGAAATTATTTCTTTGTGTCAATATCAGTCGCTCCCTCTAGACTGTCAGCTCGCTGTGGGCAGGGAACATGTCTACCAAGTCTGTTGTACTGTACTCTCCCAAGCGCTTAGTAATGTGCTCTGTACACAGGTAACGCCTAATAAATGCTAACTGATTTATTTTAGCTTTTCGACCTACATCCCTTGGTTCAAAGAGAAGCAGCCCTCAAGAGATGGATCGTGAAAGACGCACTTGGGAAGTGTCTACCAACTTTCCTGTATCGTCCTCTCCCAAGCGATCAAGACAGAGCTCTGCACACAGGTAGGCGCCCAATAAATACCACTGATTCACCAATTGATTTCTTTAGCATTCCAACCTGCATGTAAGTTCACGTGGGCAAGGAATGTGTCTGTTTATTGTTCTACTGCACTCTCCCAGGCCCTTGCGCCCAGTAAGCGCTCGAGACCTGTATATATGTTTGTACATATTTATTACTCTATTTATTTAGTTATTTTACTTGTACATATCTATTCTAGTTATTTTATTTTGTTAGTATGTTTGGTTTTGTTCTCTGTCTCCCCCTTTTAGACTGTGAGCCCACTGTTGGGTAGGGACTGTCTCTATATGTTGCCAATTTGTACTTCCCAAGCGCTTAGTACAGTGCTCTGCACATAGTAAGCGGTCAATAAATACGATTGATGATGATGATGATGATGATAAATACGACCGAATGAATGAATCCAACCTTTGGTTCAAATACTAATGATGTTATTTCTTAAGCGCTTACTATGTGCCAAGCACTGTTCTAAGCGCTGGGGTGGATACAGGGTAATCAGGTTGTCTCATGCGGGGCTCACACTTTTAATCCCCATTTTCCAGATGAGGTAACTGAGGCCCAGAATAGTGAAGTGACTTGCCCAAGGTCACACAGCAGCCAAGTGGAGGAGCCGGGATTAGAACCCACGTCCTGTGACTCCCAAGCTCGGGCTGCTGTCACTAAGCCACACTGCTGGAGCCACAGATAGCTAGACGAAGGTCCCCACGCGACTGTGTCTCCCAACTCGGCTGCATCCTCCATGCTCAAAAAAGACAATCGATGGATCGATTCAGGAGGGCTTACCGGGAATGGCTCCTTCCAACTGGCTCCGACGATTGATGGCCTCACGATGGCCACGTTGAGTTTAGCCCCTTCCTGCTGAACGACGTACTCCGCCAAGGCTTTGGTGTAAATATACGTGTTGGGTCGGTCGCCTATCAGTTTGGGAGTGATATCGTTAACCAGGCCGTCGTCCATCCATCTAGGAAACGAAGGCGTCACAGGGGGATGAGACACTTTTACGCTCAAGTCAATTAAGCTTCAGGCCGCGACAGGCTCATCCCTTCCACAAGACGACTGGTCGACGGATGTTGCAGTAGTGGTTATAATAACAACGATAACTGCGGTACTCGTTAAGTGCTTACTATATGCTGGGCACTGTTCTGAGAGTTGGGGTAGATGCAAGTTAATCAGGCTGGAAGCAGTCCCTGTCCCACATGGGGCTCACACTCTTACTCCCCATTTTCCAGATGAGATAACTGAGGCCCAGAAGTGAAGGGACTTGCTCAAGATCACATAGCAGACAGGGGCGGACCCACGATTAGAAGCCGGGATCTTCGGACTCCCGGGCCCATGCTCTATCCACTAGGCCACGCTGCTTCTCAAGCAGTAGTACAAGCCGAATGCATTTAAAATGCACATCCGAATGAGGAAGAGTTACTTGGGGGTGAGATTTCCTCTAAACACAGCACTGAAAGGCGTTCCATACTGACAAGGACATGGTAAATTCAAATTGGAAGGGTCCTCTGGGCTGCTGGATATAAATTTCCCCCAGATTGCAAACTATGGGCTGATTTTTAAGCCAGGCCTGGGGTAGCGGACTCCAAGCACCAGGACAGGAGCGCGTCAGGAGAGAAATTTTACTAAATGGTTAGTGGACACAGCCCAGGCCTGGGATGCAGAAGGACCTGGGTTCTAATTCTGGCTCTGCCACTTATCTGCTGTGTGATCTTGGGCACGTCACTTCACTTCTCTGGCCCTCACTTATCTCATCTGTAAAATGGGGATTAAGACTCTGAGCCTCATGTGGGACATAAGACTGTGTCCAACCTGATTAGCTTGCTTAACATAATGACTTTCACATAGTAAGTGCTTATCAAATACCATCAAAAACAAAAAAAGGTACTCTCCGCTTGGCCATAATGCATGCTTCTGCTATATTCTTTGGAAAGAGCGCTGTTTGGGGATAAGGGAGCATCAATTTTCCAGAAACTCGCCGTTCTCTGGAGAGCACTCAATGTGACATTGGAAGGGATAAGCTTGCGCTTTCCTTAATGTGGCTTGTCAGGAACATAACGAGAGCTGAGCTTCCACTTACTTCTGCCTTTCCAACTCGCCTTTCTCTTCCTCCACTGCTTTCACATCACCCTGACTACCTGGGGGAAGTTGTGGGCCGCCCAGAGAATGTTTAGAAAATTCATTAAGTGGCCTTTCGTGCCACCTGACTGCCTCCCTCAACCCCTAGAGAATACTGGTTCACGCTACTACACCAGCAATAAAATAAAGTTTATCCTACTAGCCTTCAGTGCTTAGAACAGTGCTCGGCAAACACTAAGTGCTTAACAAATACCATAATAATGATAATTATATAATTAATATTATTAATTACAATATTACACACTACACATTGTTATACACATTATTGTTATTGTCCACGTGCAATATTCGTTATTTATTTATATTACTGTCTGCCTCCCCTTCTACACCATAAGCTCACTGTCAGTGGGGAATGCCCAAGCTCCAGGGCAGGGCACAGTACAACGCAACTGACACGTTCCCTGCCCATAGAGAACTTACAGTCTAGAAGGCGAAACAGATGTGAACATAAATAAGCAAATTACGGCTATGGACGTGAGGCGGGGCTGGGGGCGGACAGTGAATAAAGGGAGCAAGTCGGGGTGACGCCAGAGGGAGCGGGAGAAGAGGAAATGAGGGCTTAGTTGGAGAAGACCTGCCTAACGTGTCCTGCCTACAAGGAGCTTACTATCCAGAGATGAGCTTGCAGTCTAGAAGTTTACAGTCTACCATCATTATTCAAACTAGTGTTCACCTTAAACGATTCACGGTAAGCACTCAATAAATACGACTGAATGAAAGAGACACATTTCTCCCACTCCCGCATGTCGTCTTTGCACTTAGATTTGCACCCTTTATTCACCCCTCCCTCAGCCTTACAGCATGTCCATCTCCGTCATTTATTTCTTTATATTAAGTCTGTCTTTCCCTCTAGACGGTAAACTCGTTGTGACAGGGAAGGTGTCTACCAACGCTGCCATACTGGACGCTCCCAAAGCGCTTAGTACGGTGCTCTGTTTACACAGTAGGCGCTCAATAAATACGACTGATTCATCTACTGACCTGGCAGGAGATGGGAACAAGAAGAGGGATATGCTAAAGGGCAGACTAATAAAAAACTTGCTTCTATTACTTGCTTCCAGGAAAGCGAATAAACAAAACTGCATAGAGAAATAACTCCATCAGCAGTGGGTTACTAGCCGTTGTTGGGTAGGGATTGTCTCTGTTGCCGAACTGTGCTTTCCAAGAGCTTAGTACAGTGCTCTGCACACAGTAAGCGCTCAATAAATACGACAATGAATGAATGGATATATGGACCGACTAAGAGGAGGCGAAGCGGCTCCAACAGGTCAGAGAGAATTGTGAAAGGTGAATTATTAGTTTAAATAATGACGATAGACTATAGACTCTAGACTGCAACCTCATCTCTGGAGAGAAGCAGCGTGGCTTAGTGGAAAGAGCCCAGGCTCGGGAGTCAGAGGTTGTCGGTTCTAATTTCGGCTCCGCCACTTATCAGCTTGGTGACTCTGGGCAAGTCACTTCACTGTGCCTCAGTGACCTCATCTGTAAAACAGGGATTAAGACTGTGAGCCCCATGTGGGACAACCTGATTACCTTGTATCTTCCCCAGTGCTTAGAATAGTGCTTGGCACATAGAAAGCAACTTCACAAACACTGTCATCATCATCACAGTACGCTCCTCGTAGGCAGGACACGTTAGACAGGTTTTCCCCGAAAAAGCCCTCACTCCCTCTTCTCCCCCTCCCTTCGGCATCACCCCGACTTGCTCCCTTTATTCACCGCCCGACCCCAGCCCCGTCTCACTTACAACCATAGCCGTAATTTGCTTATTTATATGCACATCTGTTTCCCCCTCTAGACTGTAAGTTTGTTGTGCGCAGGGAACTTATCAGTTATATCGTACTCTCCCAAGCACTTAGTACAGTGCTCTGCACCCTGTAAATGTGCAATACATACAGTTGGCTGACTGTTGCATTGTATTCTCCCAAGTGCCGAGTACAGTGCTCTGTACACGTGAAGTGCTTAATATGATTGATTGATTCCAACTCTGCTGTACTGCATTCTCCCAAGTGCCAAGTACAGTGCTCTACACACAGTAAGCACTCAATAAGTACCACTGATTGACTGATGCCAACTCCGCTGTACTGCGCTCTCAAGTGCTGCCGAGTACAGCACTCTGCACACAGTAAGCGCTCAATAAGTACCACCGATGGTGGTCACATCTTAGAGTTTGAAACCGTACTCTAGAGAATCGATGAGTTTCTTGGGGTCCACCGGGGGAGGGTAGACGACTTCGTCGATGTGTTTCCTGTTGCAGTACGCGTAAGCCGTGGATACGTGCATGAACACTTCCAGGTTCTTTATTTGCTGGGCGAGAAGGACGAGCTGGCGGGTTGCAATCACGTTTAACTGAACGGCGTCTCTGGAAAAGAAAGAGGCAAGTGAATAGCTGGCCCGGTGGCAGGTCCTTTATCATTTACTGGTCCAACCGAAGAGTAAAAAAAATAATAATGATAGTAGTGGTATTTGTTAAGTGCTTACTATATACGAAGCACTGTTTTAACTGCCGGAGTAGATACAAGGTAACTGGGTTGGACACAGTCCCTGTCCCACGTGGGGCTCACAGTCCTCCTCCCCATTTTCCAGATGAGAGAACTGAGGCCCAGAGAAGTGAAGTGACTTGCCCAAAGTCACAGTACAGACGGGTGCAGATCCGGAATTAGGACCCACGTCCTCTGACTCTCAGGCCCGAGCTCTTTCCACTAAGCCTCCTTACTCTGATAAAGTAAAGGAGTTATTTGGGAGGGAGAGAGTGGGGAGAGTGACTCTATTCCTGTTTGTCGCAATGACTCCTTGCATAGGGAATCCTTCCTTGGCAGAAGCAGTGTGGTTTTGTTGCCGATTCGTACTTCCCAAGCGCTTAGTACAGTGCTCTGCACACAGTAAGCACTCAATAAATACGATTGAATGAATGAATGATAGAACATGGTCCTTCGAGTCAGAAGGACTTGGGTTCTAATTGTGGATCCATCACTTGTCTGCTATGTGACCTTGGACAAGTCCCTTCATTTCTCCAGGCCTCAGTTCCCTCATCTGGAAAATGGGGATTATGACTGAGAGCCCCACATGGGACATGGACCGTGTCCAACCCGAATGGCTCGTATCTACCCCAGCACTTAGTACAGAGCCTGGCACATAGTAAGCACTTAACAAATACCATTAACAAAAAAAAAAGGAACTGAACCTTAACTGTGGTTTTGTGATCTGCATTTCTTTTTTTTATGGTATTCATTAAGCGCTTATTATGTGTCAAGCACTGCTCTAAGTGGTGAGGTAGGTAGGTACAAGATCATCGGGTTGGATACAGTCCCTGCCCTACGTGCGGCTCACAGCCTAAATCTGAAGGAGTAGGATTTAATCCCCATTTTACAAATGAGGTACCTGAGGTGGAGATGTTAAGTCATGGTTATCTCAATTACCAAGGCATGTGGGCCGGGTCCAACTTGATTAACTTCTATCTAACACAGTGTCTGTCACGTAGTAAGTGCCTATATGCTTGCAGACAAATTTCAGTCTATAAGGACTGTAGGACTTTGGAAAAAATAAACAAACCCAAAAACCTAGAAAAATCTATTTCTTCAGTAGAGCTGGAGTCCACTCACAATTCCAGAAACACAGCTCATCTTCATAACCACTTTCTACTCTGGGAGAGTAGAGCTGGAAAACTTCATTTCTCTCCCCTTCCCCCAAACAATTCATCGCAATAAAACGCTATAGTGCCTATATTTATTGTGTCTGAGGTGCAAAAAGTACATCGACACCAGTGTTGAAGCAACTCCCTAAAGATGTTTGAACCCCCTGGGGGTTATTAAAAAGTCTTGCGCCATTTTAATTCTCGACTTCAAAATAATTATCGTTATCTTGTGCAAACACGACTTGCTTTACATTTGTGTGAACCATTTTCTAAATTTCAAGTTTTCTTTGGTTCAGAATTTAAACCTCGCTGGGAAAGTCGCTGTCAACAACAGAAGCACCATGGAGATAAATGGCTTAGGACATCAGGCGCTATACCAACCAAAACAGTAAAAGCTGTGTGGTCTAATGGGAAGAAAACAGGCCTGGCTGTCAGAGGACCTGAGTTCTCATTCCGCTCTGCCACCTGTCTGCCGTGTGACCTTGGGCAAGTCACTTCATATCTCCCAGGCCTCAGTTCCCTCATCTGGAAAATGGAGATGAAGACTGGGAGTCCCATGGGGGACATGGACTGCATCCAACTTGATTAGCTTGAATCTACCCAAGCACTTAGTTCAGTTCTTGGCACATAGTAAATGCTTAACAAATACCATAAAAAATAAAAAGAGAGTCAGCTCCTAGGGAGCTGGGAGAAAATACAAGACGGTGGATTTAGTTTCAGGAGAAAGGGACGCTGCCAGGCCCGAACGACAAGGCCGGGTTTGAGCCTGACCAGACTAGAAGCAGTGTGCCTCAGTGGAAAGAGCATGGGCTTGGGTGCCAGAGGTCATGAGTTCTAATCCCGGCTCTCCCACTTGTCAGCTGTGTGACTTTGGGCAAGTCACAACTTCTCTGTGCCTCAGTTACCTCATCTGTAAAATGGGGATTAAGACTATGAGCCCCACACGGGACAACCTGATCACCTTGTATCCCCCCAGTGCTTAGAACAGTGCTTCACACATAGTAAGTGCTTAACAAATGCCATCATTATTATTATTATTATATGGCCAGGGCTTGGTCAAAACCTCTACTGGGGGTTGGATGGAGGGTAACAGAGAAACAACGTGGCCAAGTGGATAGAGAGGGAGGCAGAAGGACTTGCGTTCTAATCCTGGCTCTGCCCTAGGTCTGCTGGGTGACCTTGGGCGAGTCGCTTCACTTCTCAGGGCCTCAGTTCCCTCATCTGGGAAATGGGGATTCAGAACGTGAGCCTCAGGTGGGATGGGGACTGTGTCCAACCTGATTTACCATGTATCTCTCCCTGAGTGCTCGGCACACAGTAAGCCCTTAACAAGTACCATAATTCCTATTAGAAAACCACCACGTGTGTGTGATTCCACCAACCCCCAGCAGCCGCCACGACCGCCCCTGCCTCCCTGGAAAGAGCCCGGGCTTGGGAGCCAGAGGTAATGGGTTCAAATCCCAGCTCCGCTAATTGTCAGCTGTGTGACTTTGGGCAAGTCACTTAACTTCTCTGTGCCTCAGTTACCTCATCTGTAAAATGGGGATGAAGACTGTAAGCCCCCTGTGGGACAATCTGATCACCTTGTAACCTCCCCAGAGCTTAGAACGGTGCTTTGCACATAGTAAGTGCTTAATAAATGCCATTATTATTATTATTATAGCTTCCTCCGGCCTCCCTGATGTTAGCTACACTGGCCAGAAGCTGAGGAAATTGGGGGTTCATTCATTCATTCAATCATATTTATTGAGCACTTACTGTGTGCAGAGCACTGTACTAAGCACTTGGGAAGTACAAGTTGGCAAAATATAGAGACGGTCCCTACCCAACAACGGGCTCACAGTCTAGAAGGGTTGGGGGGTGCTCTCAAGCTGCTTCTCCACAGTGTTCCTGATCCAATCCGGATGGGATTTCCCGGCAGATGAAAATTTGATTCCAGTCATCGGCTCCTCCATGGAAGAAGGAAAAGCAGCATGGCTTAGTGGAAAGAGCCTGGGCCCGGAAGTTAGAAGGACTTAGAACTTATAACAGTGCTTAAAACAGTGCTTTGCACATAGTAAAAGCTTAATAAATGCCATAAAAAAAAAGGACCTCGGTTCAAACCCGGCTTTGCCACTTGTCTGCTGTGTGACATTGGACAATTCACTTAACTGCTCTGGATCTCAGCTGCTTCATCTCTAAAATGGAAATTAAGACCATGAGCCCCATGTGGGACATGGACTGCGTCCAACCTGATTAGCCTGCATCTACACCAGCATAAAACAGCGCCTGGCATATAGTAAGTGCTTAAAAAAAAATTCTGCACTCATTTTAGCTCCACTGCAGAACTAGTTCAACTTCAGTGACAGCTTATCTTTCATGTTAAAAAAAACCCCAAAATACTGCTCAAGGGTTTTTAGCTGGAAAGGTTTCGGGGTCGGGGGGAGGGCGGGAAAGGAAGTTATTTTGAAACTTTGAGGGAGTCAGAGAAAACCACAAAGGATGGGCCAACTGCACAGTCATCAATTTCAACATAAACTGACTGAAAAATAGTTTTACAGAACAAACAGGAAAAACAACCAAAAAACCTTCTATTCCTTCATTCATGCAATCGTATTTATAGAGCGCTTACTGTGTGCAGAGCACTGTACTAAGCACTTGGGAAGTACAAGTTGGCAACATATGGAGACGGTCCCTACCCAACAATGGGCTCACAGTCTACTATTAAGCCTTTAAACAGAGTAAAAGGCATGAGATTTCAGGGGGAATGATGTATGTTCGACACCCAGACTTACCTAAGGGATTCATTGAATCGGACGGTGGCAGCGCAGTGGAATATAATATTAACAGAATCGATGATGGTCTCTTGATCTTCTTCGCTAAGAGCCAGTTTGGGTTGCGTGAGTTCACTGTTGACTGCTATGATTTTCTCTTTAAATTCGGGATTTTCATCTTTCAATCTGTCAAAGAGCTAGGAAAGAGAAAAGGTGGGGGGTGGTTAAAAGGCTTTAAGATTTGCAAATCTAGGCAGTCGAGATGCAAAGGGAACAGACTCTATGACACAAAGCAAGATTATTTGTGCAATACTGAAATGCTACTTGAAAAGTCACTTTCAAAGATCATCATGTTAAGCACTCCTAAACGTGTTCTTCCGCTCTTCATGTCAGGGTGGATTTGATTTCACCCCCTGGGAAAGAACTCTTTCTATAAAC
This sequence comes from Tachyglossus aculeatus, assembly GCF_015852505.1. Classification (NCBI taxonomy): domain Eukaryota; kingdom Metazoa; phylum Chordata; class Mammalia; order Monotremata; family Tachyglossidae; genus Tachyglossus; species Tachyglossus aculeatus. The sequence goes on from NC_052087.1 coordinate 10,116,950, forward strand.
ATCGGTTCTACTATGGTAACACTCAAGACGCGGTGGCTCGTTGTGGGCAGGGAATGTATCAGTTTATTGCTGTATTGTACTCTCCCAAGCACTTAGTACAGTGCTCTGTGCACCATAAGCACTCAATAAATATGGGGAGGGGCAGACCGAGAGAGAGGAGAGAAGAGGGGTGGAGAGGGAGAGAAGAGACCAAGGGGGAAGTGAGCAGACCCTCCCTCTCTCCCCCTTTCTCCCTCTTCATCCAAACCCCCCACACCGCTTCCACACTCACACCTCTCCACCATCACTGCCACCTCAGGATGTTGATCCCAAGAGTATTTATTCCCCACCTACAATGTGCAGAGCACTGTGCTGAGCATTTAGGAGAGTTCAATGGAACCGGAGGGTTCGATCCCTGGGTTTGATTCCTGGCTTTGTAATCCAGAGGGGGAAGACACTCACTCACACACTGTCAGTTGTGTGACTGTGGCCAAGTCACTTCACTTTCCTGGGCCTCAGTCGCCTCACCTGAAAATGGGGATTAAGATTTGGAGCGCCATGGGGGATATGGATTGGGTCCAACCTTATTAGCTTGTATCTGACTACCCCGGCGCTTCGCACAGTGCCTGACACATAGTAAGTGCAAGCAAATGACAAATGACAAATGTCATTTTGTGCAATACTGAAATGGTAATTGAAAAGTCACTTTCAAAGATCATCATGTTAGGCACTCCTAAAAGTGTTCTTCCACCCTTCATGTCAGGGTGGATTTGATTGACAAATGACAAAAAAAAAAAAAGGACAAGAGAGCAAATTACAGACAGGAGGAAGAAAAAGGGGAACATACATGTGAATTAGTTCTTAAGGAATAATAATAATAATAAGAAGAATGGCATTTATTAAGCGCTTACTATGTGCAAAGCACTGTTCTAAGCGCTGGGGAGGTTACAAGGTGATCAGGTTGTCCCACAGGGGGCTCACAGTTTTAATCCCCATTTTCCAGATGAGGTAACAGAGAAGTTAAGTGACATGCCCAAAGTCACACAGCTGACAATTGGCGGAGCCGGGATTCGAACCCATGAACTCTGACTCCAAAGCCCGTGCTCTTTCCACTGAGCCACGCTGTTTCCACGGGGTACGTAAGATCATACATATATGTGCCACAGGAGGTGGAGACTTATTTACTTGGCGCTGAAGAGGTTGTTGGAGAGATAAACGAGGGAGATTAAAGATCAATCAGGAAGACCTACCAGAGGAAACGTGATTTCAGAAGAGCTCTGAAGATGAGGAAAGTGGTGAACTATTTGCTAAAGGGGAAGGGAAATGCAGAAGTGGAGGAGGACTTGGGAGGAGATGAGAAAGAGGCATAAGACGTAGGTTGGTCTGAGGAGGTTAACCAAGCACCTAGTACGGTGCTAGGTACACAGTGAGCGCTCAGTAAATACCACGGATTAATGGAGAAGGATGAAGAAAATGAGCTAGGAAGTGATAATAATAATTATGGTATTTAAGTGCTTAGTACGTGCCAGGGAACAACAGGGAAGCAGCCTGTCCTCATGGATAGAGCACGGTCCTGAGAACCAGAAGACCTGGGTTCTAATTCCTGTTCCTGCTCCTGTTATCATGTCAAGCACATAATAAGCGTGGCCTAGTGGAAAGAGCACAGGGCTGGGAGTAAGAAGGCCGGGATTCTAATTCCGGCTCTGCCGCTGGTCTGTTGTGTGACTTGTTGTCACTTCACTTCTCTGAGTCTCAGTTTCCTCAACTGCAAAATGGGGCTTCAATACCTGTTCGCCCTCCTACTTAGACTGTGAGCCCTATGTGGCATTTGTTAAAGGCTTACTATGCACCAGGCACTGAACTAAGCGCTGGGATAGATACAAGACAATTAGGTTGAACACAGTCCCATGTCCCATGTGGGGCTCACAGTCTTAATCCCCATATTACAGATGGGGCAACTGAGGCCCGGAAAAGTGCAGTGCTTACCCAAGATCACAAGGCAGGCAAGCGGCAGAGTCGGAATTAGAACCCAGACCCACTGGCTCCCAGGCCTGTGTTCTTTCCGCCATGCTTACTAAGTGCTTGACACATAATAAGAGCTTAACAAATACCATTTAAAAATAAAATGAGCTTACAATCTAGAGGGGCAGACATTCATACAATTAATTTACAGATACATAAGTAAGCGTCGTGGGATTGAGGGCAGAGTGAATATCCAACAGCCGAAGGATAGAGATCCAAGTGCATGGATGATGCAGTATTTGCGTGGAGCCCAGAAAAACCTCACTCAATTTTTCCGATAACAATTATGGTGGCCGGAGACCATTCACACTAACTGCAAATTCCTTGTTGGCTACCTCTTATCTCCGAAAAAGGAGTTGATAAAGACTCAGAGAGATTACACTGACTTGCTCAGTGAGTCAGTGAGTCAACCGGAAAAAGTCAATCTTCTTAACTCTGATTCTAAGGGTTAAAATCATATTAACGAGAGGAAATCCGTACTTTATAGAAACAGCTGCCCAGAATTACAATTCACCAATCTTTGGACTAGTTTACCAGAACACCCAACTTCAGGTGGGGCAGGCGTCAATCTGAGGGCTATGTTTCACCCCCTCCCCACCCCCATAGCCCAGTGGGGAACCCTGCTTTTGGCTGGATCACCCAATACTCATTAGAACTTATCAATCCGTAATCAAATAAATGGTATTTATCGAGCAATTACTATGTGCAGAAGGCTGCTTAGTAAGTGCTCCATAAATATCACCGATGATGAGGATACCTGCCCCATTTAAAGGGATATGGTGAGGGTAGAAAAATTGCTGTAATCATGGAGAAGCAGCATGGCTTAGTGGAAAGAGCACGGGCTTGGGAGTCAGAGGTCATGGGTTCCAATCCTGGCTCTGCCACTTTTCAACTTAACTTCTCTGTGCCTCAGTACCTTATCTGTTAAATGGGGATTAAGACTGTGAGCCCCACATGGGACAACCTGATTACCTTGTAACTACCACAGCGCTTAGAACCATGCTTGGCACATAGTAAGCACTTAACAAATACCATCTTAATTATTATAGTACTATAATTATAGCGATAGCTATTATGCACCTACTATACGCCAAGCACTGGGGTAGATGCAAGTTCATCTGATTGGACCTAGTCCCCATTCCTCCTAGGGCTTACAATCTTGGAAGGAGAGAGAAGAAATATTTTATTCCCTTTTTACAGATGAAGAAACGAATCCCAGGGAGCTTGCCCAACGCCACGCAACAGGCAAGCGCCAGAGTGGGGATTAGGACCCAGGTCTCCTGACTTCCCCTGAGCTCCTTCCACTAAGCCACACTGCTTCCCTGCAGGTGTGAAAGCACTTTGATTTTGTCACTGCTGCTTAGGCTAGTTACCATCAATGGTAGTCTACCCTGCCTTGATTACTCTATCAGCCTCCTTGCTGACCTCCATGCCTCTTGTCTCTCGCTACTCCAGCCTACACTTCACTCTGCTGCCCGGATCATTTTGGGACAGAAGCGTTCGGTCCAAGTTTCCCCATTCCTCAAGAACCTCCAGGGGTTGCCCATCCACTTCGGCATAAAATAGAAACTCCTTACCATAGGCTTTAAAGCACTCAATCACCTTTTCCCTCCTGCCTCGCCTCACTACTCTCATTCATTCAACTGTATTTATTAAGCGCTTACTGTGTGCAGAGCACTGTATCAAGCGCTTGGGAAGTACAAGTTGGCAACATATAGAGATGGTCCCTACCCAAAAATGGGCTCACAGTCTAGAACCTGGCCCCCACACTTTGCTCCTCTAATGCCAACCTACTCACTGTACCTGGATGTCGTCTTTCTCGCCACCGATCTCTCGCCCACATCCTGCCTCTTTTCTGGAATGCCCTCACTCTTCATATCCAACAGTTATTCTCCTGATTTTCAAAGCCTTACTGAAGGCACATCTCCTCCAAGAGGCCTTCCCTAAGCCTCTACTCCTTTGCCTCCACTCCCTTCTGCATTGTCCTGACTTGCTCCCTGCATTCATTGTCCCTTCCAGCCCCACAGCACTTATGTCCAGATCTATCATATATTTATTTATAATAATAATAATAATAATGATGGCATTTATTAGGCGCTTACTATGTGCAAAGCACTGTTCTAAGCGCTGGGGAGGTACAGGGTGATCAGGTTGTCCCACGGGGGGCTCACAGTCTTAATCCCCATTTTCCAGATGAGGTAACTGAGGCACAGAGAAGTTAAGTGACTTGCCCAAAGTCACACAGCTGACAATTGGCAGAGCCGGGATTTGAACCCATGACCTCTGACTCCAAAGCCCGTGTTCTTTCCACTGAGTATATTAAGGCTTGTCTCCCCACTCTAGACAGGCAGCTCATTGTGGGCAGGGAACGTGTCTGTTACATTGCTTCAGTGTACTCTCCCAAGCACTTAGTACAGTGCTCTCCACACAGTAACCGCCCAAAAAATACAATTGATGGCATGATGCTTTGGCTTACGACTACAGCCACTTCTCATTTACATAAATCTATTAGGATAGATCATCTTCTTTCTTCCACATATGCTAAGCACAAGTAAAAATTGCTTTTTTAATCTAATCTAACATTCTTAGCTCTGCAACGCTATCAGGCAGGGTAAGTTACTTGGTGAACGCTGAGAGGAATGGAAAAAGAGGCAAAGCACAACATCCCTAGCCAAACGGCACTCTGTCCCTTGTTTCGGAAAGCTCTTTCCTCCTCCTCCTCCTCCTCATCATCAATCGTATTTATTGAGCGCTTACTATGTGCAGAGCACTGTACTAAGCGCTTGGTAAGTACAAATTGGCAACATATAGAGACAGTCCCTACCCAACAGTGGGCTCACAGGTTCCTGTCACAGTCGGGCAATGGCCAGTTCAGGTTTTCCACAGGCGTCCAGAGGGAGATGTGGCTACCGGTAGTCGGTCCCTCCTCCCTTTATTTTTTAATAGCATTTGTTAAGCGCTTCCTATGTGCCTGGCACTGTACTAGGTGCAGAGGCAGATACAAGCTAAATCAGGCTGAATACAGTCTAGGTCCCATGTGGGGCTCACAGTTTTATTCCCCATTTTACAACTGAAATAACTGAGGCACAGAGAATTAAGTGACTTACCCAAATCACACGGGGGACAAGTGGCAGAGCTAGGATTAAAACCCAGGTCTCATCTGATTCCCAGACTGATTTCTAGACTGTGAGCCCACTGTTGGGTAGGGACCGTCTCTACATGTTGCCAACTTGGACTTCCCAAGCACTTAGTACAGGGCTCTGTACACAGTAAGCGCTCAATAAATACGACTGAATGAATGAATTCCCAGGCCCGTGCTCTATTCACTAGGCCATGCTGCTTCTTCGTCTTCTCATTGTTAAGACGAAGATATCAAGATTTATAATCAAGTCAGGACCTTGTATCAAACCTCTCCAGTGACCCATCTTACCCTGCCACTTCAAACAACCCACTGCGTCTGCAGGGGCCCTGCTCTGATAACTCTTTTTTTTCTGAATGTGTTAAGCACTTACTATACGCCAGGCACCGTACTAAGCATCGGCGTAGTTATGAACTAAGCAGGTTGGACGCAGTCCCGATCCCACATAGGGCTCACAGTCTTCATCCCCATTTGACAGAGGTGACTGAGGCCCGGAGAAGTGAAATGACTTGTCCAAGATCACACGGCAGACAAGTGGCGGAGGCGGGATTCGAACCCAGGTGCTACTGGTGCAGTGAAGAGCGCAACTGTCTGGGAATCAGGAGCCCTGGTCCTGCCTGTTTGAGGTAGTCCGGCGATGGGGATGGTTTCAGATCTACACTGTCGGCTCGCTGTGGGCAGGGAAGGTGCCTGTTATAGTGTTACCCTGTACTCTACCGAGCGCTTAGTACAGTGCTCTGCACACAATAAGAGCTCAATCAATCAATCAATCAATCAATCGTATTTATTGAGCGCTTACTATGTGCAGAGCACTGTACTAAGCGCTTGGGAAGTACAAATTGGCATCACATAGAGACAGTCCCTACCCAACAGTGGGCTCACAGTCTAAAAGGGGGAGACAGAGAACAGAACCAAACATACCAACAAAATAAAATAAGTAGGATAGAAATGTACAAGTAAAATAAATAAATAAATAAATAAACAGAGTAATAAATAGCTCAAGAAATACAATTGATGGACTGATCAATCGAAAAACAATGTTAGGGCATTCTTCGAGGGGAAAGGGCCAGCAAGAAACCTGAAAAATAGCTGGCTGATGAACTCGGCAAAGACCACTCTGAAAAGCAGTGAGGCCTAACGGATAGCCCCCGGGGCCTAGGAGTCAGAAGGACCTCAGTTTTAATCTCGGCCCTGCCACTTGTCTGCTGTGAGACCTTGGACAAGTCATTTCACTTCTCCGGGCCTCAGTTCCGTCATCTGGAAAATGGGGCTCAAGACTGTGAGCCCCACCTGGGACAGGGGCTGTGTCCAACCTGATTTTCTTGTATCTGCCCCTGTGCTTAGTACTGTGCCTGGAACACAGTACGGGCTTTACAGATACCATAATAATAATGATAATAATAATGGTATTTGTTAAGCACTTAACTACGTGCCATGCACTGTTCTAAGTACTGGGGTAGATACAGGGTAATCAGGCTGTCCCATGTGGGGCTCATGCTTTTAATCCCCATTTTACAGATGAGGTAACTGAGACCCAGAGAAGTTAGGTTACTTGCTCAAGGTCACACAGCAGACAAGTGGCGGACCCAGGATTAGAACCCAAGTCCTCTGACTCCCAAGCCCGTGCTCTTTCCAGTAAGCCACACTGCTCTCGCGCTTAGTCAGTGCCTGGTGCAAAGTGAGAGCTTAAATACCTAATAAAAAGCAAAAATAAAACAAAAAAAAACAAAACCAGTGGCAACGGGGGGCAACTATGTGCCGAGTCATGGTGTTCCAGCAGAGCATTGGCAGCGTGTGGCCGTCGCTAAAACAGAATCAGCCACGTGAAAGCACTTTAGGAATAAAAGCGCTATACAAAATCGAGTCTGCAACCCATGTTGCTCTTCACAAAGAGCCGCGGCTCTATCCGCCTACTCGTTCGCTGGGATCCCAGCCCAATGCGGGGAAGGCGGATGGGGAGAAGAGATGGAGACTTAGCACTGTATTAATCGCATTTATTCTTTTCTAGTTTTTTCTTTTCTGGTTCTAAAGAAGTAAGCGCTCAGCACGGGCTTGGGAGTCAAAGGTTATGGGTTCTAATCCCAACTCCGCCACTTGTCAGCTGTGTGACTTTGGGCAAGTCACTTCACTTCTCTGTGTCTCAGTTACCTCATCTGTAAAATGAGGATTAAGACTGTGAGCCCCTTGTGGGACAACCTGATTACCTTGTATCCTCCCCAGTGCTTAGAACAGTGCTTGGCACATAGTAATCACTTAACAAATACCATCATTATGAGAAGCAGCATGGCTTAGTGGAAAAGAGCCCGGGCTTGGGAGTCAGAGGACATGAGTTCTAATCCCAGCTCCGTCACTTGTCAACTGTGTGACTTTGGGCAAGTCACTTCACTTCTCTGTGCCTCAGTTCCCTCATCTACAAAATGGGGATTAAGACTGTGAGCCCCACATGGGACAATCTGATAACCTTGTATCTAACACAGCGCTTAAACAGTGCTAGACACATAGTAAGTGCTTAACAAATACCATCATTATTAATAGTACCTTAAAAAATAAAAAAGGCAGCATGGCTTAAGGGAAAGAGCACAAGACTGGGAGAGTCAGAGGACCTGGGTTCTAATTCCAGCTCTAATAATAAAAAAATAAATAAATGATGGTATTTGTTAAGCGCTTACTATGTGCCACGTACTGTTTTAAGCGCCGGGGTAGATACGAGATAATCAGGTTGGACACAGTCCCTGTCCCACATGGGGCTCGGTCTTAATCCTATTTTTCAGATGAGGGAACTGAGGCCTGGAGAAGTCAAGTGAATTGCCCGAGGTCACGCGACAGACAAGTTGTCCTTCCGACTGCCAGGTTCTTGCTCTATCCACTAGGCCACGCTGCTTTTCAGATGGCTTACGTGGCTCTGCCACTTGTGTGCTGTGAGACCTTGGGCAAGTCGCTGCCATTCTCTGTGCCTCAGTTCCCTGTATAACATGGGGCAGGGGCTGTGTCCAAACCGATCAACTTGTAACTAACTCAGTGCTTGGAACAGTGTATGACACATAGGAAGCACCGCACAAGTACCATAATTATTTTATTATTCCCAGCCTGGGCCCCATCCCTGGGGTGGTGGAGGCACTGACTGGACAACTGGATTGCCCGGTGGCCTCATGGTTGAGCGCTCAATAAATACGATTGATGATGATGTCTCAAGGTGTGGCCCGGGTGGGGAGAGGTAGCCCAGAGACGTCCCGATGATGGTACACCTATCCGAAACTCCCATGGCACTCCTCTTTTTTTTCCCTTTTTCTTAAAAGGTATCCATTAAGTGTTTACTAGGTTGCCAGGCACCGTATTAAGCGCCGGGGTAGCGCTTAGAACAGTGCTTTGCATATAGTAAGCGCTTAATAAATGCCATTATTATTATACAAGCTCATCAAGTTGGACGTGAACTATATCCCTTATGGGGCTCCCAGACTTAATCCCTATTCTACAGATGAGGTAACGGGCACAGAAAAGTGATGTGACTTACCCAAGGTCACGCGGCAGGCATGGGGCGGAGCCGGGATTAGAACCCAGGTCCTCCGGTTCCCAGGCCCGTGCTCGGCCCACTAGGCTACGCTGATTCTCCTGGCTTTACTCGATATAATACGATCACATCAGATCCTGTCCCGGTCTCACATGGGGCTCAGAGCCTAAGGAGGAGGGAGAACAGGGACTGAAACCCTAGATGAAGAAACGGAGGTCCAGAGAAATGACTTGTCCAAGGTCAGCCGGCTGGTAGGGCCAGAATTAGAACTCAGGTCCCCCGGCTTCCAGCCCCGAGCTCTTTCCACTAGGACCTAATGCTAGTTGCGTGTGGAGTCTGGACTGGTAATCCTAAAGCCGACTACCAAGGAATGCGGACCTGGCTTAACCAACCTTAGGCCTGTAAGCTCATTGTGGGCAGGTAATGGGTCTACCACCTCTGTCGTACTGCCCTCTCTCAATCAATCAATCAATCGCATTTATTGAGCACTTACTGTGTGCAGGGCACTGTACTAAGCGCTTGGGAAGTACAAGTTGGCAAGATATAGAGACAGTCCCTACCCAACAGTGGGCTCACAATCTAAAAAGCGTTTAGCACAGTGCTCTGCACAGCATAAGTGCTCAATAAATACCACCAATTGACTCACGTCTGTCCTGTATCAAAGAAACCAACACCCTCTCTCCCCAGCCTGACATGACTGCAACACTATAATAATAATCACATATTATGTGATAATTATTAAATAATAATTATTATGATATATTATATGATAATTGCTATATATTATAATATTATTATTATGGTATTTGTTCAATTGTTACAAAAAGTCCAGAGAAAACGTGGACGAGGCAGACCAGCAGCTAGATGGATAGAGACCATAACCACGATAAAGGAAGAACCGTTAGAAAGGTTGCGGATTATGGCAGACGACAGGACGTTCTGGAGAAAGTATATCCCTGGAGTCGCTCTGAATCGGAAATGATTCGACGGCACTTAATGAAAAAAAGATTTGTTCAATGCTTCCTCTGTGCCAGTCACTGTTCCAGCGCTTAGAACAGTGCTTTGCACATAGCAAGTGCTTAATAATGCCATCATCATCATCCTAAGCACTGTAGTAGATAGAAGATAATTGGGTTAGACACAGTCCCTGTCCCACAAAGGGCCCAAACTCCTAATTCCCATTTCACAGATGAGGGAACTGAGGCCCACAGAAATGAAGTGACTTGTCCAAGGTCACACGGCAGACAAGTGGCAGAGCCGGAATTAGAACCCAGAAACGTGCTCTATCCATAAGGCCACACCGCTTCCATCTGCGCTGAGCCCACGGTGCATGCTTTACGAACACCACTAACGGACTGCTCTCTTTCCAGAAGCAAATGGCAGCTTCTATTCCTTGGAACAAGGTCACCGCGTATTCCATTCACATCCAAACCAGCGGAGCAAGCCAGCTGGGGGAGGCATCCTTCCATGTACTTGTTTCCTTGACAGTCTCCCCCTTCCAGACTGTGAGCCCGTTGTTGGTTAGGGACTGTCTCTATATGTTGCCGACTTGTACTTCCCAAAGCACTTGGTACAGTGCTCTGCACACAGTAAGCGCTCAATCAATATGATCGAATGAATGAATGAATGTACTAACTCTCCTGGGAGAGGAGTTACACCCGTGACTCTCCCCAAGTTAATAATCATAATAATAATAGTTACGGTACATATTAAGTGCTTACTATAATAATAATAATAATGACATTTGTTAAGCACTTACTATGTGCAAAGCACTGTTCTAAGCGCTGGGATGTGACAAGCACTGTTCTAAGCACTGGGATAGATACAAGTTAATAAAGTTGGACACAGTCCCCATCCTATGTGGGGCTCGCAGTCTTAATTCCCATTTTACAGACGAGGAAACTGAGGTTCCGGGAAGTGAAGTGACCTGCCCGAGGTCGTACAGCAGACGGGTGGCAGAGTTGGGATTGGAAACCAGGTCGCTTTGACTCCCAAGCCCGTGCTCTGTCCACTTGGGCCACACTGCTTCTCGAGGAAGACTATTCAGAAAAACCAGAGTTTCAATATGTGGGGGGATATTGTACTCTCTCAAGTGCTTGCTACAGTGTTTTGCACATTTTAAGTGCTCAATCAATACCTTTGATTGAAAATGAGCGAAGGCAAAGGTGAGGAAGGGGATGAAGGACAAGACACAAGAGAAGAACGGAGCTGTTCCAAACAAAGAGATCCTGGCAAATATGCCAAACACTCAGGAAGGAGGAGGAGGAGAGGGAGCTGGGAATGGGGCGGGGGTGGGAGAGGAGAGAGGAGGAGGAAAAGGAAGAGGAAAAAGAGGAGGACGACATTCCAGGGAATCGGTACTATTTGTGACTGGAAATTTGACGACAGTCCCCTGTTGGTTTCCCAAAATCGATCTAATGACCCAAAGGCGGAAAGCAGTGGAAAACAGTACGGCCTAACGGAAAGAGCATGGGCCTGGAAGCCAGAGGCCCAGAGTTCGGATCCCGGCTCTGCCGCTCGCCTGCTGTGTGGCTTTGAGTGAGTCGCTTCATTTCTCGGTGCCTCAGTTTTTTTCACCTGTAAAATGGGGATTCAATCCTACTCCCTCCTACTGAAGACTCTGAGTCCCATGTGGAACAGGGACAGCAACTAACCTGACTGTCTTGTGTCGACCCCAGCACTTAGAACAGTGCCTGGCACACAATAAGCACTTAACAAATACCACAATCACTATTAATTATGAGAAAGGAGATGGGGGTGAGGATAGGGATTAAAGCCCTCCTAGGCTGATTTGGATGGATCAACTAGTGTCTCTGCTTGATCCGTGGCTCAGTGGAAAGAGCCTGGGCTTTGGAGTCGGAGGTGATGGGTGCAAATCCCAGCTCTGACACTTGTCACTCTCCTTAAAAATCTCCAGTGGCTACCAATCAATCTGCGCATCAGGCAGAAACGCCTCACCCTCGGCTTCCAGGCTGTCCATCCCCTCGCCCCCTCCTACCTCACCTCCCTCTCTCCTTCTCCAGCCCAGCCCGCACCCTCCGCTCCTCTGCCGCTAATCTCCTCACCGTGCCTCGTTCTCGCCTGTCCCGCCGTCGACCCCCGGCCCACGTCATCCCCCTGGCCTGGAATGCCCTCCCTCTGCCCATCCGCCAAGCTAACTCTCTTCCTCCCTTCAAGGCCCTACTGAGAGCTCACCTCCTCCAGGAGGCCTTCCCAGACTGAGCCCCCTCCTTCCTCTCCCCCTCGTCCCCCTCTCCATGCCCCCCATCTTACCTCCTTCCCTTCCCCACAGCATCTGTATATATGTATATATGTTTGTACATATTTATTACTCTATTTATTTATTTATTTTACTTGTACATATATATTCTATTTATTTTATTTTGTTACAATCCCTGCTTACATCAGTTTTACAGACTAGAAGGGGAAGACGGACATCAAACCAAGTAAAACAGGCATCAAGATAAATAAATGGAATTATAGATATACACATACATACATAAGTGCTGTGGGGTGGGGACAGAGAGCATTAGACCAGTGGAAAGAGTTCAATCCTGGGAGTCAGAGGACCTGGGTTCTAATCCCACTCTTCCATTTGCTTGCTTGCTCTATGACCTTGGGCAAGTCTCTTGGCTGCTCTGGGCCTCAGTTTCCTCCACTAAAATGAGGATTAAATCCCACTCCCTCCTACTTAGACTATGAGCCCCATGTGGGACAGGTACTGCATCCAACCCAATAAACCTGCAGCTACCCCAGCGATTAGAACAGTGTGCGACATGTAGTAAGCACTTAACAAATACCATTTTTTTAAAAAAGGAAACAAGTTAGCCGAAGATAACAGGCATGAATGAATAAAGGGATTTCTTTGGCAGTAAGTCAACTAGCAGACCTTTCCTTATTTAGTTCAACGGCAGATGATCTTTTTAATGATCCCTGAATTTATTTTTATTTCCCTTCCTCTTAAGTAGCATGGGTTTCATGCATTTCTAATGGAGTCCTCGGATCATCACCATAATATAGTATTTATTATGCACTCAGGTATACTTTTGGTATCTCAAAACAAATCAAATTGACCATCTTGTCCTAGGAGAGCTAACCAGTGAAAAATGCTCTATTAACATGTCCCCACAGCAGGCTCAATTTGGGCAGAAATCCAAAACACCCCAAGATAGGAAGATGGTATTTGGATAGTATTGGCTGAGAGTTTCCTGTGAGCAGAGCACAGTACTAAGCACCTGCGGTGGGGGAAGTAGCGTGGCTCAGTGGAAAGAGCACGGGCTTTGGAGTCAGAGGTGATGGGTTCAAATCCTGGCTCCGCCAATTGTCAGCTGTGTGACTTTGGGCAAGTCTCTCAACTTCTCTGTGCCTCAGTTACCTCATCTGTAAAATGGGGATTAAGTGTGTGAGCCCCCCGTAGGACAGCCTGATCACCTTGTAACCTCCCCAGTGCTTAGAACAGTGCTTTGCACATAGTAAGCGCTTAATAAATGATATTATTATTACAACAGAATTGGTAGATATGTTCCACCAGGAGCTTATAGTCTACAGGGAGTCAGACATTAAAATAAGTTACGCATATTTCCATAAATGCGGTGGGGCTTCATATCAAATGGTCAAAGGATACAGATCCAAGCCAAAGGAAGAAGGAGAGGGGAAATGAGGGCCTAGTCAGGAAAGGCCTCTTGGAGGAGATGGGATTTTAATAGGGCCATGAAGGTGGGGAGAGGAGTGGTCTGTCAGAGACAAAGGGGGAGGAGGTTCCATGCTGGTGGGAGGAGGTGAGTAAGGGGTCGGTGGTGAGAGTCTAGATCGAAGTACGGCGAGTAGGTTGGTGTTGGAAGGGTGAAGTGTGCGGGCTGGGTTGCAGCAGAAAATAAGCGAGGTAAGATGGGAAGGGGGGAGCTGAGTCCTCTAAACCACACAAGCTCCTTATGGGCAGGGAACGTGTCTTCTAATTCTGTTGCCCTGTACTCTCCCAAGCCTTACAACTACATGCACGTACTGCACATACACTGCACGTTACTTACTACACTGCCTGTAGTAAGCGCTCAATAAATACCACGGATTTGAAATCCATCTTCCGTTGGGCTGGCCCCCACATCATCCCAGGCAGTGTTGATGGTTGTGAAGGCAAGATGTGAGGGTCGCTGGCGGGACGTCAGAGAGGGGGGAAGTGTGAATATTTGCTTACACTCAGCCAGGAGAGGTGGGGAGAAGCTGTTTGGAAGGGGATGCTGTTCCCCGATGGGGGAGCCCTGAGGAAAACAGTGTGGGTACCCCAGGAGGGCAGGGGGCAGAGACAGGGGACCCCATTTAGAGATTCTAGGGACAACTAGAGGCCGAGAGAGACCTCGGAGCTTCTGGCAGCCTCCACAATGTTACTGCTACCAGTATTCTGGGGCTTCTTAAGCGCTTACTATGTGTCACGTACTCTTCTAAGCACTGGGGTAGATATGTTAATCAAGACAGACATAGCCCCTCGGAGTTGTGAGGGAGGCACGGGGCCACTGTCCTCTTGGGGGGACACCAAACTTCTGTCCTCTGGAGGGCAACGGATTGTGAGCCCCATGTTGGACAATGACTGTGTCCAACCTGAATATCTTGCGTCTACCCCAGCGCTTAGAACAGTGCCTGGCACATAGTAAGTGCTTAACAAATGCCATAAACATAAAAAATAAAAATAAAAAAAAATCTCTATATTCCAGGTGACACAGGGTGGTCATACTGAGTCACAGTTCTCCGGGTGAAAAGCTTCATCTTCACAAATGGGAGCTGGGGAGCCACTGGCCAGTTTTAAGGCCAGGAGTACCACAGCCCTTTCCAAACCGCTTTTCCAGCTGGGACTGAACCTTCTGGGTGGGAACAGAAGCAGGAACTCTATGATTCCCAGACACGCCAATCCCAGCGATGGGCAATGACCCAGCAGCGCCTCAACACTCCAGAAAAGAATGGCTAGCGAGCTAAGCTGACTCCCCTTCTTAGAATCTGTTGATTCTCTTTGACTGAGTCAATTTAGCACAAGTTTTTCTGTAGGGTACATATCGTCTTAAAAAAGAAAATTAAAAAACCCAGCACACATGCAAGTGAAATATCTTTTTCTTCAGAAAGAGACAATTAAACCTCCTCAGACCATGGAGCCACAGCTCAGACTTTTGAGTTATGTGAAGAGTCCTAAGTTTTGAATTTTTGAAAGCTCAGGTACCCAGCTTCTAGCATGAGGAACACTTGAATATGAACTGAAAGCAAGCCAAGACAATACGGTTGCAGGAACACCGAGCTCATTTGACAAAAGCGAGTGCTCTTATCAGAAGGAACTGGATATGGTCCTGGGGTTTGGAAAGCAGTTGCCGAACGCTCGGCATATAACTTCAAAACAGTGGACAAACGAAAAGGCACTCTGCAGACAACCTGAGTAGAAGATGATAATATTGAGTTACCCTGTCTGCCTCCTTTCTCCTAAATAAAAAAAAAAAAATCAATCTCTTGGTACTTATTAAGCATCACAGTGTACAGAACACTGCTATGTGCTTAGGAAAGTACGATAAAACATAGTTGTAAGACACAATCCCTGCACCCAAGAGACCTACTAGCCACAGGGAACTTACAAGTCCTGCTCCAAAAGGTCCCAAACCTCATAGCGTGCCTGAGAAAGTTGGTGATTAGAGGTACCAAAGGATAGACACCTTCTTTCCAAATGTGAAACACACCTGCCCAAAAGTCTGTTTGGCTAAGGTATGTGGAACAAACAATCTCTCGACCATTTTTTCTAAGCAGGTCTGGCTCTTGCAGGGCAGTTTTTTTTTTTGTTTGCTTGCTTGTTTTTTCCAATTTTATGTTCATTGAAGAGAGGATTGATTAGTGGATACAGCACAGGCCTGTGAGTCAGGACGACTTGGGTTCTAGTCCTGGCTCCGCCACTTTGTCTGCTGTGTGACCTTGGGAAAGTCACTTCACTTCTCTGTCCCTCAGTTCCCTCCCCTGTAAAAAAGGATTAATACTGTGAGCCCCGTGTGGGATATGGACTGTGTCTAACCCTATTACCTTGTATCCACCCCAGTGATTAGAACAATGCCTGTCACATAATAAGCACTTAAATACCAGAAAAAAAGGGAACAAGGTTTTGTACTTACTTTCCCAAGTGACTCTATGTTTTGCACAAAGCAGATCCTCAATAAATATCATTGATTGATATCTTTTAGACTGTAAGAACATTACGGGCAGGGAACATGCATGCTCATTCTGTTGTAATCTCCCAGGTGCTTAGTAGAGTGCTCGGCACATAAGTGCTCAATAAATAACATTGATTGACTGATCAGAAGGGAAGGAACCTAAAAAGTTATACTGTAAGCTCCTTGAGGGCAGGGATCATGTCTACCAACTCCATGGTACTCATCCAAGTGCTCAGTACAGGGCTCTGCCCACAGTATGTGCTTAACAAATTATATCCATAATTTATTTATATTAATGTCTGTCTCCCCCTCTAGATCTTAAGCTCACTGTGGGCGGGGAATGTGCCTACCAACTGCTATATTGTACTCTCTCAAGGGCTTGGTACAGTGCTCCGCACACAGTGAGCACTCAATAAATATGACTAATTGAATAAACGTCATTGAGTAGAGACAAAGATTGATTACAGCTCCCTAAATATCTCAGACAGAAAATGGGAAAGCAAAGTCCATTTTAATGTCAAGTATAAAGGATCATTTTACCTTCATACTATGCCTTGATCTCACCTATCTCACCGCCGACTTCTTGCCCATGTCCTACCTCAGGCCCAGAATGCCCTCCCTCCTCTGATCCAACGGATAATGATCCTCCCCCCAATTCAAGGCCTTATTGTAGGCACATCTCCTCCAGGAGGCCTTCCCTGACTTAGCACCCCCTTTCCTCTTCTCCCACTCCCTTCTGCCATCGCCCTGACTAGCCCATTTTGTTCTTCCCCTCTCCCAGCCCCAAAGCACTTATGCAGAGCTCTGTAATTTATTTATATTAATGTCTCCCCGCCTTTAGACTGTAAGCTCGTTGTGCGCAGGGAATGTGTCTGTTTATTGTTATATTGTACTCTCCCAAGCACTGAGAAGCAACAACATGGCTTGACTTAGTGGATAGAACATGGGGCTGGGAGTCAACAGGTCATGGGTTCTAATCCCGGCTCCGCCACTTGTCTGTTGTGTGACCTTGGACAAGTCATTTCACTTTTTTGGGCCTCAGTTACCTCATCTGTCAAATGGGGATTGAGACTGGGAGCCCCACGTGGGACAGGGACTGTGTTCAACCTGATTTGCTTGTACCCATGCCAGCGCTTAGTACAGTGCCTGGCACAGAGTAAGCGCTTAACAAATACTGTAATTATTATTCTTATTAGGCTAAGACATCACCCTTGCTAATTCTCTCATTCTACATCAAGCCCTTCTCGAGGTCCACCAGTGCTTTACGGACTCTGCGGTACTCCAAGAAATGGTGCTCTGTGGCCTGAACAAATTAAAACATCATTAGGTTAAGTCCTCACACTCACTATCATGCCAGCCTCAAGCATTTCCCATAGGAGTTGTGTTATTTTACTGTGGTTATGCCACCCTAGGGTGATAACATCAATGTCACAGATAACATCACTGGAAAAAAAAACCCAAAACATAAACAGACGGCCCATCAACTCTGATCTCTCTGGCCCTAGCTGGCCATAACTGCTGAAGCTTCTTCGACAGCTGCAGAGTCCTGGAGTGCCTGATACTCTGTTTTTACTAAACACCAAACTGCATACCCATTTCTATAGCCATCAATGGCATTTATGGAGTGCTTACTGCATGCAGAGCACTGTACTAAGCACTTAGGAGTGCACAATATGACACAGCTGGTATGCACATTCCCTGCTCACAAGGAGCTTGCAGTTTCAGGGAGCGTATACTTGTGATAGAGCTATGTGAATATATTTCTGTTGAGAGAGGGTCAGTCAGTCGATCAAATTTACTGAGCACTTACTGTGTGCAGAGCACTGTCCTGAGCACTTGGGAGAGTACAATACAGTAACACACTGCCTGCCTGCAACGAGCTTACAGTCTAGACTGGTGGACACCTTCGACCTGGCTGAAGTAAAATGCAAGTAAAGTTAATGAAGTAAAATTTACCCTCCTCAGGGACGATGTCTGGCCCCTGGATGGATGCCTTATCTTGTCCCAAGCCCCCACCCCACTTTCCTGTTCTGCTAGCCACCTGATAATAATAATTGTGATATTTGTGAAGCACTTCCTATATGCCACAGGCACTGTACTAAGCACTGGGGTGGGTACAAGCAAACTGAGTTGGACCCATATGGGGCTCACAGTCTTAATCCCCATTTTACAGATGAGAGAACGGAGACCCAGAGAAGTGAAGTGACTGGCCAACGTCTCACAGCAGATACAGGCTGGAGCTGGGATTAGAATAAAGGTCCTCTGACACCCAGGCCGGTGCTCTATCCACTAGGCCACTCCGCTTCTCACCTCTTTCCATTTTCTCTGCCTTTCACTTCCCATTCCCCAGTTGTGATTTTACAACTTGAGTCTCCATTTTCGTCCGGTTCCTCGTGCAACCTCCTCCTACCCGCGTCCCTGGAGCTTTGGGGTTAAGGGAAAAGAGAGGGACACGGCTGCTGTCCAGTCGATGCTCAGGGATTGAAATTCTGAAACGGGCTCTACGTGCCAGAAGGTTGTCTTCAGTTAGGGAGAACGTCCCTTGTCCCTTAAGCGAAGCACTGCCCGAGTGTGAATGTTTAAAATCTCAGGTAACCTCCATCATGGGGAGGGTGGCTACCATGACTCACCTTACCGCTGAGTAACTCCTCCACTCGCTCTTGAGGGGTTTGCCCGGCTTTCTGCCTCACCAACACGTACACGGACTTCACCTGAGGACACGATCTCAATAACTTCTCCAGAAGCACCTTCCCCAAGAAGCCGGTAGCTCCAGTGAGGAGGATAGACTTCCCTTCGTAGTATTCTGGGATCGAAACCATCCTGACCCTACGGAAAAGAGGACAGAGGATCCTTAAAAATGAACGAACACCAGCCGCGACGGGGCATCGAGAACCTTCTTGGACAGAGGCTTGAGCAGGAAAGTGAGTGCTCTGAGGTGAGTGAAATAAACCGGACCAAACCATCACTGAAGGGATTGAAGGTGAGCACGCTGCGGGTAGAGAACGGGTCAGCCAACTCTGTATATTGTACGTACTCTCCAGAGCCTTTAGTTACAGCGCTCCGCGCAAAGCGAGCGCTCAATAAATACCACCGACTGATTGATCAGGGCTACTTCCTCTAATCTATATTAATAAAAAACAACAGGTTGGAAAGGGTGTTTCAGGTCCATATGATAACGACAAGGGTTCCCGCTGGGAACGACAAAAGTCGTTCAGTGCAGGACAAAATAACACTCAAATGAGTCTGGCATCACTAGTGCCTAGAACTAGGAATGAAGCAACGTGCTATCTGAAGACCTTCCCTGGTGTGCCCGATCGTGTTTACACCTCTAAAAGAAACGGTCATTTTTTGTCTTCCTTGGTAGTTATTAAGCGCTTACTATGTGTCAAACACTGTACTAAGTGGGAGGATAGATACAAGATAATCAGGTTCCCCATGGGGCTCACAGTCTAAGTAGGAGGGAAAACAGGTATTGAATCCCCATTTGTGGCTGAGGAAACTGAGGCCCAGGAGTGAAGTGACTTGATCAAATTCAACAGAACAGACAAATGAAGGGGTAGGTACAGGTTAAATAGGTGGAGCACAGTCTCTGTCCTGCATGGAGCTCACAATCTAAGTAGGAGGGAGAACATGCAGCTCACAATCTAAGTAGGAGGGAGAACATGTAGCTCACAATCTAAGTAGGAGGGAGAACATGTATTCAATCCCCATTTTACAGAGAAAACTAGGCACAGAGAAGTGAAGCGACTTGCCCAAGATCACACAGAAGACAACTGGCAGAGAATCCAGGTCCATGCTCTTTCCTCTAAGCCAGTCAACAGTATTTACTGAGCACTTACTGTATGCAGAGCATGGAACTCAGCGCTTGGGAGAGACAATATAACAGTAAAGAGAGACACACTCCCTGCCTACACCTAGTTTACAGTCCAGAGTGGGAGACAGACATTAAAATAAATGAATTAAATGACAGATATGGACATAAATGCTGTGGGGCTGGGAGAGGAGATGAATAAAGGGAGCAAGTCAGGGTGACAGCAAAGGGAGTGGAAGAAGAAAAGGAGGGCTTAGCCAGGGAAGGCCTCTTGGAGGAGAGGTGTCTTCAATACGGCTTTGAGGCGGGGAGAGTAACTGTAGGCTACCCTGCTAACTTTCTAACTTTGAGATTCTAAAGCAATTTCTCATTAACTTTTGGACTCTTCTAGGAATAGAAACCAACTGAAAAATTGAATATGAATATGTGACAATGTCTAGCGAGGAAATCTGTTCTAAGAAAATGGACTACTGTTCTGTGAGCAGCAACGTGGCCTAGTGGATAGAACATGGGCTTGGGAGTCAGGAGGACCTGAGCTCCAACCTGGCTTTGCCACTTGTCTGCTGTGTGACCTTGGGCAAATAATTTCACTTCTCTGGGCCTCAACTGCTTCATCTGTAAAATGGGGATAAAGAGCCCCATATGGGACATGGACTGTGTCCAACCTGATCAGCTTGCCTCTACCCCAGCGTTTGAAACAGTGCATGGCACATAAAAAATGCTTAACAAATACCATGAGAAAAAAACAAACCAAGTAACCAACAAAAAACCGCAACTGACCCCTTCTGGATATGGTAGCCAAACCCTTCTGGAAAAGTCTCATTGAAGGAAACATTTATTTTGCCAAAATCAAGTTTCCTGTAATCTTCATAAAATGAATAAAGGAAGTGATCTGCCAGGGATTTTTAACATACACTGTTAAAGTGACTTTCCTGTATATTGCATAAATGAGGATTACTGAAATGGAACATCACGGATTCAAAACCAACTACACATCACCACTTTATATGAAAGGATAATAGCATTTTAATCAAAGCCAAATCAATCAATCAATCCATGGTATACTGAGCACTTACTGTGGAGAGTACTGTACGAAGAATTTGGGAGAGTACAAAACAACAGAGTTAGTAGGACTGTTTCCCTGTCCACAATGGAATTACAGTCTAGAGGTGGAGACTGACATCTGAAGAAATAAATTACGGATACATACGTAAGTGTTCCGGGGGTGAGGGCGAGGTGAATACCAAATACCCGAAGGGTACAGATCCAAGTGTGCATGTGATGGAGAAGGGAGAGAGAGTCAGGGAAAAATGGGTTTAATTGGGGAATTACGTCAGATGTTACGACATAATTAAGTCAGAACGCCCATAATCTCCATTTCCCTGAAGCGGCAATGCACATGTCCGGACCAATTTTATCCACATTGTTTTAAGACTCCAGAATACAGCAAAGGAGTAGACAGGGAGCAAGTGGTAGACTGCCTCTGTGGTACTGTACTCTCCCAAGTGCTTAGTACAGTGCTCTGCACATAGTAAATGCTCGATAAATAGCACTGATTGATTGATTCAGAGCTTCGGAAAGGCTTTCTGGAGTCCCACCGAAAGAGGCCCTTGAGACTCAAATGGCAAAATACCACTCGAGCTGGAATCAGATCAAACTCTGTAGACATCCAACAGGCTTCAGGCAGAGGGCCAAGAGGGGAGCGGGAAAGGAGGGAAGAAAAAAGCAGGCATTCAAAACTTCCAGCAGCCCCAGAGAAGCCTCGTTAATAATAATCACAATCATAATAATTGTGGTATTTGTGAAGTGCTTAGTATGTGCCAGGCACTTTACTAAGCACTGTGGGAGGGAATACAAGCACATCGGGTTGGACACGGTCTCTTGTCCCACATCAGGCTCCCAGTCTTCATCCCCATTTTCCAGATGAGGTGACTGAGTCCCAGACGAGTGAAGTGACTTGCCCAAGGTCACACAACATATGAGTGGAGGAGCTGGGCTAAGAACTCATGACCTTTTAACTCCCAGGCCTGTGCTCTATCCACTAGACCATATCCCAGTGCCCTCTAAGACAGAATCCGGATTCACTTCCAGTCCGAACCAGATTCATTTCCAGTCCAGCAGGTAGTTTGGCTGGGAAGCAGCAAGGCACAGTGGATACAGCTCAGGGCTGGGAGTCAGAAGGTCATGGGTTCTAATCCCGGCCCCGCCGCTTGTCTGCTGTGTGACTTTGGGCAAGTCACTTCACTTCTCTGGGCCTCGGTTCCCTCATCTGTCATCTGAGACTGTGAGCCCCCGGTGGGACAGGGGCTGCGTCCAACTGAATTTGCTTATATCCACCCCAGCTCTCAGTCCAGTGCCTGGCACATAGTAAGCGCTTAACAAATACCACCATTATTATTTATCATTGTTGTTATTTTTATTATGATGTCCCAGGCCAGGGCTAAGATGGATGTCCAACCCATCCAAGCTGCCAACCAGAAGGTCGATTCTGCTCCACTCTGGGCACCCCCTCTTTCCAACTTGTACACACCTGGGAGCCCTCCCTGCCCCGGGGAGCAGGGGGTTGCCTAGAGACCTCAGCTCAGCATGGTTCTCCCTGGCATGGGTCCAGCGGAGCTTTAGACGGGTGTGCCAAGATTCCCCGTCACTGCCGTGCCAGGCTTCTATTCATTCATTCATTCAACCGTATTTATTGAGCATTTACTGTGTGCAGAGCACTGTACTAAGCGTTTGGGAAGTACAAGTCGGCAACATATAGAGACGGTCCCTACCCAACAACGGGCTCACAGTCTAGAAGGGGGAGACAGACAGCAAAATAAAACATGTAGACAGGTGTCAAAATCATCAGAACAAATAGAATGATAGCTATATGCACATCATTAACAAAATAAATAGCATAGTAAATATGTACAAGTAAAATAAATAGAGTTCCTTGTAAGAAGGAAACCTGTCTACCAACTCTGTTGCATTGTACTCTTCCAATTGATGCTAGGTACACAGTAAGCGCTCGATAAACACGACAGAATGAATGAATGAACATGGTTTCCTGGCCGCGCTCGGCCTCAGGAGAGGCACACGTATTCTAAATAATGATAATAATTGTGGGATTTATTAAGTGCTTACTGTGTGCCGGCCACTGTACTAAGCGCTGGGGTGGCTACGAGCAAATCGGGTTGGACACAGTCCCCGTCCCACATGGGGATCACAGTCTTTATCCCCATTTTACCAATGAAGTAACTGAGGCACAGAGAAGTGCCTCGGTTGCTCAGGGTCAGCAGGCAAGCGGCGGAGCCAGGATGAGCACCCAGCCTTCTGACTCTCAGGTCTGGGCTTTATCCACAAGGCCGAGCTGCTTCTCTAAGTTTTCAAGTGTCCAAATCTTGACTTCTGTCGTCCTTCACAGAATGTCCCGTGGCCTGAGTGATTTGTGGGGAAACAGATCTGGACTCCAGCACGCCAGTGAGGATGGAGACACGTAAAGAGTGCACTATTTGGAGCTCTTTCCATTTTCCCAGCACAATTATCCCAGCATTTACCACCTACAAATTATCCAACTGCTCCTACTCCCAGGATGTTGCCTTGGGGGACGGAAATAAGCCACACCTGTTCTGCCGGGTGAAGGATAACCTCTTTTCACTTCTCAGTCCGGCGTCCTTCTCCGAAGCCCCTGGCTCCAGTCCAGGGAAGGGTCTATTTCTTCACCTCAGGATAGTCTCCATTTCTTCCCCAACTGCTGCACCTTCGTACTTATTGAGCGCTTACTGGGCACAGAGTACTATTCTGAGCCCTCGGGGGAGTAAGATACAGCAATAAACCGAAACATTCCCCACCCACAATGAGCTTACAGTCTAATGGGGCTGGGACAGGGAGGGATGGGTGGCACAGGCACTCTGTAACCTGGAGAAGCCGTGTGCCCAGAGGATAGATAATAATGAATAACTGTGGTATTTGTTAAGTGCTTATTATGTAAAAGAAACAGAGGAGGCAAAAATGAAACGGGGATTAACAAAAAAACACGGAGAATAGGAAGTGGGGCCAGGCGGAACGAGGAAGGACCTAAATCTAACTGAAAGGAAAGGAGACAGCTAGAAGGAACAGGGGAGGAGAAAGACCGAGGATGAAGAAATGGAAGGGGAAATTGAGAAGAGAGTGGTTAGTCAAAATTTCCAACAGTGACAAGTAGAAAAAGTCTGAAAACTGCCTCTGGGAAGTTGAGAATAGGTGGTTGCTTTTGTTTTTCTAGTTTTAGAATCACTTACTAAATCCCTAATCTCCTAAATCTCCCTAATCCTGGGCCTGGGAGTCAGAGGGATCTCATCCCAGCTCCGCCACTTGTCAGCTGTGTGACTTGGGCGAGTCAATTTACTCCTCTGGGCCTCGGTTCCCTCATCTGGAAAATGGGGATGAAGATTGAGTGTCCCATATGGGACGGACTGTGTCCAACTTGATTAGCTTGTATCTCCCCCAGTGCTTAGTACGGTGCCTGGCAAACAGTATGCGCTTAACATGTACCACTAAAAAGAAAGGGAATTGGGAAAACAAGTAGTGTTTCAAAGCTCCCCCAGCTCACAGTCTCCGGGGAAATACTTTGGCTGTGGAAGAGGAAAAGCTCCATTTCACTTAGCTCCTGTCACCTGCACCTCTTGTGACTGGGTCCTCCACACAGTTTATGAATTGGGAAACGAGTTGCCTGAACTCTAATAATAATAATAAAAATAATAATAACAATCGTGGTATTTGTTAAGCCCTTCCTATGTGCCAGGCATTGTACTAAGCGCTGGGATGGATACAAGCAAATTGGGTTGGACACAGGCCGTCCCACGTGGTGCTCACAGTCTCAATCCCCATGTTTCAGATGAGGCCATTAAGGCCCTCAGAAGTAAAGTGACTTGCCCAGGGTTACAGAGCAAACAAGTGGAGGAGGCAGGATTAGAACCCATGACCTTTTGACTCCCAGGACCGTGCTCTATCTCCTAGGCCATGCCGCTTTTCCAAAGTAATGATGGCATTTACTAAGCCCTCGCTAAACCCCATTCTAAGTGCTGGGGGGAGATACAATTCATCCAGTTGGACACAGTCCCTGTCCCACATGGGGCTCACAGTCTAAACAGGAAGAAAGCACAGGTATTGAAGCCCCATTATACAGATGAGGAGAAAACTGAGGCACTGACTTGCCCAAGGTCCCACAGTGGGCAATTGGCAGAGTCAGGATTAGAACCCAGGTCCCAAGTCCACGCTCTTCCCATTAGGAGAGGCCGCTTTACCGTTCACGGGTCTCTCCTTCTACGGCTTGGGCAAAGACAGCGGCAGGAGACGTACTGGTGTCAAACAGGCTCATCCAGTTCCGTGGCCCGGTGAAAACATCTGAATTTATCGATTTAAATGATCCATTTACTACTGCTAGCTGAGACCTGATGTGCTGGGAGGGTCTGGAAGGGTGAGGGCAGCTAATGTCATTTTGCGTACATGTGCACTGTCACCAATTTTTCTATATCGCTTGGAAAAAAAAGAAATAAGAAAACCTGCCCTCTAAAAACTAATCCTGAAGTCTTCTCCTTGAAGACGTTGAAATGAATTTTCATTCATTCATTCATTCAATCGTATTTATTGAGTACTTACTGTGTGCACAGCACTGTACTAAGAGCTTGGGAAGTACAAGTTGGCAGCATATAGAGACGGTCCCTACCCAACAGCCATACTGTTATACCACACTCACCCAAGCACTTAGTACAGTGCTCAACACACAGTAAGCGCTCAATTAATTACTGACTGACTTGATATCTTAAGAAGTGAAGACTGGAAAGATTTCAATGAGTAAAAAACAAAAACGAAAATAAAGCCATACTGAGTTACTGAGGTGAACCGTTCAAGGGTGAGAGTGAATTGTGTGAGTTCTTGTGTGGAGAAGCGGCATGGCCTGTTGGTGTAAACTCAAATTTCGGAGTCAGAGGACCTACGTTCTAATCCCAGCTCCACAATCTGTCTGCTGGGTGACCTTGGGAAAGTCACTTCACTTCTCCGTGCCTCAATTACCTCACCTGTAAAATGAGGATTAAATCCTTCTCCCTGTTCCCTAGACTGTGAGCCCTCTGTGGGACAGGGACCATGTCCAACCTGATTAGCTTGTTTTTACCCTAGCCCTTAATGCAGTGCTTGGCACAGACTAGGAGCTTAACTGCCATTATTACTGTTATTCTTCAAATGATTTCTGCCCAACAGAAACCTCTGACTCATGAAATCCCATAGAACGATACTTGTTTTTAGTTTGTGAGCCCCACGAGGGACAGGGACTGTGTGTTTAATTTCTACCCATGCATTTTCTCCCAGAATTTAATGAGTGTTCTGCACCCTGCAAGCTTTATAGGTGTTATTACTACTTGTACACCTTTCAGATCATGAGATAACAAGCTCAGTCGGTCTCACATCTTCCTGAGAAGCAGCAAGGCCTAGTGGAAAGAGCACAGGTCTGGAAGTCCGAAGTCCCTGGGTTCTAATTCCGGCTCAGCCACCGGTCTGCTGTGTGACGTGCAGAGGGTCACTTCAGTTACCTCATCTGTTAAATGGGGATTAAAACTGTGAAACCATGTGGGACCGAGACTGTGTCCAACCTGATGAGCTTGTATCTACCCCAGTGCTTAGAGCAGTTGCGTGGCGTACAGTGAGCGCTTAATACCACACAAAAACAATAGGGACTCAGTCCTGGGAGTTGAAGGGTTCTAATCCCACCTCTGCCACTTGTCTGTTGTGTGACCTTGGGAAAGTCACTTCACTTCTCTGTGCCTCAGCTTCCTCATCTTAAAAATGGGCATTCAATATCTGTTCTCCCTCCTCCTCAAACTGCGAGCCTCACATGGGATGGGGATTGTGTCCGATCCGCATGCCATTTATCTATTCCAGTGCTCGGTGCAATGTTCGGCGCAGAACAGGCGCTGAAATATCAACAGTATTACTGTTTCCTAATGACTAAAAGTACAGCCATTATTGCCACTTAGATATATGGTTTCTCTTCAGGAGAAATGACAGTAAGGGGGAGAGAATTTGTTTTACTTTACAAAGGAACTACCTTCCCACAAAAGAGGGGAAGATGTCTAGGAACTCATTCATTTGATCGGGTAGAACCAGACTTGCTAACCAGACTGTTGCTCCAAAATGTAGCTCCAGGGCACAACTGGTGCAAGTGTGCAGTGCAGTTGCCCTCTCAGGGTTGCAACTTTGAAGCTCCTGAATTTTCTCCCTTAATAATTTAATATGGATTTTTCACCCATGAATTTACCCAAGCCCTAAAATCTTTTCATGCCTTAAAACACCCTCCCCTCCTAACTGGGAAGGTTTGCAACTTGCCCCAGGTCTGGGCCTCCTCTAGAGGAAATTGGCTAATTAAAGCAGTGGGCTACAAATGCAGTCAGTTCTTCTCTAATGTGGGGGAGGGAGTTTGCATTCCCTCAGAATTTCACCCTACAACACCCACACTTCGATACACCCTCTCGGGTATGCGCCCGACCTTTTCTTCCACCACGCTCCGTCCAGACAGGCAAGCATGCTGGGAAGAATGTTCCGTAATTCCTCAATAGGGCTCTTTCCGAAAATGGCAATAAAATAAATAAAAAACAAACCACATTCCCGAAGAACCGCATGTGGCTTTAGCACCGTTTTTCTCGAGAGAAATGTTCTCTCCGCTTAATGTTTTCCATCTCTGTGAATACCCTCAGGCTTCAAAAGCTAAAGCCATATATTCCCCAGGGTTGAGGGAATGTATAGCCAGTGGATTAATTTCCTCCAAAAAGGCTAGTGCACGTGAAAGGAGGAGTTAAGGGATGTCATTTTCCCAGCTCGTACTCGACACGAGTTCAAGAAATCACACCAACTGTACAGTGCTCTTCATTTTCGTGACACGGGAAGTGGATCGGACCTTTAACGAGACGGGGTGCTTAGACTTTCGGCCATCCTGTAGTTCAAAATGGAGTTGAAACCCGCTCTGTAACAATGAAGGTGACCTCCAGAAAGCTCTTTCTGAGCCTGTCCGGGCTCCATCTTGAGCTCCATTCCACTTCAGGTACCAGAGAACATAAATGACCCCAGCTCTTCACAGCAGGGACCATTAGAAAGCAGCGGGTGGCCTAGTGGAAAGAGCCTGGGCCTGGTCATCAGAGGAGGTGGGTTCTAATCCTGTCACTACCACCTGCTTGCTGTGTGACCTTGACTAAGTCACAGTCCTCTAGACTGTAAGCTCATTGTGGAAGGGGAATCTGTTGTTATACTGTCCTTCCCCAAATGCTTAGTACAGTGCTCTGCACACAGTGAGTGTTCAATAAATACAATTGACTGACTGCCAAGTGCTTAGTACAGTGCTCTGCATTTAATTCCTCCGAATCCCTGTGACTTAACTGAGGGCTTTTGGCTGTAAATCCCGGCCACAAGGGCTTCTGGTTGGTTCTTCTCTTCCAACCCAGGTTTCAGGACTGTCCCCACTGCTCCCCAAAGCCCCCAAAGCCCTATTCATTCATTCAATTATATTGATTGAGCGCTTACGGTGTGCAGGGCACTATACCAAGTGCTTGGGAAAGCACAATACAATAAACAGACACACAACGAGCATGGCATAGTGGATACAGCACGGGCTCTGGGAGACAAAAGGTCATGGGTTCTAATTCCGGCTCCACCACTTTCATTCATTCAATCGTATTTATTGAGCGCTTACTGTGTGCAGAGCACTGTACTAAGTACAAGTTAGCAACATATGGAGACGGTCCCTACCGAACAGTGGGTACTTGTCTGCTATGTGATCTTGGGCAAGTCACTTCATTTCCCTGGACCTCAGTGACCTCATCTGTAAAATGGGGATTGAGACTGAGCCCCACATGGGACAGGGACTGTGTCCAACCTGATCTGCTTGTATCATTCATTCATTCAATCGTATTTATTGAGCGCTTACTGTGTGCAGAGCACTGTACTAAGCGCTTGGGAAGTACAAGTTGGCAACATATAGAGACGATCCCTACCCAACAGCGGCCTCACAGTCCACTCCGGTGCTTAGTATAGTACCTGGCACATAGTTAAGCGCTTAACAAACACCATTATTAGTATCACTGCCATCCTTTAAGGTGTAGAGGTCACTGGGGTCTCGCCTGCCACCCCCCTCAGGGGTACCCGGAAAACTCACTCCATCCCGCACCTTGGAGCTTCTCCAGCCCCTACCGCAGGCAGCCAGCCCGCCCAATCTGACATCTCAACAACAGTTAATGGGTTCTTCACAAGGTAATGAATGCAAACCGATCCAGTCTGAACCGCCTTTCATTGGATCTGCTACTCTAGGGGCCCTCTTTACTTCCTGATAGGCATCATGGGGCTCATGTTTTTCTCCTCCCTGGGAGACTCTCTCTTCCAGAGTCCTAACCGCTGGACACCGTTTTGGGAAGCCTTCTTCTCCTTCCCATGTCCCGCTCTCCCGGACCCTCAGCCTACTCCCCTCCCCTCGAGATGGCCAAGCGTCTCCTTCTTCCCCGAACCCGGTCCATCCGCTTCCTCCCTATTACCTCTCCATTCATTCATTCATTCATTTTACTCTATTTATTTATTTATTTATTTTATTTGTACATATCTATTCTATTTATTTTATTTTGTTAGTATGTTTGGTTTTGTTCTCTGTCTCCCCCTTTTAGACTGTGAGCCCACTGTTGGGTAGGGACTGTCTCTATGTGTTGCCAATTTGTACTTCCCAAGCGCTTAGTACAGTGCTCTGCACATAGTAAGCGCTCAATAAATACGATTGATGATGATGATGATTCATTCATTCATTTCAATAGTATTTATTGAGCGCTTACTGTGTGCAGAGCACTGTACTAAGCGCTTGGGAAGTACAAGTTGGCAACATATAGAGACGGTCCCTACCCAACAGTGGGCTCACAGTCTAGACACAGTCTCCCCCCCGCCTCCCCATTACCTTCAGGAAGGGGCACCCCAGGATGACTGACTGATTCTCCTGGCTTCCTCCTCCCTCTTCTACAGGTGGGGGCCCAAGAAACTGGTCACCCCAGCCTCAGTTTCCTCATCTGTAAAACGGGGATTCGATACTTGCTTTCTTTCTCCCTTCAATGGGAGACAGGGACTGCGTCCCATCTGACGTATCTACCCCAGCACTTAGTATTTGTGCTAGTAAACGTCTAACAAATACAATAATTATTATTGCTATTTTTACTACCCAGTAGATGCTCAGAGTTCAGCATTTTCCAGGACTGTGCCAGACAGTCCAGGATGAAGAGTCTCACCAGTTACAACGCCAAGATGTCCAGTCCCTGGACGTGAACACCCACAGCTCTCCCCACATTCAAAAGCCCTCTTCAAGTCCCACCTCCAGCAACTGGCCTACCCTCACGAATTTCCCAGAATCTTCAACCACATAATATAATAATAATAATGGCATTTATTAAGCACTTACTATGTGCAAAGCACTGTTCTAAACGCTGGGAAGGTTACAAGGTGATCAGGTTGTCCCACGGGGGGATCACAGTGTTAATCCCCATTTTACAGATGAGGGAACTGAGGCACAGAGAAGTAAAATGACTTGCATAAAGTCACACAGATGACAAGTGGCGGAGCTGGAACTTGAACCCATGACCTCTGATTCCAAAGCCCGTGCTCTTTCCACTGAGCCACCCTACATAAACCCAGCAGTCAACTCTACTCATTTATGAACTTATTTCTTCCCAAATCAATCACTTCAATATGCAGATCCATGTACTAAGGGTTGAGTACAGCAATAACAATAATAATAATTATTATTATGGTATTTGGTATGGTTGTACATATTTATTACTCTATTTATTTATTTATTTATTTTACTTGTACATTTCTATCCTATTTATCTTATTTTGTTGGTATGTTTGGTTCTGTTCTCTGTCTCCCCCTTTTAGACTGTGAGCCCACTGTTGGGTAGGGACTGTCTCTATGTGTTGCCAATTTGTACTTCCCAAGCGCTTAGTACAGTGCTCTGCACATAGTAAGGGCTCAATAAATACGATTGATTGATTGATTGATTGGTATACTAACCGCTGGGGTGGATACAAGCAAATCGGGTTGGACACAGCACCTTTCTCATACAGGGCTAACAGTCTTAATTCCCATTTTACAGATGAGGTAACTGAGGCCCAGAGAAGGCGAAGTGACTTGCCCAAGGCCACATAGAAGACTGGCAGAGCCGGGATTAGAACCCATGACTCCCAAGCCTGTGCTCTATCCCCTACGTCATGCTGTTTCCTGCTACGCCATGATAATAATAATAATAATAATAATAATAATAACAATAGTATTTATTAAGCGCTTACTATGGGCAAAGCACAGTTCTAAGCGCTGGGGAGGTTACAAGGTGATCAGTTTGTCCCACGGGGGGCTCACACTCTTAATCCCCATTTTACAGATGAGGTAACTGAGGCACAGAGAAGTGAAGTGACTTGCCCAAAGTCACACAGCCATGAGCTGGTAGACACAATACCTGCCCTTCCATCCTCAGTACTCGTGCGTGTGCTTACTCAATTATTGTTTTGGACCGCTCTAATTGTAAATACTTTCTCCTCTGTCTCCTGAATTAGAGTGTAGCTCCTTATGGGCGGGGAATCAATCACTCCTTTATTCTGTATTTCCCAAGCAAATACTACCCAAGCGCTTAGTACAGTTATTATTATTATTATTATTGTCACTCTTTGTTGATGAATTGTTCTTTCCAAGCGCTTAGTACAGTGCTCTGCACACAGTAAGCGCTTAACAAATGACTGAATGAATGCACAAGTGCCATAATTCTATATTATTGTATATTAATATATATTCATATTATGCATATATGCATTTATTATTTATATATAACATAATTCTATTTATATTAATGATGTGAATATATCTATAATTCTATTTACTTATATTGATGCTATTGACACCTGTTTACTTGTTTTGATGGCTGTCCCTCCCCTTCTAGACTGTGAGACCGTTGTGGGCAGGGATTGTTATAATAATAATAATAATATTATTATTACTGTCACTCTTGTTGCTGAATTGTTCTTTTCAAGTGCTTAGTACAGTGCTCTGCACACAGTAAGCACTTAAATATGACTGAATGAATGAACAAGTGCCATAATTCTATATTACATATTTTATTATATACTGTATATTATTATATATTTATATATTATTTATATGTGCATTTATCATTTATATATAATATAATTCTATTTATATTAATGATGTGAATATATCTATAATTCTATTTACTTATACTGATGCTATTGATGCCTGTTTACTTGTTTTAATGGCTGCCCCTCCCCTTCTAGACTGTGCGACCGCTGTGGGCAGGGATTGTTATAATAATAATATTATTATTATTACTGTCACTCTTTGTTGCTGAATTGTTCTTTCCAAAAGCTTAGTACAGTGCTCTGTACACAGTAAGCACTCAATAAATATGACAATGAATGAACAAGTGCCATAATTCACTCCATAATATCATTATATATTATATATTACATATATCATTATATATTATTTATTACTTATATATTATATACAATTGTATATAAAATCATATATAAAATTATATATAATATAATTCTATTTATATTAACGATGTGAATATATCTATAATTCTATTTACTTATATTGATGCTATTGACGCCTGTTTACTGGTTTTGATGGCTGTATATATAATATAATTCCATTTATATTAATGATGTGACTATATCTATAATTCTGTTTCCTTATATTGATGCTATTGACGCCTGTTTACTTGTTTTGATGGTTGTCCCTCCCCTTCTAGACTGTAAGCCCGTTGTGGGCAGGGAATGTTATAATATTAATATTAGTAGTAGTAGTATTGTCACTCTTTGTTGCTGAATTATTCTTTCCAAGCGCTTAGTACAGTGCTCTGCACACAGTAAGTGCTCAATAAATACAACTGATGTATGTATCATGTGCCATGATTAATATCTACCAAACACCCGGTGTACCTTCTGCTGAATTCCAAATGACTGGATTTAATCAGGGCACCCGATCAAACGGAGCGTGCTCCGTTCTAGCTGGGACCCTTGACTGGTCAAGAACAATACTGTATTTTAACCTAGAGGCTTTCATTCCCCAGCCAATCGGCAAGATAAATCTATTGCTTTAAAGCAATCAATCAATCAATAGTATTTATTGAGCGCTTACTGTGTGCAGAGCACTGTACTAAGCGCTTGGGAAGTACAAGTTGGCAACATATAGAGACGGTCCCTACCCAACAGTGGGCTCACACTGTTTGCCACACACTCGTTTTTGGTGTCCCTTGAGCCAGGCAAAGCGGTGCCCTCAAGGCATTCCTGGGAGTCCTATTCTCACCCCCTTTTATTCATTCATTCATTCAATCGTATTTATTGAGTGCTTACTGTGTGCAGAACACTGGACTAGGCGCTTGGGAAGTACAAGTTGGCAACATATAGAGACGGTCCCTACCCAGCAACGGGCTCACAGTCTAGAAGGGGGAGACAGGCAACAAAATAAAACACGTAGACAGGTGTCAAAACCGTCAGACCAAATAGAATTAAAGCTATATGCACATCATTAACAAAATAAATAGTAAATATTCATTCATTCAGTCATATTTATTGAGTGCTTACTGTGTGCAGAACACTGTACTAAGCGCTTGGGAAGTACAAGTCGGCAACATATAGAGACGGTCCCTCCCCAACAATGGGCTCACAGTCTAGAAGGGGGAGACAGGCAACAAAACAAAACATGTAGACGGGTGTCAAAATCGTCAGAACAAATACAATTAAAGCTATATGCACATCATTAACAAAATAAATAGTAAATATGTACAAGTAAAATAGAGTGATAAATCTGTACAAATATATATACAGGTGCTGTGGGGAGGGGAAGGAGGTAGGGCGGGAGGGATGGGGAGCATCAACCCCTGGCCCAAGTCCTCCCCCTAGCCTGTTTTGTTTTGTTGTCTGTCTCTCCCTTCTAGACTGTGAGCCCACTGTTGTGTAGGGACCGTCTCTATATGTTGCCGACTTGTACTTTCCAAGCGCTTAGTACAGTGCTCTGCACCCAGTAAGCG
Organism: Tachyglossus aculeatus; assembly: GCF_015852505.1. NCBI lineage: Eukaryota > Metazoa > Chordata > Mammalia > Monotremata > Tachyglossidae > Tachyglossus > Tachyglossus aculeatus. The sequence continues at coordinate 10,150,658 of NC_052087.1, forward strand.
CTCAATAAATATGACTGAATAAATGAATGAATGAATGAATGAACGGGGAGGGGAAGGAGGTAGGGCGGGAGGGATGGGGAGGAGGAGAGGACAAAGGGGGCTCAGTCTGGGAAGGCCTCCTGGAGGAGGCATTGTTTTAAGCACCGGGGTTGATCCGAGTTAATCAGGTTGGACATAGTCCCTGTCCCACATGGGGCTCACAATCTTATGCCCGTTTTACAGATGGGGTAAACTGAGGCACGGGGCCGACAAGCAGCCGAGCCGGGATTAGTACCCCTGACCTTCCAGGACCATGGTCTGTCCACTACACCGTGGTCTGTCCACTACACCCTACTGCTTCTCGGCTTTTCTTGGCCCTCTGTGCCACAGAACTATCTTGCTGTCTGCTCCTTTGTAGCTTCACCCAGCCCTGTTTAATGAAAACCAGCACGGCGGAGTGGACAGATCACAAGACCGGGAGTCAGAAGGTCTGGGGTTCTAATCCCGGCTCCACCACTTGTCTGCTGGGTGACCTTGGGTAAGTCACTTCACTTCTCCATGCCTCAGTTACCTCATTTGCAAAATGAGGATTGAGACTCGGAGCCATAAGTGGGACAGGGAATGTGCCCAACCCAATTTGCTTGTATTCTCCCCAGCCCTTAGTACAGTGCCTGACACACAGAAAGCACTTAACAAATTGTTATTATTATTACTGTTAATGGCCCCTATCCTGTATTCCAAAAAGAAGAGGGAGAGAAGGGAGGAGGGGCAAGGAAATCTTAAAATACCCCACCGTGGCCGCAGAAGAGAGAATGTGGTCCTATTGAAACAGATCTCTCTTAATAATAATAATGGCATTTATTAAGCGCTTACTACGTGCAAAGCACTGTTCTAAGCGCTGGGGAGGTTACAAGGTGATCAGGTTGTCCCACAGAGGGCTCACAGTCTTTATCCCCATTTTCCAGATGAGGTAACTGAGGCACAGAGAAGTTAAGTGACTTGCCCAGAGTCACACAGCTGACATTTGGCGGAGCCGGGATTTGAATTCGTGACCTCTGACTCCAAAGCCCGGGCTCTTTCCACTGAGCCACGCTGCTTCTCTTGTAAAAAGTGAGATTGGAATCAGAACACGTGAAGTTCGAAAGTTAGAGTGATACGGGTTTGTATAAAAAAAAACAACCAAAAAACAGGAAGAAGTTTTACTTCCTGTGACAAAGGAGCAAAACTCCCCGGAGGAAGGAGCGATGTGATAAACTTCCGATCTCGTCGGGTCTGAATCGGTGATAAGGATGAAGTTGACGTGATTTCCACAAACAACACGATCAACAAAAAGAAGGCTTTTCAGACAGTAGAGGAAAATAGTTTCCACAGAACGTCTGGTCTGACTGATTGGCCATTTTTTGGAGGACTGGAGTCGGGAATTCAGTCACCCGGCGGCTTGGCAAAACTCTGTGGCCTGTCCTGTTCCGTCTGACATCATACCCGACATTTTGCGGAAGTCCTTACAGAGAGCGTTTCCCCGCGCCCCACGCCTGGCTTAGAGGCCCTGACTTCCATGCCCCTCCCTCCGGTCCGGCCCACGGTCCCGTGGCCGCCATCTCAGAGGGGACCAAAGGCACTTGTTGTCATTGTCTCTAATGTCTTTGTGAGGTGGGTGACCTTTATCTCCATCCTCCCCTGCCCTTCCCCCTCTGAAAACATAGCCTGCCCTGGAGTATCTTTTTCTTTAAAAAAAAACAAAATAAAACTGTATTTTTTAAGCACTTACTATGTGCCAAGCACGTTCTAAGCACCGGGGCGGATAAAAGTCAATCAGTAGTCACTGCCTCCACTGTGTCTGAGGGCCTGGGTTGCTTTTATCGCCATCCATCCCTGCCCATTCCCCTCCGATGGTGCTGCCTGCCCTGAAGTATCTTTTTTATCTAAATGACATTTGATAAGCACTTACTCTGTGCCAGGTACTGTTCAATGCGCCTCGGCTGATAAAAACTAATCGGTTTGTATTCAGTCACTCTCACTCATGGGGCTCCCAGTCTTAATCCCCATTTTCCAGATGAAGGAACTGAGGCCCAGAGAAGCGAAGTGACTCGCCCAAGGTCCCACCAGATTAGCAGATTAGTGGCAGAGTCAGGATTAGAACCCAGTCCTTCTGACTCCCGGGCCCGGGCTCTAGCCACTAGGCCACTTTGAAGTAGCCTCTAGGATGTAAGCTCGCTGTGGGCACGGACTGTGTCTGTTTATTGTCATATTGTACTCTCCCAAGGGCTTAGTACAGTACTCTGCACACAGTAAGCGCTTAATAAATACCGCTGAATGAAGTACTCCTTACTTCAGCTTGCCCTCTTATCTAGTCATAGGCGCTCAATATGGAAAAGTGAGTCTGACGAGCCTCACTCGTGGAAAGCCCTATCCCAGTTTTCGTTCAATCATATTTATTGAGCACTTATTTTGCGCAGTGCACTGTACTACACACTTGGGATTGTACGAGGCATAAAGTGCTTGGACAAGGTGGAGATCTTAAGGGTCTCATACCAGTTGGCACTTTGATTTGTATTCATTCTTTCAAGGCCCCAGGATGGCACACTGGCAAGAAACCATCCAGAGGCTGGATCTCTTTCTTGGGCTTGCAGACTATCAAATCGAGAGGTGGCGTGGCCTAATGGATACAGCATGGGCCCTGGAGCCAGAAGGATCTGGGTTCTAGTCCCGGCTCTGCCACTCGTCGGCTGGGCGACCTTGGGTAGGCCACTTCACTTCTCTGGGCCTCAGTTACCTCAGCTGAAAAATGGGGATGAAGACTGTGAGCCCCACGTGGGGCAGGGATTGTGTCCAACCCGATTATCTTGCATCCACCCCGGTGCTTAGAACAGTGCCTGGCACATAGTAAGAGCTTCACAAAATATTAAAAAAAATTCATTTCCTTTTTTTTTGATGGTATTTGTTATGTGCTTACTTTGTGTCAAACACTGGTCTAAACGATGGCATAGATACAATTGGGCTGGACACTCACAGTCTAAGTAGGAGAGAGGACAGGTATTTTTAAATCCCCATTTTACAGAGAAGTGAAGTGACTTGGCCACGGTCACTACTCAGCGAGTGACTAGTAGAGCTGGGATTAGAACCCAGATCCTCTGAATCCCAGGCCCATGCTCTTTCCACTAGCCACGCCGCTTCTTCTTGGTGAACAGGACCCATTGTGATCCGAAGATGGAAGAACTGCTGGCCATTTGTTTTGTTTTTTCTGGTATTTGTTACGCACTATGTTCTAGGCATTGTACTAAGCGCTGGGATGGATACAAGCTAATCAAATTGGACACACGTGGGGCTCACAGTCTTAATCCCCTTTATGCAGATGAGGTAACTGAGGCCCAGAGAAGTTATTATTATTATTATTATTATTATTATTATTATTGTTATTATGGCATTTGTTAAGCACTTACTATGTGCCAGGCACTGTTCTAAGCATGAGGGTAGATACAAGGCAATCAGGTTGGACACAGTCCCAGTCCCACATGGGGCTCACAGCTTTAATCCTCATTTTCCAGATGAGGAAACTGAGGCCCAGAGGACTCAAGTGACTTATCCAAGGCCTCAAGGCAGGGAAGTGGCAGACCTGGAATTAGAACCTAGGTCCTTCTGACTCCCAAGCCCGGGCTATATCCATGAGACCATGCTGTTTCTCCTTTCAGCTATCCGATTGCGAAAGCGCTCTGGATGTAGGCGATACTGAATATTTCACGATGTTTTCCTTGGGAAGCAGTGAAGAGGCACGGGGCAAACAGAGAGCTGTATTGTCCGCTAAACTTTATTGCTTTAATCTGCAGCCTACTTGCCTATTCATGAAAACTAGCTGAGCTTCATTAGCATGTTCATTTATCTATGACATTCTTTAAGAATTAAAACGGGTTTGAGGGGATAACTTTATTGGTAGATTAAAAAGATCTAAACTGATCAGAGCAAATTTGCCTCGGACGCGGTGTCAACTGTAGCAAAACGCGTGACTCTAAAGAACCTGGAACATAACTGGGGTCAGATCTACAACTACTAAATCTCAGGGTCCACTGGTAGTTGCTACGTGTTTAGTTTAATACAGTGCTCTGCACACAGTTAAGTGCTTAATAAATACTATCACTACTAGCACTTAGCCAGTAGACAACATGGGGAAGCAGCATAGCCTAGTGGATACCTGCCTTGGAGTCAGAAGGATCTGGGTTCTAATCCTGGCTCTGCCACTTTTCTGCTGTCTGACCCTGGGCAAGTCACTTCACTTCTCTGGGCCTCAGTTACCTCATCTGGAAGATGGGGATTAAGACCGTGACCCCCATGTGGGACAGGGACTGGATCCAACCTAATTGGCTTTTATCCACCTCAGTGCTTAGTACAGTGCCTGGCACATAGTAAGTGCTTAACAAATGCTATTATTATTATTATTATTCTGTGCTTATATCCTGGGGCACAAGGTCTACTAATAATAAATAATAATGGTACTTGTTAAGCACTTATTATGTGCCAGGGACAGAGTACTGTTTTCCCCAACGCTCAGTTCAGTGCTCTGCACACAGTACGCAGTCAATCATTATCATGGATTGTCTCTGAACGCTACTACTGCCTTCAGAGAAGCAGTGGGTTCTAGTGGAAAGAGCCTGGGCCTGGGACCCAGAGGGCCTGGGTTCTAATCCCGGCTCTGCCACTTATCTCCCATGTGACCTTGGGCGAATCATTACACTGCTCAGTGCCTTGGTTCTCTCATCTGCAAAATGGGGATTCAATACCTGTTCTCTCTCCTACTTTGACCGTGAGCCCCCTGTGGGAACTGATTATCTGGTATCTACCCCAACGCTTGCGGAAGAAGGCGGTGGTCAACCACTTCCGTATTTTTACCAAGGAAACTCCCCGGATATACCACCACAACATTGCAGATGGAGAGCGGGGCATTCCGGGAGAGATGCGTCCATGGAGTCACTATGGTTCGGAGACGACCCGACGGCATAAGACAACACCCCAGCGCTTAGTATGGTGTTTGGCACTTAGTAAGTGCTTAAGAAATGCCACAATCATTATTATTATTATTATTATTACCGATGTGACTAGATAGCCCACTCATATCCTCTCATCCCTCCAGTCAAGTTCCCTCTGTGTCATGCACTGCAATGAGTAGGTAGGCAAACTGGGTGGGAGGGTGGTGGACAGAAACGGGGTGGTGGGGGGGAAGGGGAGAGGGGGTGCCACCCACTGTTGGGTAGGGACTGTCTCTATATGTTGCCAACTTGTACTTCCCAAGCGCTTAGTACAGTGCTCTGCACACAGTAAGTGCTCAATAAATACGATTGATTGATTGATTGATTGAGCCAGCTACAAGGAGAACCAAGACTAGAACCCGTGTTACCTGATTCCAAGAGCAGGAATTCCCTCCACTCCACCAACAGCAAGGCTTAGTACAGTGCCTGGCGCATAGTAAGCACTTAAACACCATAATAATAATAATTATTATTATCATTACTATTATTATTAAGGCTTTCCAAAGAAGTAGAAGGAATTGCAGAGGTTATCCCTGCCCTTAAGGAGTTTAGTCTGATGGAGAAGTAAGGGCTTAATGAATACCGGGGTTCTATAAATTCCCTCTGTCTTTATTAATTCAATTATATTTAGTGAGCGCTTACCGTGTGCATAGCACTGTACTAAGCACTTGGGAGAGCACGATATTAAATAGACACATTCCCTGTGCACAATGAGCTTACAGTCTAATTATCCTCTCATCTTCCTGTGAAGTGGGCAAAGCAACTGATATAGATTTTGAAAAGTCCCAAATAATTGCCCAACCGCCCAAATTCACGCACCCCTACAAACCGCAGCTGCGGGTGGTCTGACCCTCCTAATTCATTCATCCATTGATTCAACTGCATTTATTGAACACTTACTGTATGCAGAGCACTGTACTAAGCGCTTGGAAAGTACACTTCGGATAAGACGGAGCTGCTGCCTCTTGGCAGGCTAGCGAAAAGCAAGACTGCTAAGAAACATTAGAAGGAAAATAACGGTCACCGCTGATACTTTCCCCTCTTCCCCTCCGGGCCCATTACTTGAACTCCTGCTCTATTTGGAATATTCAGATTTATCAGCATCTGTGTGTTGCTTAATCAATCAATCACATTTATTGAGCACTTATTCTGTGCCAAGCACTATACTAAGAGCTTAGGAGAGGCCACTATAGCAGTTGGTAGACATGCTCACTGCCCACAGTGAGCTAACAGTCAGGAGGGGGAGGGAGACACTAATATAAATAAATCATTTAAAACAGGACACACAAACCACACCAAAAAAACCCCCTAACCTTCTGGAGCTCTACAAGTGCCTGCTAGGAGGAAAGGAGCTGACCTTAAGGCAGCTGCTGACCTTGAAGCCGTGTGGCCAAGTGGACAGAGTGAGGGCCTGGGATGCAGAAAGACCTGGGTTCTAGTTCCAGTCATCCATTCATTCACTGTCATATTTATTGAGCACTTACTGTGTGCAGAGCACTGTACTAAGCGCTTGGGAAGTACAAATTGGCAACATATAGAGACGGTCCCTACTCAACAACGGGCTCACGGTCTAGAAGGAGGAGACAGACCAAAAAAAAAAAAAAACACCCTAAAAAACCCCAAGTTAACAGGTGTCAATACCAACAGAATAAATAGAATTATAGCTATATACACATCATTAATAAGATAGAGTAATAAGTATGTACAAATATCCACAAGTGCTGTTGGGATGGGAAGTGGGAAGGGCAGAGGCGGGGGGGGAGGGGGGATGGGGAGCAGAGGAGGAGGAGGAAAGGAAAAAGGTGAGGCTAAAGAGCCATTATAGTGTCTTCCCATTCTAGGCCATTAATCTCCAAACTGAAACAGTTAGGAGACTGGACATAAGAAAACAAATACTAGATTGATTCCAGCTCCACCACTTTGGGGAAGTCACTCTGACTTTGGGCTAGTCATTTCACTTCTCTGGGCCTCAGTTCCCTCATCGATAAAATGGGGTTGAAGACCGTGAGTCCCGTGGGGGGGGGGGGACTGTATCCAACCTGATTAGCTTGCATCTTCCCCAGTGCTTAGTACAGTGCCCCGGCACGTAGTAAGCACTCAATGAACACCGTTGAAAAAAAAAAGGCCTGAGAGATCAAGAATGTGATCTAAGTGGATGAAACTGCAGAAATATGACCTACACAATCCACTAGAAAAGGTCAGCAATATTGAAATCGCCGTATTTACTCATATAATTTCTGAAATACAGAGGAAATCTCAAGCTAGTGAATAGGGTCTTGAAGAGAACCCCTTATTCCTTAGGGATTGTCACATCTCTTCGGTGCAGCAGTAGGAGCAGCCCAATATTTCAAACTGCATAAATATCTTGAAGCAGTATAGCATAGCGGCTAGAGCCCGGGCCTGGGAATCAGAAGGTCATGGGTTCTAATCCCAGTTCCACCGCTTGTCTGCTGGGTGACCGCAAGTCATTTCACGTCTCTGGGCCTCAGTTCCCTCATCTGCAAAATGGGGATTAAGACTGTGAGCCCCATGTGGGACAGGGACTATGTCCACCCAATTTGCTTGTATCCACCCCAGCACTGAGGACAGTGCCTGGCACGTAGTAAGCGCTTAACAAATACCACTACTGTTACTATTACTATTACTTTTAATCCAAAAGAACCAAAAGGGTGAAGAAACTGAAGTCGGGTTTTAGACACTGTCTTTTTAGCCGTTTCCTACATTTTAAAGGAAACTGGGCAAAACTGGAGAGACGTTTTCTACTGGCCCTTTTTCAACTTTATGCAGTTCCTTAAATTACCAATATGGGTGTAGTTTCCTAGACATCAAAACTCCTCCTCTTCCTTTTCCTCCTCCTCATTACCACAATTATTCATTAAGAGCGCTTCAACCCCCGGACCACGGAAAACACCTTGAAGATGGAGCATGCTCCCAAACCTCATGGGCTAAAATAGGGGAAACCAAACATCTGCGGAAAAGACACAATCCAATTCTCCGAAACTCCAATGCACCATACTCCCGGAGCAGTGAGTCAGGGATTTCAAAATCAAGTGCCCGGGACCGGCCTTTCCACAACCGACTTGTGGGATTTCCACAAGAGAAGCGGTGTGGCCTAATGGATAGAGCACAGGCCTGGGAGGAAGAAGGACTCGGGTCCTCAACCTGGCTCCGCCAGGGGCCTGCTGTGTGATCCTGACTTCACTTTTCTGGGCCTCGGTTCCCTCACCTGGAAAATGGGGATGACAACTGTGAACCCCATGTGGGACAGGGTTTGGGTCCAACCCGACTGTCTTGTGTCTATCCCAGTACTTAGGACAGTGCCTGGCACATAGTAGGCGCTTAACAAATACTATTATTATTATTATTGTTTCCAGAACAGCCAGGGATTTTGATTCTCCTCAATACCTAAACCGACGGAGAGACCAGCGCCTCATCCGCCTCTCCTTCAGCTCCAGGGGCACTGTCTCCTCCCCGTGGTGACCCTCACCCACATGGTGGTGAGTTGGATACGGGGGGTTCGGTTTTCAGGCCCTACCCTCAACAACTGGGGGATGCTAACATCGGGGAGCGTGGCCCAGTGGAAAGAACTCGCGCCTGGGAGTCGGAGGACCTGGGTTCTAATCCCAGCTCTGCCACTTGTCCGCTCTATGGCCTTGGGCAAAGTCAGCTCACTTCTCTATGCCCCGGTTTCCTCGTCCGGAAAATGGGGATGAAGACTGCGAGCCCCACGTGGGACAGGGGCTGTGCCCAATCCAAATACCCTGTATCTACCCCAGCGCTTAGTACAGTGCCTGGCACAGAGTAAACATTTAGCGAATACTACCGTTATTATTATCCCAAGCTGCATAGACACACGTGGCTGAGTCAAGGACTAACACACTGTCAACTCCCTTGGTGGCCTCATTCACTCCCACGACTTCAACTATCATCTCTACGTTGATGACATCCAAATCTACATCTCCACCCCATTCTCTCTCCCTCCCTCCAGGCACATATATCCTCCTGCCTTCAGGACATCTCCATCTGGATGTCTGCCTGCCATCTGAAACTCAACATGTCCAAGACTGAGCTCTTTATCTTCCCTCCCAAACCTGTTCTCTCCCTGACTTCCCTGTCCTCTCCCTGACTTTCCCATCACTGTGGATGGCACTACCATCCTTCCCGTCTCACAAGCCCGCAACCTTGGTGTCGTCCTCGACTCCGCTCTCTCATTCACCCCTCACATCCAATCTGTCATCAAGACCTGTCAGTCTCACCTCCGCAACAGCGCCAAGATCTGCCCTTTCCTCTCCATCCAAACCGCTACCCTGCTGGTTCAATCTCTCATCCTATCCCGACTGGATTACTGCATCAGCCTACTCTCTGATCTCCCACCCTCCTGTCTCTCCCCGCTTCAGTCTATACTTTACTCTGCTGCCTGGATTGTCTTTCTGCAGAAGCGCTCTGAGCATGTCTCTCCCCTCCTCAAAAATCTCCAATAGTTGACTATCAAGCTTCAAATCAAGCAAACACTCCTCACTCTCGGCTTCATAGCTCTCCATCACCTCACCCCCTCCTACCTCACCTCCCTTCTCTCCTTCTCCAGCCCAGCCCGCACCCTCCGCTCCTCTGCCGCTAATCTCCTCACCATGCCTCGTTCTTGCCTGTCCCGCGTCAACCCCCAACCCACGTCCTCTCCCTGGCCTGGAATGCCCTCCCTCCACACATCTGCCAAGCTAGCTCTCTTCCTCCCTTCAAAGCCCTACTGAGAGCTCACCTCATCCAGGAGGCCTTCCCAGGCTAAGCGCCCCTTTTCCTCTCCTCTTCCCCTCCCCATTACCCCCCTCCCTCCCTCTGCCATACCCCCTTCCCCTCCCAACAGCACTTGTGCATATTTGTACACATTTATCACTCTATTTTATTAATGATGTGTATATAGCTATAATTCTATTTATTCTGATGGTACCGACACCTGTCTAGTTGCTTTGTTTTGTTGTCTGTCTCCCCATCCTAGACTGTGAGCCCGTTGTTGGGTAGGGACCGTCTCTATATGTTGCCAATCTGTACTTCCCAAGTGCTTAGTACAGTGCTCTGCACACAGTAAGCACTCAATAAATACGACAATGAATGAATGAGCTCATATTCCCCAGGAAAATCACATATGCCAATGGATCTGAGGAGGAGCAGAAACCCCAGCTGGAGCTGGCCAGGATCCCACACTATGGGGGCATCGACCGGGTCCGGACCTCTCACCCACAACCTGCCTCTGGTCTGGAACTTCCTCCCTTTTTATATGCAACAATGACTCTCTCCACCTTCAAAGCCCTACTGAAGCAGTATGGCTCAGTGGAAAGAGCACGGGCTCTGGAGTCAGAGGTCATGGGTTCTAATCCCGACTCTGCCACGTGCCAGCTGTGTGACCTTGGGCAAGTCACTTAACTTCTCTGTGCCTCAGTTACCTCATCTGTAAAATGGGGATTAAAACTGTGAGCCCCCCATGGGACAACCTGATCACCTTGTAACCTCCCCAGAGCTTAGAACAGTGCTTTGCACATAATAAGCACTTAACAAATACCATCATTATTATTATTATTATTACTGAAGGCACATCTCCTCCAAGAGAACTTCCCTGACTAAATCCGTCATTTCCTCTTCTCCCACTCTCTTCTGCATCACCTTGATTTGCTCCCCTTTTTCACCCCCGCCTCAGCTGCACAGCACTTATGTCCATTACCATAATTTATTTATATTAATGTCTGTCTTCCCCTCTAGACTGTAAGCTCACTGTGGGCAGGGAATGTGTCTTCCAACTCTGTTATATTGCACTGTCCCAAGTCCTTAGTACAGTGCTCTGCACACAGTAAGCGCTCAATAAATGCAACTGATCGATTGATCGATCGAGTTCAAACTCCATGTGGCCCTTGGAAGAATCGCCCTTAAGGCACATCACTCCAGGGTCCCCTTTTCTCGATCTTGGATGGTAAGAGTCGCAAGGCAATTTTTGTTTTAAACCAACAGACAGAAATGGCCACCATTTCTCCTTCTGATAAAAAGTTCCAGTGTCCGCAGCTCTGTAAGCTCCACTGAGGGATATATAATGGCCATTCTGTTTTCCTACACAACACCAATATTTAACTGTCTTTCCTATGTCTGAATTAAACCACCCCGCCACCCCTAGAAGTCAGTTAGGCATTAACTCTTTCGGACCACCCGAGAACAGTATCCGTTAGTGCATTACTGTTGCTGTGTAGGTTTCTGGGTATCCAAGAGTTGATTCGCTTCCTCTGTGTCCTGACCCACCTACCTTGCAACCAGCGAGTGATAGGAACTGGGGAAAATGGGGAGCGTTTTTTTAATAACATCGGTGGAGCTGCCACTATTCAAGAAAGGCACTCGAAACAAACCTGTTCAGCTTGTATCTCCTTGCATCTCCCTAGTACGCACACAGTAAGTGCTTAACAAATGCCATTAAAAAAAAAAAAAACCCCAAAAAGAATCCACAACAGAACTTTTCTCCAAAAACAATCCAATTTGCTAAGAGTGGCCAGCAGAAAGGCAACAAGCATGTTCCCGTTCAGGGCAAAACACCTGGCTTGACTTGAGAAGAAATCTTTTGATGGATCTGAAAATCTCATTCGGAAAAAAACCGAAGGTCAACTTTCTAGTGCCTCTATTCCAACAATGGAGAATTCTGCCGAAAGGCAGGCCTGAAGGACTGTTTTTAATACTGCAATTTGTTGCTATAACATCGGGGCAGTATTTTCAAGGCATAAATAGAAGCGAGAGGGGACAGATAACCGAATAAAAAAATGGAGGAAATACAAGACAATTTCCAGTGACTGGACGGTAATTAAGATTATAAACGTGGTCCATTTGATTGTGGGGAAGAGATACTTGCAAATTATATTTCTGTAATTTATTTATAGATATTTAAATTAATGTCCATCTCCCCCTCTAGACTGTAAGCTCATTGTGGGTTGGGAGTGTGTCTGTTTCTTGGTCTATTGTACTCTCCCAAGTGCTAGTACCATGCTCTGCATGTAGTAAGTGCTCAAAAAATCCCACTGAATGCACACTTCTAGCTTTCTTGCCAAAGACAGAAAAGCAGAACAACTTCTGGACCCAATTTCTTTCCTTTTCTGTGATTCCAGTTCTTAGTCTCCTTAAAACCAAGGATGGATGATTAAGAGAAATGAAATATTCCCTGCAACCAATCAATCGGCGGTATTTACTGAGCGCTCACAGTGTGCAGAGCACTGTGCTAAGCGCTTGGGAGAATCCACTCCAAGGCGGTCGGTCGGCGTGGGCCTGCACTGGCCCAGATGTCCAGCCTCACAAGCGATCAGTAATCTCAGCGCTTACTGTGTGTAGAGCACTGTGCTAAGCGTCGGCAAGAGTTCGATGCAAGATCCTCAGAAGGTGTGGCCCTGCTCTCCAAAGGAGAAATGAAAAGGTCAACTCTCAGAAATACCGAAGAGGAACCCGATCGTACTGGTTGAAAAGTCCGCCCACGAAGGCAGTCATCTTGGTTATTTTTAAGAGATATTTGCATATACTGATAAATCATAACCCAAAATGAGGAATTAACACACAGCTCGTATCTCCCCCAGGGCTTAGTACAGTGCCCGGCACACGGTAAGCGCTTAACAAATACCATTTAAAAAAAAAAAAAGAATCCACAACAGACCTATTCTCCAAAAATAACCCAGTCTACTAAGAGTGGCGACCAGATTCTCACCCAAACGTGTTTTCAGTCGATAAAATGGGCCTTAAAAAAGTGGTCTGGGACCAGGATAGGCCCCTGTCACTCAGAGACACGGCAATCTCGTCAAGTAAAGTGAAGCTAACCGGTCTCCTGGCTCTTATCCCAATTTAACGGATGGGCTTTCCTTCCAAGTGTTTGATTTAAAAGCCCGCCACACTCCTCTTCCTCTTTCTCCCCTCCTCTGGACAGTGCTCTTTCCTAGCAGAAGCAGCATGGTCTAGCGGAAAGAGCACGGGCCTGGGAATCGGAGGATGTGGGTTCTATTCCCGGCTCCGCCACGTGCCTGCTGTGTGACCTTGGGTGAGTCACTTCACTTCTCTGGGCCTCAGTTCCCTCATCTGGAAAATGGGGGTGAAGACTGTGAGCCCCATGGGGACAGGCACTGCGTCCAACCTGATTACCCTGTAACTACCCCACCGCTTGGAACAGTGCTCGGCATATAGTAAGCACTCAACAAACACCCCAATTAATATTACTTATTATCATCATCTCTCCAAAAAGGGAAGCGGGATGGTCCCCCAGGCTCCAATAATCCATTCATTCAATCGTATTTATTGAGCACTTACTGTGTGCAGAGCACCGTACTAAGCGCTTGGGAAGTACAAGTCGGCAACACATAGAGACGGTCCCTACCCAACAACGGGCTCATGACTGTAACACTGGACTGTAAGCTCGTTGTGGGAAGGGGATGTGTCTGTTATACTGTATTCTCCTCTGCGCTTAGTAGAGCTCTCGGCACCCAGCCAGCGCTCAATTAATACGATGCAATCCAATCCACGTAGCAGCACGAGAAGCGACATGACCTAGAGGAAAGATCAGAGGGCTGGGATTCAGAGAACCTGGGTTCTAGTCCCGGCTCCACCTCCTGTATGCTGTGTGACCCCGGGAAAGTACCCTAACTCCTCTGTGCTTCAGTTTCCTCACCTGTAAAATGGGGATTCAATGCCTGTTCTCCTTCCTACTTGGATTGTGAGCCCCACGGGGGTCAGGGACTGTGTCCAACCTGATTATCTTGTATCTACCCTGGCGCTTAGTAAAATGCTTGGGGCACAAAGTACTTGACAAGTACCATAATTATTAAGTACCAGTGGAAACGTATACTCGGTCTGAAAGTGAACAGGTATGTATGGAGAGTGCAGAACTGCTGTTACTCCAGGCAAATGCCAAGATTCAAGTTTCAGCGTTACACACAAGCTGATAACATCAGTGAAACTATTTTAAAACCGCATTTAAGAACTTTGCTTGACCCAACTTTCCCACAGCAAAGTAACCTTTGACCAGCATAAGAAAACAAATTCACTGACTACGAGTGAAAATGTACACTTTCAGAGGGAAACATTTTTTTCCTGAACGAGTATCTGTCAGTCATTTATTTCTATTAATGTCTGCCTCCCCCTTCTAGACTGTGAGCCTGCTGTTGGGTAGGGACCGTCTCTATGTTTTGCCAACTCGTACTTCCCAAGTGCTTAGTACAGTGCTCTGCACACAGTAAATGCTCAATAAATATGACTGACTGACTGAATGAATGAATGAATGAATGACTGTAAGCTAGTTATGGGCAGGGAATGTGTCGGCTTATTGAGATACTGTAGTAGGAATAATAGTAATAATAATTATGGTATTTGTTAAGCACTGACTATGTGACAAACACTCTACTAAGCGCTGGGGTGGATTCGAGCAAATTGGGTCGGACACAGTCCCTGTCCCTCATGTGCAGTGCTCCGCACACGGTAAGTGCTTAATAAATAACGAATGAATGAATGAATGAATGGGGCTTCCAGTCTTCATCTTCACTGTACAAAAAATTTTACATTTGACAGGTTTTACGTTTTCCAGTCTTGGCAACTGAGGCCTGGAGAAGTAAAGTAACTTGCCCCAAGGTCACAGAGCAGACAAGTGGTAGAGCCAAGATTAGAACCCATGACCTACCTATGGGACTCCCAAGCCCATTCTCTAGCAACCACGCCAGGCTGCTTCTCTGTAATAATAATAATAATAGCATTTGTCAAGCGCTTACTATGTGCAAAGCACTGTTCTAAAGCACTGGGGGGATACAAGGTGATCAGGTTGTCCCACGTGGGGCTCACAGTCTTAATCCCCATTTTACAGATGAGGTAACTGAGGCTCAGAGAAGTGAAGTGACTTGCCCAAGGTCACACAGCAGACACGGGCGGAGCCGGAATTAGAACCCATGACCTCTGACTCTCAAGCCGGGGCTCTTTCCACTGAGCCATGCTGCTTCTCTACTCTGTACTCTCCCAAGTGCTTAGTACAGTTCTCTGCACACAGTAAGCACTCGATAAACACGATTAAATGAATGAAAGAATCAAAGATTTGCAGTTTCCGACCTTTCCCCAATTGGGGAGGGGGTCCTGTTTTCTGGGTACAGCCTGACCCAAGCCCGAGACCCTCAGGCTCAAGTCCTGCCGGTGGTTGTTAAGAAGTGGACCACACTTCCAGAAAAACCCGCTGCACCACTGGGCCGGTGCACATACGATGTGCTGGCATCTCCGAGTGGGCAGGGGGAACACTGCGGGACCACCCGACAGCAATCGGTCAATCACGGGTATTTACTGAACGCTTACCGGGTGTCAGGCAGTCGGTTCTATTCACTGAGCCCTTACCGGGTGCAAAGCGCTTTACATTTTACAGATTTTACATTGTACAGTCTTGGTAATTAAGGCCCAGAGAAGCAAAGTGACTCGCCTAAGGTCACCCAGCCAGCCAAGCGGCGGAGCAGGATTAGAACCCATGGCCTTCTGTCTCCCAGGCCTGGGCTCTCTCATTCATTCATTCCATCATATTTATTGAGCGCTTACTGTGTGCAGAGCACCATACTAAGCACTTGGAAAGCACAATTTGGCAACAGACAGAGACAATCCCTACTCAACGACGGGCTCACAGTCTACAAGGGGGAGACAGATAAAACAAAACAATAACATCAAAATGGATAAAAAGAATTATCGATATATGCACATCATTAGTAAAATAAATAGAATAATCAACACCTTGCTGCTTCCCCCGCACGTAGGCAGGAGTTGCCCTCCCCGAGTCCCTGCGTGAAGGCCCCGAATCCATCCGTACACAGGGAGGGGAGGTGGGACAGTGGCACAGGAGAGGGACCCCCACCCTCCACAAAAGGGACCCCCCAGCCCCCTCTGTCTCCTGGGCTCACTGGAATCACCTGTAGGTCCAGCAGGTCAGATCCAGGAGACCTAGATAAGCTTCTCCCTAGATCGGGGAAACAATGATTTTTAGGGAAGGGGCCCAGCCTGTAGGATAAGGCCCGGGGCTGAGAGTCAGAAAGACCTGGGTTCTAATTCCGGCTCTGCCACCTGTCTGCTGGGTGACCTTGGACAAGTCACTTGACTATCCCGAGTCTCAGTTCCCTCCTCTGGAAAACGGGGATTAAGACCGTGAGCCCCACGTGGGACGGGGGCTGGGTCCGACCTGGTTAGCTTGTCCCTACCCCGGCGCTTAGAAGAGAGCTTGCCCCCATAGTAAGCGCTTAACAAATACCATCGTCATTACTTCCTTTATTATTTCCCCCACTAAGATCAGTCGGTGCTCAGCAAATGCTGCCTGACTCAGGAAAGGGGTCTAGAAGGATTAACAGATCCGGAGTCGAAAGGGAAAAGAAATGAGTTCAACAGCCCCCAAGAAACGGGAACCTAGAATCCTCAAGAGGAATCGATAAAAGCGCATTCTAATCAGTAGAGATGATATTAATCCAGCGATGATATTTCCTGTCAGTCAACCGTGGTTACTGAGAGCTTCCTGTGTGCAGGGCACTGCGCTAAGCCCTTGGGAGAGTAGGACAATAAAGAGACGCATTCCCTGCCCACGATGAGCTTACAGTCTAGAGGGGAAGACAGACATCAACGGGTGGGACGGGGACCGTGTCCAACCCGATTTGCTTGTATCCACCCCAGGGTGGTACAGTGCCTGGCACATAGTAAGCACCTAACAGATACCACAGTTATTATACACGAATTACAGACGTCTACACAAGTGTCGCCTGCTTTGGGCGGAGAACCGTACTAGGCGTCCAGAGGACTGCGGTAAAATGAAGGCCTCATAAAGACCTCACAATCTAAGGAAAAGAGATCCCCGAGAGGAAATGAAGAGCTTAGTCATCTCCAAAATAGGCTTCGGCAGTAGGACTGTTTGACTGTCAACCTCACTCTATCCAGCCTCTGGCCACGACCCCGACTGAGCTAAACCCACCTCTGTTTTCTACCACAGCAGGGGCCGGAGCACCCAACAGGAAAAAGAAACTGTCCCCAGAGGGGGAAAAATGCAGATCTGTAGAAGCCCAAGACATCCACTGACCCTTTTCCCTCTAATGTTTGCCTTTGAAGCAAATATTCCCTCCTGATCTCTGTCCCATTCCAGGAGCTCTCCGCATCCCGGGCTGTCCTGACCGCAGCGATTCTTCGGGATGCCACGGTGGCTCGCCGGATCGATATTTCAGTTGCCCTTGTGTCACTCTGTTCGGCTCGGGGTCTTAACTCGGCCACCGCTGCGTCGTGTCCTGCTGTAAGTCCACGGGGGGAGGGGGAGAAATTCAAGATAAAGGGAAGCAGGACCTCGAACAATGCGGTAGAGCTGGGGACCGAAATAGAGTTGAACGTCAGTTCAAAAAAAGGCTGCTCACGGAGGGGCTACATCCCTGCCGCGACAGGGGAACGTCCAGTAAATACTGACGGCCAGCTCGCTGTGGGCGGTGAAAGTGTCTGTTCTTCTGTTATACTGTACTCTCCCAAGTGCTTAGTACAGTGCTCTGCACACAGTAAGCACGACTGATTGAATCCATGAACCCACACACTTAGCTCACTGTGGGCAGGGAATGTTTCGGATGTCATACTGTATTACCCCAAGGGCTGAGAGTCCAGTATTTTGCACACAATAAGCGCTCAATAAAAACGATTAATAATAATAATGATGATTTAGCTGGTGATTGCCACCAACAGCTTCATCTTCAAACACACACTCCCCACCCCCACAACAACACACACCAACTGAACAGTAAATTAGGTGAGGCAGAAGACTCTTCTGGGCCTCACAATCCATCCCCTGTCGATTTAGCAAAAGCAGGTAACAATATATTCAGTGCCGCTACATCTATTCTCGGGTTTTCGGTGTAACTACATCTGACAAGATCACTGACATTTCAGTGATGCATTTTTCCCCCCCGGAGAGTTTACAAATTAAAATAGATCTATTTTCAAGCGGTTTGGCAAATATTTATACACAAAATACAATCCCTAACTTTGGCATCCTTTTAATAAATGAGGAGGGAAAAAAATCCATCGAATGCTATTTTGAAGAGCCATGACTTTTCAATCTTGGCTCGTGCTTTCGAGGTGGCATATTCCAGCAGATCCTGTCACATGATACTTTCCCCTCCCAAGCAATAGCAACAAGTGAATAGCCTCAATTACGTCTTTAAATCCAAGGAGTTCCCATTATCGACAAACCAACATTTTTGGCATTAGGCCATTTAAAATGGAATAAGCAACAAAAGACCGCAAAAGCTAGAAACTTCTAAGGAAATGTCAAACCTCTCCGATTGAAAGATCCAACTGAAAAGGGTTTACGCACTCCAATTTTTAAGGGAAATGCAGCAATATAGTTTTTTTTTTTACGCTATTTGTTCAACAACTTACTATGTGTCAGGCACCGTTCTAAGCGCTGGGGTGGACGCAAGCTCATCGGGTTGGACGCGGTCCCTGTCCCACATGGGGCTCACAGTCCTCATCCCCATTTCATAAATGAGGTAACTGGGGCCCAGAGAAGTGACTTGCCCAAGGTCACAGCGCAGAGAAGTGGTGGAGCCAGAATTCGAATCCAGGTCCCTCTGACTCCCAAGCCCGTGCTCTATCCACCAAGCCACGCTGCTTCTCAATGTCATACTCTGGTTTTACTAGCTGTATCAAAAGTGACTTTTCCATGGCTCTTAAATCTCAGAAATCGGTGGCCCAAAAGCCGTCTGTAATGGCCGGATGACATCTTTTGTGTCAACAGCCGTTTGCGGTTTCTGAAATTACAACTAGGCCAGACCCTTCCTAACGTACAGGGGTACCCGATGGAAACTCTGGGCCACTTTTCCAAACCCGAGCCTTTTGTATCGAATCAAGGTCTACATCTCTGGAAGAGTAAATGAGAGCCGGGTCAACCTCTGGCCGACTAACTTCCTCCTGTCCCCTTTGGGAGGCTGAAACAAAAAAAATCGACCTTGGTCCACCCGGTAGCTCGCTACCCCAAAACCATCCACGCTGTCGAGGATAGGCGCGATACCGATCCGTCGGCTCCACTCCATCGTGATAATAATCATAATCGCAATAATAACTGTGGGATTTGTTAAGCGCTTACTTCACTAAGGGCCAGGCACTGTACTCGGCACTGGGGTGGATACCAGTAAATCGGATTGGACACAGTCCCTGTCCCACATTTGGGGGGGGTCACGGCCTTAATCCCCCCACCTAACCTCCTTCCCATCCCCACAGCACCTGTATATGTGTATATTTGTTTGTAGGTATTTATTACTCTATTTATTTTATTTGTACATATTTATTCTATTTATTTTATTTTGTTAATATGTTTTGCTTTGTTCTCCGCCTCCCCCTTCCAGACTGTGAGCCCACTGTTGGGTAGGGACCGTCTCTACATGTTGCCAACTTGTACTTCCCAAGCGCTTAGTACAGTGCTCTGCGCACAGTAAGCGCTCAATAAATACGATTGAATGAATGAATGAATTGACAGAGGAGGGAACTGAGGCACAGAGGAAGTGAAGTGACTTACCCAAGGTCACACACACACACCGCAGACCGGTGGTGGAGCCGGGATTAGAACCCAGGTCCTTCTGATTCCCAGGCCCTTGCTCAATTTGCTGCTTGCCTCCGTCATCCACCGTGGTTTCCCAACTCCCTGGAACCACTGTGGGGCTTTGGCGTGCCACAGGGTCATTCATTCTTTCATCCCATCCTATCTACTGGAGAAGCAGCGTGGCTTGGTGGAAAGAGCAGGGGCTTTGGAGTCAGAGGTCATGGGTTCAAATCCCGGCTCTGCCAACTGTCAGCTGTGTGACTCTGGGCGAGTCACTTCACTTCTCTGGGCCACGGTTCCCTCATCTGTAAAATGGGGATGAAGACTGTGAGCCCCCCGTGGGACAACCTGATCACCTTGTAAACTCCCCAGCGCTTAGAACAGTGCTTTGCACATAGTAAGCGCTAAATACCATCGTCATTATTATTACTGAGCGCTTCTTGCGCTCAGGGCACTGTACTAAGAGCTTGGGACAGCACGAAAGAACAATAAACAGACGCATGCCCCCATCTCAGCGGACTCGCTTGGCATCGGTCTCTTGTACATATCCATTCTATTTATTTTATTTTGTTAGTATGTTTGGTTTTGTTCTCTGTCTCCCCCTTCTAGACTGTGAGCCCACTGTTGGGTAGGGACTGTCTCTATATGTTGCCAATTTGTACTTCCCAAGCGCTTAGTACAGTGCTCTGCACATAGTAAGCGCTCAATAAATACGATTGATGATGATGATGATGATGAGCCTCACTCGGGGTTCAGGAATTCTTCCCTTGCTCCCCGAGCCACCGGATCGTCCTCGAGAGGGGTGGGGAGAAGGGGTGCCCGGGTGACACCGGGCCCCGGGCCCCCCGCCCCCGGATCAGTCCGTGGAGGGTCCCGGGACCAACCTCGCAGGAGCGCCCAGCTTGAAGCCAGGGGGACTTGGACCTCGTCAGAAGAGAAGCAGCGTGGCTCGGTGGAAAGAACACGGGCTTGGGAGTCACAGGTCATGGGTTCAAATCCCGGCTCCACCAACTGTCAGCTGTGTGACTTTGGACGAGTCACTTCGCTTCTCTGGGCCTCAGTTCCCTCATCTGGAAAATGGGGGTGAATACTGTGAGCCCCACGTGGGACAACCTGATCACTTTGTAACCTCCCCAACGCTTAATAAATGCCATTATTATTATTATTCCTCGTCCCCCTCTCCATCCCCCCCCATCTTACCTCCTTCCCTTCCCCACAGCACCTGTATATATGTATATATGTTTGGACATATTTATTATTCTATTTATTTATTTTACTTGTACATATCTATTCTATTTAATTTTGTTACTATGTTTGGTTTTGTTCTCTGTCTCCCCCTTTTAGACTGTGAGCCCACTGTTGGGTAGGGACCGTCTCTATATGTTGCCAACTTGTACTTCCCAAGCGCTTAGTACAATGCTCTGCACACAGTAAGCGCTCAATAAATATGATTGATGATGATATGTTTGGACATATTTATTACTCTATTTATTTTACTTGTACATATCTATTCTATTTATTTTATTTTGTTACTATGTTTGGTTTTGTTCTCTGTCTCCCCCTTTTAGACTGCGAGCCCTCTGTTGGGTAGGGACTGTCTCTATGTTGCCAACTTGTACTTCCCAAGCGCTTAGTACAGTGCTCTGCACACAGTAAGCGCTCAATAAATACAACTGATTGATTGATATTATTATTAGAAGGGTCTCTGCATCGCCAAGAGTGCTCTGGGAAGTCGCCCCCAAAGTTGCAATGGTGGCCCGAGAGAGAGGCTCTCTCTCTCTCTTTAGGAGAACAAGGTGCATCATCAATATACTCATTCATTCAATCGTATTTATTGAGCGCTGTGTGCAGATCACTGTACTAAGTGCTTGGAAAGTACAATTAAACAGGCCGCCAGCCCTTGTGTATAGAGGAGGACACTCGGGTCTCCCCCACCAAAACAGCGTCCGTAAGCTCGCAGTGGGCTGGGAATGTGCCTGTTTATTACTGTATTGCCTTCTGCCCGGCGCTTAGTACGGTTCTCCCAGTAAGCGCTCGACACAAATGCTCGAATGAATGAATGATGCCGCCGTCTACAGACCGAAGCGAGATTTTTTCACTGGCGGCCCACAGACGATACAAACGGATCGCACCCAACAGGGGGATATTAGAAAGGGAAAGAAGTGAAGAACTTTTGCTAATCTTCACTTGCATATCTACAGTAGGAGTTTTAATTGTATATATCTGTAGTGTAGTCAATCAATCAATCAATCGTATTTATTGAGCGCTTACTGTGTGCAGAGCACTGGACTAAGCGCTTGGGAAGTACAAGCTGGCAACATATAGAGGCGGTCCCTACCCAACAGTGGGCTCACAGTCTAGAAGGGGGAGACAGAGAACAAAACCAAACATACTAACAAAATAAAATAAATAGAATAGATAGGTACAAGTAAAATAAATAAATAGAGTAATAAACATGTACAAACATATATACAGGTGCTGTGGGGAAGGGAAGGAGGTAAGATGGGGGGGGATGGAGAGGGTCCTCATTACAATTTTGTGATCATGCCATTGAAAACTTTCATGCCAGTTATTACAGTTCTTTCACGTTCGGATAGTTCAACTTGTACTTCCCAATCGCTTAGTACAGTGCTCTGCACACAGTAAGTGCTCAATAAATACGATTGATTGATTGATTCTACAAATGATGGTGTCTGTTAAGCGCTTACTATGTGCTAGGCACTAAGCAGTGCAAAGTTTACCTCGGTTTAAGCATTTCCTTTCACTCAAAGTAATTTGACTCTCCCCTCCGCATCCCCCCCAGCATTACCTCCTTCCCCTCCCCACGGCACCTGTATATATGTATGTACATATTTATTACTCTATTTATTTTACTTGTATGTATTTATTCTATTTATTTTATTTTGTTGATATGTTTTGTTTTGTTGTCTGTCTCCCCCTTCTAGACTGTGAGCCCGCTGTTGGGTGGGGACCGTCTCTATATGTTGACAACTTGTACTTCCCAAGCGCTTAGTACAGCACCCTGCACACAGTAAGCGCTCAATAAATACGATTGAATGAATGAATCCATCTCATTAGCAGCGTGGGCTCAGTGGAAAGAGCCCAGACTTTGGAGTCAGAGGTCACGGGTTCAAATCCTGGCTCCGCCAACTGCCTGCTGTGTGACCCTGGGCAAGTCACTTAACTTCTCTGTGCCTCAGTTCCTTCATCTGCAAAATGGGGGTTAAGACTGTGAGCCCCCTGTGGGATAACCTGATCACCTTGTAACCTCCCCAGTGCTTAGAACAGTGCTTTGCACATTGTAAGCGCTTAATAAATGCCATCATTATTATTATTTTTATTGGGAGCCAGAGGTCATGGGTTCAAATCCCGGCTCCGCCAACTGCCTGCTGTGTGACCTTGGGCAAGTCACTTAACTTCTCTGTGCCTCAGTTCCTTCATCTGTAAAATGGGGGTTAAGACTGTCAGCACCCCGTGGGAATAACCTGATCACCTTGTAACCTCCCCAGAGCTTAGAACAGTGGATTGCACATTGTAAGCGCTTAATAAATGCTGTTATTATTATTATTTTTATTGGGAGCCAGAGGTCATGGGTTCTAATCCCGGCTCCGCCAATTGCCTGCTGTATGACCTTGGGCAAGTCACTTAACTTCTCTGTGCCTCAGTTCCTTCATCTGTAAAATGGGGGTTAAGACTGTGAGCCCCCCGTGGGAATAACCTGATCCCCTTGTAACCTCCCCAGAGTTTAGAACAGTGCTTTGCACATTGTAAGCGCTTAATAAATGCCGTTATTATTTTTTTTTTTATTGGGAGCCAGAGGTCATGGGTTCTAATACCGGCTCCGCCACTTGTCTGCTGTGTGACTCTGGGCAAGTCACTTCACTTCTCTGTGCTTTGGCTACCTCATCTGTAAAATGGGGATTAAGACTGTAAGCCCCACGTGGGGCAACTTAGTCACCTTGTATCCACCCCGCAGCGCGTAGAACGGTGCTCCGCACATAGTAAGCGCTTAATAAATGTCATCATTATTATTATTATTATTTTTATTGGGAGCCAGAGGTCATGGGTTCTAATCCCGGCTCCGCCACTTGTCTGCTGTGTGACTCTGGGCAAGTCACTTCACTTCTCTGTGCTTCGGCTACCTCATCTGTAAAATGGGGACTGAGACTGTGAGCCCCACGTGGGGCAACTTAGTCACCTTGTATCCTCCCCGCAGCGCATAGAACGGTGCTTCGCACATAGTAAGCGCTTAACCAATGCCACCACTATTATAAGGGAAACAGACATCCCCGAGATTGCCAGAGGCCCCATTTCCTCCCAACGAACCGTTTCCGGGCACTCGGGCCTTTTTCGCGCTGCTGTTGCAGGAGAAACCGGTTTTCTTCGCATCAGAGACATATCTATTCTATTTATTTTATTTTGTTAGTATGTTTGGTTTCGTTCTCTGTCTCCCCCTTTTAGACTGTGAGCCCGCTGTTGGGTAGGGACTGTCTCTATATGTTGCCAATTTGTACTTCCCAAGTGCTTAGTACAGTGCTCTGCACATAGTAAGCGCTCAATAAATACGATTGATGATCACAGACGACTCCGGGCGGGCCACGCCGGACGGGGAAATGACCATGACCGCTCGGCGGGGACGCGAGAGGCGGGAGGGAAGGAGACTGAAGGAACCGATTCCGGTAGGTCTCTTGTCCCCCCTGCACGTGTTTTAAGCGCCCAAATTCTTTTTTTATTATTATGGCATTTGTTAAGCACTTACTATGTACAGAGCACTGTTCTAAGCGCTGGGGGGGGGGGGGGATACAAGGTGATCAAGTTGTCCCACGTGGGGCTCACAGTCTTCCTCCCCGTTTTACAGATGAGGGAACTGAGGCACAGAGAAGTTAAGTGACTTGCCCAAGGTCACACAGCAGACGTGCGGCGGAGCCGGGATTTGAACCCATGGCCTCTGACTCCAAAGCCCGGGCTCTTTCCACTGAGCCACTCTGCTTCTCAAATAATAATAATGGCATTTATTAAGCACTTACTATGTGCAAAGCACTGTTCTAAGCGCTGGGGAGGTTGCAATGGGATCAGGTTTTCCCACGGGGGGCTCACAATCTTAATCCCCATTTTACAGATGAGGTGACTGAGGCCCAGAGCAGTGAAGTGACTTGCCCAAAGTCACCCAGCTGACAATTGGCAGAGCCTGGATTTGAACCCATGACCTCCGGCTCCAAAGCCCGGGCTCCTTTCCACTGAGCCACGCTTACGGCATCGGAAGCGGCCCAAGAGGACCAGGCAGCCCGAGGGCACCCGCTGTGACACCCGACCTGAAGGGTATTGGGCACGCAAACACACACGCTTTACACCGTACGAAAAATCCGCCGCAAGGGGAAACAAGCGGCCATCTCTGATATCTCATCATCATCAATCGTATTTATTGAGCGCTTACTATGTGCAGAGCGCCGTACTAAGCGCTTGGGAAGTACAAATTGGCAACATATAAGAGACAGTCCCTACCCAACAGTGGGCTCCCGGTCTAAAAGGGGGGGAGACAGAGAACAAAACCAAACGTACTAACAAAATAAAATAAATAGAATAGACAGGTACAAGCAGTGACCTCCACCCAGCCCCTTCCACCTGGGGCCAGATTTGGAAGACTCCCAGCAACTGTCCAAATGGATCGGAATAAAATGAGGTATTTAAGCCGCGTGGCTCAATGGAAAGAGCACGGGCCTTGGAGCCGGAGGTCAATGGGTCGGAATCCCGGCTCCGCCACGTCTGCTGCGTGACCCTTCCCTTCCCCACAGCACCTGTATATATGTACATATGTTTGTACATATTTTTTTTACTCTATTTATTTATTTAATTTGTACATATCTATTCTATTTATTTTATTTTGTTAGTATGGTTTTGTTCTCCGTCTCCCCCTTTTAGACTGTGAGCCCACTGTTGGGTAGGGACTGTCTCTATATGTTGCCACTTTGTACTTTCCAAGCGCCTAGTACAGTGCTCTGCACACAGTGAGCGCTCAATAAATACGATTGACGATGATGACGACCCTGGGAAAGTCACCCAACCGCTCTGAGCCTCGGTTGCCTCATCTGCACAATGGGGACTGAGACTGTGATGATGGCGTTTACTAAGCGCCCACCCCGTGGAAAGCACTGTTCCAAGCGCTGGGGAGGCCACAGGGTCATCGGGTTGACCCACATATCTCTCCCGAACAGGAACCGTCACCGAGACCTTGCGGTTTCTCAGACGTGATCCCGGACACGTGTTGGCGCCCGTCCCTCCTCCCGCTGACACGTGCCGCGCACGCTACGTTAACTCGGCCCCTTCTTTTCCCTCCACCCAGTCACACCACACCCCTCTTCGCCTGCCCCCGTGGGCCCGCAAACTTCTTCCCTTCCCGGAGGAATCTGCCCTCTCCCAGATGGATCTATCCCTCTCTCTCACACACCCCTCCCTCCCTCCAAAAAATACAAACCTAATAATAAGGGTGCATCTTTATACCCATATATATGTATACACAGATATGTGTACATAGATACATGCATTTATGCAGAGACACGTGCATAGGAACAAAGCGGCGTGGCTCGGTGGAAGGAGCGTGGGTTTCGGAGTCAGGGGTCGTGGGTTCTAGTCCCGACTCCGCCACTTGTCAGCTGTGTGACCTTGGGCGAGGCACTTCACTTCTCTGGGCCTCATCCGCAAAATGGGGATGAAGACTGGGAGCCCCACGTGGGACAACCTCATCACCCTGCATCCCCCCCCCCCCCCGAGTGCTTAGAACAGTGCTTGGCACACAGTAAGCGCTTAATAAATAAATTATAAATAATAATTAATAAATGCCATTGTTGTTATCATTATGTGCACAGCACTCAGTGCAGTGCCTGGCCCATAGCGCTTACGAAATACCACTATTATTCCTTCTAATAATAATAATGGCATTTATTAAGCACTTACTATGTGCAAAGCACTGTTCTAAGTGCTGGGGAGGCTACAAAGTCACAGTCTTCATCCCCATTTGACAGAGGAGGGAACTGAGGCCCAGAGAAGTTAAGCGACTTGCCCAAAGTCGCACAGCTGACGATTGGCGGAGCCGGGATTTGAACCCATGACCACTGACTGCTCTTTCCACTGAGCCACGCTGCTTTTCTGTGAGCCCGCTGTTGGGTAGGGGCCGTCTCTATATGTTGCCGACTTGTACTTCCCATGCGCTTAGTACAGTGCTCTGCACACAGTAAGCGCCCAATAAATACGATTGAATGAATGAATTATAGTATGTGTGTGTGCATGGATTGTATCCAGCCCAGCTCTTAGTACAGTGCCTGGCGCACAGAGCCTAACAAATACCGTTATTATTATTATTATATATGTGTGTGTGCATGTATTGTATCCGCCCCAGCGCCTAGTACAGGGCCTGACACAAAGTCAGCGCTTAACAAATCCCATTATTATTATTATTATGTGTGTGTGTGTGTTTGTGTGTGTGTGTGCGGGCGCTCATGTATTTTGTACCCACCCTAGTGCATAGTACAGAGCCTGACACACAGCGCTTAACAAAACCCATCATTATCATTACATATGTGTGCAGGCGTGTATAGGATCCACCCCAGCACTTAGTACAGAGCCTGGCACATAGTCAGTGCTCAACAAATCCAATTATGACTATTATGTGTGAGTGTGCGTGTTTGTGTGCATTGTATCCACCCCAGCGCTTAGTACAGTGCCTGGCACTTTGTCAACGCTAAACTAATCCCATTATTATTATCATTTTTATGATGATTATATGCGTGTGTGCATGTATCATATCCACCCCAGTGCTTAGTACAGTGCCTGGCATATAGTTAGCACTTAACAAACCCCTGATGATGCTTATACCTGTGTGTAGGTATTGTATCCACCCCAGAGCTTAGTATGGAGCCTGGCACATTGTCAGTGCTTAATGAATCCCATTATTATAATGATGATCATGTGTGTGTATGTGTGTGTGTTGTGTGTGCATGTACTGCACCCACCCCAGTGCTTAGTACAGAGTCTGGCACATGGTAAGCGCTTAATAAATTCCATTATTATAGTGATTGTTATATGTGTGTGTGTGTGTGTGTGTGTGTGTGTGTGTGTGCGTGCAAGTACTGCATCCACCCTAGCTCTTAGTACAGAGGGCTTAATGAATCCCATTATTATAATGATGATTGTGTGTGTGTGTGTGTGTGTGTGTGTGTGTGTGAGAGAGAGAGAGAGAGAGAGAGAGTGTGTGTGTGTGTGTGTGTGTGTGCGTCCACCCCAGTGCTCAGGACAGCCTGGCACATGGTCAGAGCTTAACAAATCGCATTATTATAACGATGGTTATCTGGGGTGGGGGAATCTACCCCAGCGTTTAGTACAGAGTCTGGCACAGGGTCAGCGCTTAATGAATCCCATTATTATAATGATGGTTATCTGGGTGTGTGTGTGTGTGTATGTGTGTGTGTACGTACGTGCGCATCCATCCCAGCACTTAGCACAGAGCGAGGCATGTCGTCAGCGTTTAATGAATCCCATTATTATAATGATGATTTTGTGTGTGTGTGTGTACGTACGTGCGCATCCACCCCAGCACTTAGCACAGAGTGAGGCATGTCGTCAGCGCTTAATAAATCCCATTATTATAATGATGATTTTGTGTGTGTATATATGTGTGTGTATCCACCCCAGTGCTTAATACACAGTGCGACACATGATCAGCGTTTAATGAATCCCATTATTATAATGACGATTTTTTTGTGTGTGTGTGCGTATCCACCCCAGCGCTTAGTACAGAGAGTGTGGCACATGGTCAGCGCTTAATGAATCCCATCATTATAATGACGATTTTGTGTGTGTGTGTGTGTGTGTGTGTGTGTGTGCGCGCACGCGCATCCACCCCGGCGCTTAGTACAGAGTCCGGCACGTCGTCAGCGCTTAATGAATCCCATTATTATCATGACGCCAACTTGTCCTTCCCAGGAGCTTAGTCCGGCGCTCTGCACACAGCCGGTGGCGCTCAGTAAATACAACTGAATGAATGGCGCGTGCGTGCGCATCCACCCCGGCGCTTAGTACAGAGTCCGGCGCGTCGTCGGCGCTTAACGACTCCCATTCTTATCATTATGATGGTTGTGTGTGAGTGAGAGTGTGTGTGAGAGTGTGAGAGAGAGAGAGAGAGAGAGTGTCCACCCCAGTGCTCAGGACAGCCTGGCACATGGTCAGAGCTTAACAAATCGCATTATTATAACGATGGTTATCATCTGGGGTGGGGGAATCTACCCCAGCGCTTAGTACAGAGTCTGGCACAGGGTCAGCGCTTAATGAATCCCATTATTATAATGATGGTTATCTCTGTGTGTGTGTGTGTGTGTGTGTGTGTGTGTGTGTGTGTGTACGTACGTGCGCATCCATCCCAGCACTTAGCACAGAGTGAGGCATGTCGTCAGCGCTTAATACATCCCATTATTATAATGACGACTGTGTGTGTGTGTGTCTGTATATGTGTGTGTACCCACCCCAGTGCTTAATACAGAGTGCGGCACATGATCAGCGTTTAATGAATCCCATTATTATAATGACGATTTTTTTTTTGTGCGTGTGCGTGTGTGTGTGCATCCACCCCAGCGCTTAGTACAGAGAGTGTGGCACATGGTCAGCGCTTAATGAATCCCATCATTATAATGACGATTTTGCATGTGTGTGTGTATCCACCACAGTGCTTAGTACAGAGTGTGGCACATGGTCAGCGCTTATGAACCCTATTATTATAATGACAATGTTGTGTGTGTGTGTCCACCCAGCGCTTAGTACAGTGTGGCACATGGTCAGCGCTTAATGATGAATCCCATCATTATAACGACGATTTTGTGTGTGTGTGTGTGTGTGTGTGTGTGTGTGTATCCACCCCAGCGCTTAGTATAGAGTGTGGCACATGGTCAGCGCTTAATGAATCCCATCATTATAATGACGATTTCGCGTGTGTGTGTGTATCCACCCCAGCGCTTAGCACAGAGTGTGGCACATGGTCAGCGCTTAATGAACCCCATTATTATGACGATTTTGTGTGTGTGTGTATGTGTGTGCGCGTGTGTGTGTGTCCACCCAGCGCTTAGTACAGTGTGGCACATGGTCAGCGCTTAATGAATCCCATCATTATAATGACGATTTTGCGTGTGTGTGTGTATCCACCCCAGCGCTTAGCACAGAGTGCGGCACATGGTCAGCGCTTAATGAACCCTATTATTATAATGACAATGTTGTGTGTGTGTGTGTGTGTGCGTGCGTGTGTGTGTCCACCCAGCGCTTAGTACAGTGTGGCACATGGTCAGTGCTTAATGATGAATCCCATCACTATAATGACGATTTTGCGTGTGTGTGTGTGTGTGTGTGTGTGTGTGTGTATCCACCCCAGCGCTTAGTACAGAGTGTGGCACATGGTCAGCGCTTATGAAACCTATTATTATAATGACAACTTTGTGTGTGTGTGTGCGTGCGTGCGTGTGTGTGTCCACCCAGCGCT